>NC_143398.1:21014333-21317363 GCF_052110815.1 Crocodylus siamensis | reverse complement strand
TTGGGGAAAATAGTGCTTTTAAACACTTCAATCAAATCCTTTTAGGTCATGTGGCTGAGTCCTTGAGAGAAAGATAGGTCTTTCTGAACCATCAATGTCCTTTTTAACCAGAGGTAAGTAAATGGATCTTTACTTTGACTGGTGTTACTGGGTGACCTGAAGAAGGGTGGCTGTGCCCAAAAGCTTGCAAACAACAATTTGGTTTAGTAAGATCACACCTAACTAAATGGTGGGAAAAATTGTTCTTTGCAAGCATTTGTGCACGAATGCCCTTCTGCAGGTCATCTTCAGCAGGGAGACATGAAGAAGGGTGTTTGCACCTGAAAACTTGCAAAGAATAATTTTTCCAACTATTTATGTTGGTGTAGTAAAATATATCACATCCATCCAAAGACCCTGTCTGCCTACGTCCTTAGACCAACACAGCTACAACCAACAACCTTAGAGAAGAGAGAGAACTTTTAGTCGTATTTACAGGTAACAGATCCCTGGTGAGTTCAGGCTTGAATATCAGCTACAACTGACATAATCTGTGAACTGAAAAGTGCTTTGAACCCTGCCAGTCAGGATGTTCCATATCTTACAGATGCATTGACAATATAAAGGTACCCCAGTCCTTAAACGGACACAATTGCACAGGGTTCACACTTCATCCCTGGCACTCCCAAGGAGTGCTACTCTCGAATTTGCTTTGCTCACCTGCTCATGCCAGGTCTTTGGGGTGCCCCCCTGCCACTCCCTCCCTCCTGTGGCTGCACCCTATCCTGAGTTCTGTCTCTGGCACGCTTGTGAGTACAGTGGAGGGAGCTCTCAGCATGGCTTCACTACTTTGTTCCCAGCTTGGCTGCATAGGTATGGAAACGGGCGCATGGGGCATGACTGAATGCAGCGGTTCTCAGGAAAACTGGAGATGTGGTGTAGACATGCCCAAAGAGTCAGGTGAACTAGAAGCTCCAACAACAGCACTGACTCCTCGACCCTGCACAGCTTGTACATTGTGAGATATATAATTCATGACACACTGAAATTTTAAGCCATACATTATTAAAACTGGAAAAGAAAAATCCTATATACTTTTAACACAAGTGAACAAGTACAAGAATCAAGTCACTCTTGGAATACAAATGTGTCCTGTTTGTGTTTTCAACTGTACCTCATTGCCTTAAAGTAAAAAACAAACTCAGAAGAAAGTGAAATAAGAACATGTAATGAAATAAATCAAATTACCTAAGGTGGCTAATGAGACCATTTTCATAGTGTTAAGGCCCAGATCAGGGAGGAGACCAAGGAATACATAATAGCACAATGTGGTGGGTGCTGTATATACAGTTACTCTGTCTCCAACCTAATGTTCAGTCTCTTAGGCCATCTTTACATATGCTCCAGAGTGGGGGCACTTTAATTAGAGTGGCTCCCAGAGCCGCTCTAATTAAAGTGCCTACAGCGTCACATGTATTCAGAGTCCTGCACTTCAGAATGGTAGGTGATGAACTTTAAAGTGCTCATGCTGCCATTTTGAAGTGATGCCAAATACTAGGGCTGTGCAAATTGGTCCCTGATTTGATTCTGCAGAGATTCAGCCCGATCCGGTGGCCAAATCTCCAAATTGGAATCAAATCAGGAGACCTTTTAATCTCTCTGAATCAAATCGGAACCCTTTGAATTGATTCAGAGAGATTCAGAAAGATTCAGCAATTCGGACATAGAAACAGCTTTAAATGTGTTTTTTACATACCTCAAGATACCAGGAGGCTTGTGAATGCTGTGATGCTGGGGCAGATGCGCAGGGTGGTCCCCAGCATGCTTGGCAGCAGACCCCGAAGTGGAGCAGAAGCACTTCTGGTCTACTGCTGGGTCCACTGCGGAGTGTGCAGGAGGCCCATCATGCCACCCCGGCTCAGCATTTTGTGCCACCTGGGTCTCAGGGGGCACCTGGGGTCCCCCTGTGGTCAATCGTCAAGCCAGGGAGGCATGGGGGGGGGCCCCCAGCGAACTCCCCGCTGGACCAGAAGTACCTCTCATCCACTTCTGGGTTTACCACCAAGCACGTGGGGGGGGGCATGCTCCTGTGGGACACTCCATCTGCCCCAGCATTGCAGCATTCATAAGCCATACCTGGTACCTCAAGGTATGTAGGAAAAACATTTAAAGCTGTGTCAATGGCCAAATCAGCATTGAATCTTAAGATTTGGATTCAGACGAATTGAATTCAGGACAGTGATCCAAATCAACGAATTGAATCCCTGCTCCCAATTCAGGCCAAAACCAAATTGAATACAGCCTGTTTCGCACACCTCTACTGAATACATGTAAAACAGTGGCTGCTCGAGCATGGTAATTAGCAGGCTCCAGCAGACTCCAGTAATTGAGATTAACTGGTTGCTGACCCCTGTCTTAGGATACCAGTACCAGTTACTTATCATTAACTGCTTGATTGCTGGAAAGCAAATGTAAAGGAATGAACTATAAAAACGCTACTGTAGGGAATAATAAATGTCTTAAAGTAATAGTTTCATAGTTTCTAGGGTCGGAAGGGACCTGAGGAGATCATCTGGTCTGACCCCCTGCCATGGCAGGAAAGAGTACTGGGGTCAAACAACCCCAGCAAGGTGTTCATCTAACCCCCTCTTAAAGACCCCCAGGGTAGGAGCCAGCACCACTTCTCTTAGAAGTCGGTTCCAGATCCTAGCCACCCTGACCGTGAAGTAGTGCCTCCTGATATCTAACCTAAACCTACCCTCTGCCAGCTTGTGACCGTTATTCCTGGTCACTCCTGGCAGTGCTCGGGGGAACAGTGACTCCCACAATGCCTGCTGATCCCCCCTGACTAGTTTATAACAGGCCACTAGATCCCCCCTCAGCCTTCTCTTTTGGAGGCTGAACAGGTTCAGGTCCCGTAGCCTCTCCTCATCGGGCCTGCCCTGCTGCCCCCTGATCATGCGAGTGGCCTCCTCTGGACCCTCTCCATGCTGTCGACATCCCTTTTGAAGTGTGGCGCCCAGAACTGGATGCAATACTCCAGCTGAGACCTGACCAGTGCCGCATAGAGGGGGAGGATCACCTCTTTGGACCTGCTCGAGATGCATCTGTGGATGCATGCCAAGGTGCAGTTGGCCTTCCTAACTGCCTCCCCGCACTGCCGGCCCATGTTCATCTTGGAGTCAATGATGACCCCAGATCCCTTTCCGCCTCCGTGCTAACAAGAGGGGAGTTCCCCAACCTGTAGGTATGGTGCCGGTTGTTCCTCCCCAGGTGCATCACCTTGCACTTGTCTGTGTTGACACCCATCCTATTCTCGTCTGCCCACCCTTGTAACCTGTCAAGGTCTGATTGTAGCCTGTTGCAGCCTTCCAGTGTGCCCACGTCCCCCCACATCTTAGTGTCATCAGCAAATTTGAACAGGGTGCTTTTTACCCCCTTGTCCAAGTCACTGATGAAGATGTTGAACAGTGCGGGCCCGAGGACCGAGCCCTGCGGAACCCCACTGCCCACGTCCTTCCAGGTTAAGAAGGACCCATCCACTACCACCCACTGGGTGTGGCCCTCCAACCAGTTGGCGACCCATTTGACTGTGTGGGTGTCTACACCACAGCCCCCCCAGTTTCTTAATGAGAACGGGGTGAGAGACAGTGTCGAAAGCCTTCCGGAAGTCCAGGAAGACTATATTCACTGCTACCCCTGCATCTAATGATCTGGTGATCTGATCATAAAAGGCCACCAGGTTGGTCTGACAGGACCTGCCACTGATGAACCCATGTTGGTTGCCCCTAAGCATGCAGTCCCCTGCTGGCCCCTCCTGGATGTGTGCCAGCATAATTTTCTCAAACAGCTTGCCTAGGATCGAGGTAAGACTAACCGGCCTATAGTTTCCTGGGTCCTCCTTCCTGCCTTTTTTGAAGATGGGGACCACGTTGGCCCTCTTCCAGTCCTCTGGTACCTCACCAGAGCGCCACGAGTGCTCGTAAAGTCATGCCAGGGGACTTGCAATGACCTCGGCCTGTTCCTTTAGAACTCTAAGGTGGAGATTATCCAGACCGGCTGACCTGAATATGTCCAACCCCTCCAGAAGCTCCCTAACTAAATCCTCGCTAACCCGTGGCCCAGGTGTGCCTCCCCCGGGGCCCCAGGGGGGCCCAGCAGGGAGGTGGCTGTTTTGGTCCCTACTTAGGAAGGCAGAGGCAAAGAAATTGTTAAACATGTTAGCTTTGCCATCTGGTGTGACGACCAAGTTTCCCATCGTGACCTGCAAGGGCCCCACATTACCCGAGACCTTCTTTTTACCCCCTATGTATTTAAAAAAGGACTTCTTATTGTCCTTAATCTGGGAAGCTAGTCCCAGTTCCATCTCTGCCTTGCTAACCTTCCATCTTGGCCTTCCTAACTACCCACCTAGATCCCTGAGCAACTACAGAATAGTCCTCCCTGGTGATGACCACTTGTTTCCATTGGGTGTAAGCCTCCATTTTAGCAAGGAGACATTCCCATATGCTTTTGGTGAGCCATGGAGGCTTGTTTGCTCTCCTGCTCCCTTTGATCCTCGTTGGGATTACCTTCCTTTGGGCTTGGAGGATCATCTCCTTAAGGAGCGACCACTCTCCTTGGACACCTGGGTCCCCTCCCCTCCGGGACCTCAGCGCTTCTCCAACTATCCTCCTTAGCTTGTTGAAGTCTTCCCTCCTAAAATCTAGGGCCGCTGCCTTACTGCATGCCTTTGCCACCTTGTGCTGGATGGTGAATTCCAGCAGGCGATGATCGCTGTCGCCCAGGTGGTCGAGCACCTGCAGCCCCCTCACCAGGTCATCACCCGTGGCCAGCACTGGGCTATGCACCTCCTGGGTTAGATGGAGGTCCTGCACTCTGTCCTACGTGAGCATTCAAACCTGGCAGACTGTTCTTCCCAGCAGATGTCCGGGAAGTTCAGGTCCCCCATGACTACCACAGCCTTAGCCTTCACTACCTCTGTAAGCTGACCCAAGAAATCCTGGTCAAGCTCCTCTCCCTGGTTGGGAGGTCTGTAGTAGACTCCCACCCTTAAGTCTCTTTCCCCTCGACTGCCTTGTACCCTAACCCAAAGCACTTCAGAGTGCCCCTCCCCTGACTCCTTACTAATTGACGAGAATGTGTATTCCTCCTTAATATAGAAAGCCACACCCCCACCTCTCTTTCCTATCCTGTCCTTCCTGTACAGCCTATAGCCCTTGACATTCACCACCCAATCATGCGTTGCATCCCACCACGTTTCTGTAATCCCCACTTTGTCTGGGCTGGTGTCAGCCAGCAGGAGGGTGAGTTCCTTCTGCCTGTTGCCCATACTACGAGCGTTGGACTAATGGTAGTCCATTTTTCTAACTTTGGGTTTTTTACATGGGAAATCCATTGGTTTTTCATGGATTTTGGATTTAAGTGGCAGCATAATATTGACAGATCTTGCTTTTTGCTCGCCTTCTCACAAGGGTCAGTTTTGCTCTTACCGAAATGCCTTTAGCTGGGAAGCTTGGGGAATGCCATTGCTTGTGACACACAGCCACATTTCATTTCTGAAATCATAGTGTCAGACAGAAGTAGGAATGGAATGGATTTCCAGGGGTTGTTTAGTCCAACCCTCTGCCTGAGGCAGAATCATCCTGATCCAAACCATCCTATAAAATCATAATATAAACTTTACATAAGACTACTCTCAACCCTGACACAACAATCACCTTGATTTCTTCTGGGAGAACTATACAGTAGTGCACAGGCAATACAGCAAGATTTTGGAGAGTGTTGAGGACAATTTCTGGGTGCAAAAGCTGGAGAAGCCAACTACGGGCCCTGCTGTCCTTGACCTGCTGCTCACAAACAGGGAAGAATGGGAGGGAATGTAGTAGTGGATGGCAACTTGTGCAGCAGCAACCATGAGATGACTGACCTCAGGATCTTGAGGAAAGGAAGGATGGAGAGCAGCAGAGTAAGGACCTTGGGTGTCAGAAAAGCAGACTTTGACTCACTCAGGGAACTCTTGGGCAGGATCCCCGGACGGCCAGTCTGAAGGGGAGAGGAGTCCAGGAGACTTGGCTGTACTTTAAAGAAACCTTACTTAGGGCACAGGAACAAAT
Source organism: Crocodylus siamensis (assembly GCF_052110815.1). Taxonomy (NCBI): domain Eukaryota; kingdom Metazoa; phylum Chordata; order Crocodylia; family Crocodylidae; genus Crocodylus; species Crocodylus siamensis. Next base: position 21,311,268 of record NC_143398.1, on the reverse strand, counting down.
CATCCTGATGTGCAGGAAGACTAGCAAGTATGGCAGAAGACCAGCTTGCCTTGGCAGGGAACTCGTCAGTAAACTAAAAGACAAAAAGGAAGTTTACAAGGAGTGGAAACTTGGACAAGCCGCTAAGAGTCAAAGTGCACTTGGAATTGCAGCTAGTAATGTGGGGAGACCACTGGATGCGATATACCTCAACTTTAGCAAGGCTATTGATACGGTCTCCCACAACATTCTCGCAAGCAAGCTAAGGAAGTATGGGCTGGAGGAATGGACTGTAAAGTGGATAGAAAACTTGCTGCATCATCAGGCTCAAAGGGTAGTAGTCAATGACTCAAGGTGTAGTTGGCAGCTGGTATCAAGAGGAGTGGCCCCAGGGGTTGGTCCTGGGGCCAGTTTTGTTTAATGTCTTCATCAATCACTTAGAAGATTGACTGGAGTGAACCCTCATCAAGTTTGCAGATGACACCCAGCTAGGGAGAGTAGTAGATATGTAGGAGGGTAGGGCAAGGACTCAGAGAGACCTGAACAAATTGGAGGATTGGATCAAAAAAATATCATGAGTAGGGCCTGGTTTAAATCGAGGGCCCAGCTTGCAGTGCGTCAGCTCCTTTAATTTTGCAGTTCCCCCTGCACAACCCCTGCCACTGATTGGTGGAGGGGCCTGTCAGTCCCACTGCTTGCTCCTGATGGCTGGGAGGAAAAAAAACATGGTTTTAAATATGCCAGAGTTTTTGTGTCCTGCTGCTTGCTGCTGACTGACAAGATGCAAAAACTGCTGTATATTCACTGTGGTTTTCACCTCCCAGCCACCAGGAGTGAATGTCAAGTGGTGGGGCCGATGGGCTTCTCCACCAATCAGCAACGCGGGGCGAGGATACATGTGCGGAGGAAACTTCAAGTTTAAAGGCACCGGCACTCCATAAGCTGGGTCCATGATTTAAATCAGGCCCTACTCACAAGATTCATAAGGACAAGTGCAAATTCCTACACATAGGACAGAATAATCCTGTGAATGTATACAGCTTAGATACTGATTGGCTAATCAGCAGCTCTTCAGGAAATAATATGGGGGTTACAGTGGACATTAAGCTGAATATGCTGCCCTTGCTGTGAAAAAGGCTAACAGCATACTGGGCTGCATTGTAGGAGCATTACCAGCAGATCAAGGAAAATGATTCTTCCCCTCTACTTGCATTGGTAAGGCCACGTCTATAGTCCTGTGTCCAGTTATGGACCCCCACTACAGACAGGATATTGACAAGTTAGAGAGAATCCAACAGAGGGCAACAAAAATGGTTCGGGGGCTGAAGCACATGACTTATGAGCAGAGCCTGAGGAAACTGGGTTTATTTAGTCTAGAGAAGGGGAGACTGAGGCAGGATTTAATAGCAGCCTTCAACTACCTGAAAGATGGTTCCAAAGAGGATTGAGCAAGACTTTTCTCAGTTGTGGCAGATAACAGAACAAAGAATAATGGACTCAAGTTACAGCAAGGGAAGTTTAACTTAAAGTTAAGTTAAGTTAAAGTTTAAAGAAAAAATTTCTCACTAGGAGAGTAGTAAAACACTGAAACATGTGACCCATAGAAGCTGTGGAATCTCCATCCCTGGAGGATGAAAACCCTTGGTAGACATAGTCCTGGCTGGCATGATCTAGTTGGGGATGGTCATCCTCTGAGCAGGGGGCTAGATTAGATGCCCTCCTGAGGTCCCTTCCAACCTTCATTTTTTATGATTCTATAATAGACCTAACAGCCTAACCTGCTACAGCTAAAGCAGGAGAATCACAGCAGCCAATGTCCTGCTTCTATAAAATGTTATGATGTTTTTATAAATGATTCTAAAAAATGTTTATATGCTCCAGAGATTCCAGGTAGATGGCCATGCCCTCCCCACTACAGAGGAAGACAACCCCCCCCCCCAGTCCATACCAATGTGGTAAAGTTCTTTCCTGACCCCAGATATGGTGAGCAATCTGACCCTGAGTGGAGGGGCAAGACCCTCTAGCCAGAAAGCTCCAGTTTTGCTCTTAGCAAGAGAATCAGGACACCCTGGTTGAAGTCTCTAGCCTTAGCTGTAGCCAACCCCCAATGCCTCTTGTGAGGCTTAAAAACACTTTCACATATAGCAGAACAAAGGGGGGATGGGAGGGGAGGAGCAACCAGCAAAGCCCAGAAGCACGGGAAATATCCACATTAGAAAATAGGCACAGCTATGCCTAGATCATCCCCAGCCAGTGGCTGCCCAACCTCTTTCTGAACACCTCCAGGACTGGAGAATCCACAACTTCCCTAAGCTGTCTATTCCACCACCTCACTATTCTCACACTGAAGAAGTATTTCTAGTTATCCAGTCTAAATTGACTTTGGTGCAACTTCAAGCTATTGGTCATATGAGACAAAGATTAACATACAGAATATCACAGCAAAAGCCACTCATTAAACGCCGTGCATCCAAATGCAGGATCTGAAATGATACAGCAGTACTGTTTATACATGAGGCATGTTTTATTGATCCACCGATACCTCTGACACTGTTAGGACATTAACAGTTCAAAGCAGTATCGGGCTAATGACAGCTCGATCACCTAGTATTCTTAACAGCATAATAAACTGTTGTGTTCCATAGTATATGACTTGATTTAAATGCCCAGGACAATGCTTGTTTGCATTAACAAATTAGATTTCTTTGACAAACGGAAAGTGCACTTGGGTAATCAATGATAAACCAACCTCTATTGTGAAATTAATTGCCAACTTTGATTTACTGTTTAAACATAAATTAGAAATGATCTCGCCTGTATTGAATGATCTATCTAAAAAAATTGCCCATGACTTGACATTTTGTTGTTCTGCCTTAAAAATGATAAAAATGGAGAAAATATAATTAAAAATCACAAAGCAGCTGGATAGATGGAAAATTTACAAAGCAGCAAAAATGACTGATGGATGGCAGATCATTGGGTAAAGTGGTTTCATTTACTTTACACTTTATGGACTATATTTACAGTAGTGAAAGTGAAATGCCTAGTTACCAACTAATAACTAAGATCAGTGAAAAGCGTAAGTAATGGATGTGCTCTGCATCCTGGTTCTAGTGAGCCTGATACATGTCTGAAAGTGAGCATATAATGTGGAACATATAATATGGTGGTCTGCCATAGCATACCCCAGTAGTCCCTTCCAGTCCCATAGCTTATGTTTCCTTGAACTCCTACTAAATAAAGAGAGATGATCCTAAGACTATTTTAATAAATAAAAAAGGAAAAGATAATGTTGGGACTCAGTGTGTAGTAAGACTTCAGTTTCTAAATGCTCATGGGAAATATGATTAAGAGAAAAAAAAATCCTTAAAAATATCATTACATTTTAAAGGTTCACTTTCCTGCTTTGCAAGAAATACTTGAAAAGATCCATAGTTTTTCACACATGACCTTGAATGTAATAATTTTGCTATTCACAAAATATCTCCTTTCATTAATTGGTGGATGTATTCTTTTTGATATGCTATTCTGAGGCAAATGTGTTGTAGGAATCACAATATAAAGAAAAATCTTGCCCTTGGATAAATTGCTTTTCTGTTCAGAATCTTGTTTTTCTGGAGAAAAGGAAATCAGTTCCATAATGACAGATCATGTTGAAAGCTACATGGTAGGACAGAGTTTCTTGAGCTAGAAGCTGAGCAGTACAACATTGGTCTGATCAGTCTGAAGGGGGAAATACTTTATTTTCACTTTCTATGCTCATTCTGTCTTCGTCTTTCAACATGCATGGCTCTGTACATTACAGCCTATATAATACCACCAATGGAAAGTTAAAGAACTCTAGATGCTCAAATAAACACTTTAATTTCAGAAAGTGGTCTTTAATAGAATCAAGTAAAATAAGATAACCAGGAGGAGGGGCAGGTTTCAAGGTTTCTACAGATATAGCATTACAGTGTAATGGGAAATTTAAAGCATGATGGGCTTACTCCAGTTTAAATTACAAGTACTTCTAAGGAAAACAGTAGTTTCAATGAAATGACTAATTCCAATCACACAGACCAAAGTGAGTGCCATTCCCAATTTCATGAGAAGTTTCCAGTACCCATGCAGAAAAAAATCATCTCACTGCTTAGAAATCAGGGTTTGAACCTGCTCGCTTTTACAGCTGTACATATGGGCTTAAAGCATTGACTATGATGAAATGATACCAGATTTACACCAGTAAGGGCAGAACCTTTAATGTGTTTTTCAAAGTCAAGACACTTCTGTTGCTTGAGGACTGTAAGATAAAGTAGAACGTTTTAGGGCTGTCTTCAAACAGGGGTTAACTCATTGTGGCCATGGACACACAAACGAGAACTCAAAACCCCATATGCCCCAAGGAAGGAAAACAAAACCAAAAACCAACAATAAAATACTGAGGGCACATCATGCAATCCTACAACTTAAAATGCAGTAAATTTGCCCTACCACAGAAAAAGTTATCCCTCCTTCAATTCATGGTAATTTTTTCCTTGGGAAGTTTTTTTTCTCTCCAGACAACTGTTAGTTAGTGTGCACTTGCCCTGAAGCCTAGTATAGACTTTTGCTTTGAGGTTCTCTGTCTTGGGGCAACCCTCTTCATGAAGCCATGGCTCATGTCAGGATGGTTGTCCAAGAACTTGAATGACAATGTGCTGAGAAGCGTATTTTCTATCATAAAGCCCAGTTGGATAATATTCTTATGGGATGCAACCACCATGGGAGATACATAATTTCTTCTGCCTTCCTCTAGTGAGAAAGGGGAGGAGAGCAGGTAAGGAATGGTGCTTTCTTGTCCTCTTCTAAATTGAGGGTTTGGTCCACAAACTGTACTCCTACTGGCCAAGGTCAATGTGTCAAGATCTGCAGGAGGCCCTGGGCCTCCACAACATTGCCACCCAGAGGCATGGCGAGCCTCTTCAGCTCCCTGGGCAGAACAGAGTGGGAAGCTGGGGCAGCGACCAGGTTTACCAGCCTCACCTGTCACTCCTCAATCTCTAGCAGTGGCTGCTACTGCAGTGCAGGCTTGTGCTGTTCTGGCTGGAGCATGGGCTTCCCACACATCAGCTGCAGGAGCCACATGGTGTGGACTGCCCAGGGATCGCTAGTCTAGCTCCCCTTCTAAACCAGTACCCATGGCTCATACCCCACTCTTCCTAAATAGCCACTGCTGCTGCCTCATGACACAGATCTTCTGAAGTTGCATTGAAGAGTTTCTTGTGGCAGTGGCTGACACAGGGCACCCCACTGATAGAGATGCCCATAGTGGTGGTGATGACAAGAAGCAAATGTTTGCAGGATAGGGGTCAGAGCAGGGGTGAATCAAGAGGGCATGCAGTAGTGTGGCTGGACCCCCACCCCTACAGACCACACTGCAGGAGGAGCAGCGGAGGATTTTAAGTTCCCAAAGCAGGTAAGAATCCGTCCACCCCCAGCACTTCCTCCCTCCCCACCTCCCCCACCACACCACTGCCCCCTGCTATCGGCATAGCTGGGGAAGCCGGAGGACTGCTTCTCCCATGCTCCAGTTAGGCTATGCATGGAATTGACTTATCCCTGAAGAGCAGCAGTGGAGGCAGTGGCCAGTTTCCCCATCCCTGCCAGGTGCCCTGAGTGTTTTCTGCCAGCCAGAGAGCAGGTTCAGGGCTGGGGGACCTCTGTGCTGCTACTGCTGCTGCCACCAGTGTGCAACCACCAGTGGGCCTATCACCATAGCACCTGGGTGCCAATTTGTGAGGATCTGTAGCATTTGGGATAATCAGTAACCCTAACAGAAGAGTGAGAGATAGAAAGAGGGACTATTTCCAAATGTCTTTAAGAAAGGGAGCACGTGCAAAGATGCTTTACCTTGTCGTGCAATGACCTGCTATTGAACAATGTCTCTGATGAATCAAATCTTTTCCTTCCATGGACAAGAGAAGGAAGAGGTTTTTGGTCGGATTCTTGGGCCCTCCTACCTGAAAACTGCAGCTGAGGATGCTTTTGTCCATTTTCCTTCACTAATTCCTCCTCACTTCCCATTTCTCAGTTGTTTTCTCCCTTTCTGAATATTCCTTTATGGTCATTGTCTCTGATATCTTGCTCCACTCTCTCCCCTCACTGATCTTGCTGGGCTCTGAAATGACTCTCTCTCTCTTTCTCTGTTTCACTCCCACAGAAGCAGCAGGAGCTTGTTCTGTAATCTCTATGCAGAGAGCAGCCTCTACTGCCCTCTCTAGTACTGCTGCAGCTGGTTACAGTACTTTTTTTTCCAATTTATAAGACTCAGTCCTGCTTCTGGTTGACTGCGGTGGCTGCAAGGTTAGGCATACATAGATAGTAACTTCAGGAGGGGTGAGTGCTTCTAGGTGGGAAATAATCCGCTGAAAGTTAACATATGTTCAAAGAGCAAAATTGGTCATTCATTCACCCTGGCCCTCACTTTCACCCTCACTCATCTCATATATCCTCATTAGCTGGAATGTATCACAGTCAACAATATGTATTCACAAATAAGGAACATTTGACAAAACAAGAGAACGCAGTTATGGTGACAGAGGTGAGGCAGCTTCTTTGTATACTATATAAGGTTGCAGCAGCAAAACTATATTAAGCACTGATAAGGTGTCTTGCACATTATGCACTGTATAGATTTTTGTAATAATTACCCAAAGGTAAGCTTTCTAATCCTGTCAGTTTGATACTCTTTGTTAGCACTATGTGACCGTGACATTCACAAATAGTTAATTTGCACAAAGCAAGTGATTTTTCAGGTGTATATCACTGGGTAACCAAACCTCAAAGCTCTTTACTATACCCATATGTATATTTATAGATAAATAAATATTTGTCCTCACTTTTGTGAATTCTTTTTTTTTGATCATAGCATTATATCTAAGTAGGCTTTCTTTTCACTGAAGATATCCTAGATGAAGAAAAAATAAAGTTGTCACAACTTAAGAACCAACTTCTAGGCTAGGAACAGACATTACACATAAACTGGTTTAAGTCATTAGAAACTGGTTTAAACTTGTAACAGAACAGTGCACAGAAACCAGCTTCAGATAAATAAACCTGGTTGATTGTAGTATCAGACTTAACTGATTTTGGTCACCCAGTTTACGCAATGTCTGTCCCAGAGCCTTGGTTTAAGTTAAATCAGAGTCCCCCCGCATCCTGGCATGCTCTCTGGGCTAGGCGGGGCTCTTTGTTCCACACTAGTGCTGGACCCTCCCCTTTGCTCCCTGCCAGAGCTCCAGCAGACTTGCAGGCGCAGCAGGATCTGCCGGCTTCCCCGTACCCCCTTCACCACTCAGTGCTTAAGCAGAGATCCCTTCCTCCTCTCTCCCACAGCACGGACTGTAGCCAGCATGTGGTATGCTAGCTAATGCTGTGTAAGGCTCTGGCAGAGACTTCAGACACAGTGGGGTCTGCCTGGCTTCCCCCTGCCTCCCCCCCACCTCACTGCTCAAGCAGGAAATCCTCCCCCTCTCTCACTTCCTCCCATCTCCCACAGCAGGGACCCCAGACCCTGGGACCCTAGGCATGTGGTATGCTAGCTAATGCCAAGAGGAGTGTCCAATTTCACTGGGATAGGCAGACAGAACAGTGACTGCTTAGGGTTTTGGAGCTAATCAAAAGGTCAGCTGATAGGCTGTTTAATAAGTTTGAAGTCATGGAATGCTCACCTGTCAATTTGCTGCAGACATTATGATGAAACAGGGAGAGAGATTGAAAAGCTCCATATCATCAACAGATGCATACGCTGCACCTCCCCAAACCACCTTAGAGTGCTAGCAGGGGGCTGGGGGCTGCCAACACTCCTGCCCCTTGAGCCGCTAGCAGGGAAAAGCTTGAGACCGTGCTGCCACATCTCCCTAATCAGAGGTCCTCCTGGGGGCTGGCCACGCCCCCCTCAGCTCATCACTGAATTAGAAGGGAGGGCTGCGCTTGTTGCTTGAGCTACACTGCATTTCCTCAGTCCAGAGAGAATGCCTGTCTGGTTTCAAACCAGTTCAGCTTAGCCAGGTTACAATAACCTGCAAAGAGTGAATCAATTCAGGTTCAGGCTTTTAGAATCTGTCCCTAGCCCTAGTGCATAAGACAGTGAAATATATCTATGCTGGTATTTAGGGTTGACCCTGAGGGTCAACTCCAGCTAGCTTGAATCACATGAGCTGCTTCTTCCCATCTTTATTACCTTGTGGTAGAATTCCTAGAAGGTCTCTGCTTCCTAGAAGAGCTTCAAAGAACAGGAAGCAGTCCACCCACTATTCATCCCTCATTCTATCCTTGGCTCTAATTTCAAGTAGTAGAGACGGATGGTGTGGTTCAGAAGGTCAAGTTCAGGAAGTCATGGGATTGCTGCTGGCAGACTTCCTGTCTTGTCTGCAGTACCCAGTTAAGATCTGAGAATACTGCAAGTAGGATAGAGACTTTCACAGAGGCCCTGAAGTTCAACAGAGGATCTGTGGGTTGGTTGGCATGGTATAAGGGAATGAGCTAAAGGGGTTTTAACACAGATTATTGTCAGGTTTGGGTCAGAGAGCAGCTCCAACCTGTCGTGGCATTCCCACAGAGGGCACACAGAATAATCCCTTCCAATGCAGGGCAGGTTGTACAAGAGCTGGCTACGGCTACTATCGCTGCACCTCAGTTCCAAAGACAGCATGTACTTTATCGCAAGGAAGAGTGTAACAATAGGCATGTTTTCCCTGGTCTCATGACAGCTCCAGGGGACATCATATCTTTGTGAACTACAAGACTGAATGCTTCTAGTGGGCCAATGCAGCCATGACTCAGAGCCACAGGTGTTGCTCTCTGAGATAAGCATTTTATTAAATACTTTTTACAGAAGAACAGTTGGATTATTTCTAAGGGGCTAGAGTTTGTGTGTTTGCTCTTTATTTTCTATTTATCAACATAAGATTTCTTCAGAAAATGCACCTGGATAAAGAACCAAATCTTATGTATTCTATGAACTATCTGGCATTTCTGAGTGCCTCCAAACAAGCATTGGGCTCAGAGGGTAGTAATCAATGGCTCAATGTCTAATTGACAGCGGGCATAAAATGGAGTTCACTCATGAGGTTCAACAAGTACAAGTGCAAAATTCTGCACTTAGGACAGACAAATCCCATCCACCGGTTCAGACTGGAAGCTGATTGGCTGGGCAGCAACTCTTCAGAAAAGGGCCCGGGGTTAAAGTGGACAATCAGTTGAATATGAGCCAGCAGTGTGTCCTTGTTGCCAAGAAGGCTAATGGTATATTGGGTGCACTGTAGGAGTGTTGCCAGCAGATCGAGGGAAATAATTATTCCCCTCTATTCAGCACTAGTGAGGCCACATTGAGAGTGCTGTGTTCAGTTTTGGGCCCCCCCACTACAAAAAGGATGTGGACAAATTGGAGAGAGTCCAGTGGAGGGCAACAGGAATAATGAGGGGACTGGGGCACATGACTTATGAGAAAAGGCTAAGGGAACTGGGCTTAATTTAGTTTAGAAAAGAGAAGATCAGGGCTAGGGACAGAAGTTACACACAAATTGATTTCAGTGATCAGAAACTGGTTGAAACCTGTAACAGAACAGAAGTTCAGTGCACATAAACCAGTTTCAAAATGGCTGAAACTGGTTTAAGATAAACCTGGTAGTATCACACTTAAATGATTTGGGTTCCCCAGCATCCCAGCATGCTTTCCATCCCCAAATTGGGTGGTGCCGTGTGCTCCAGCAGAGAAAGGTTGTCGGGGAGGAGGGGAGAGGCAGGGACTGACCCTCTCCAGGCAAACCCTAGCTGTGGTCTGGAGCCAGGGAGAGGGGTTAAACCCTGCTTCCAACAGTTTGCCTGAGTACAGAGCTGCCCTGCACTGCTAAAATTACAGAAAGTTTCTGCTGGCTGAGACTGGACTACAAATCCCAGAGGCACCTGGAAGCAGGAAGAAGAAATGATGAGCAATCCTACAGAGTCCTGCTTCTGTGAAGCTGGAGTGCAAATCCCACAGACCTTAGGGGTAGCAGGAAAAGGAAGTGCCAGACAGCTGTGCTTTAACACCCCCCAGCTTCTGGCCTGAGCCACTGCACAGATGTGGCTTCATTTCCTGAATCAAAGGTAAATGTGTGTCTAGTTGTTTCTCAGTTTAATCTCTCCATCTTAGACTAACCTGCAAAGACTGAATCGATTCAGCCTCAGGCTTTCTGACTGTCTGTACTTAGCCTGGAAGGGGACTTAATAGCATCCTTTAACTACCTGAAGTGGGGTTTGAAAGGGGATGGAGCTGGACTGTTCTCAGTGGTGGCAGATGACAGAACAAGCCACCATGGTCTTAAGTTGCAGCAAGGGAAGTTTAGGGTAGATATTAGGAAAAAAGTCTCACTAGAAGTATAGTAAGCCACAGGAACAGGTTACTCACAGAGGTTGTGGACTCCCCGTCCTTCGAGGATTTTAAGGTCTGGATACACCAAGCCTTGGCTGGGATGATTCTGCTTTGAGCAGGGTTGGACTAGATGACCTACTAAGGTCCCTTCCAACCCTAAATGTCTATGATTCTATGATTGCCAGGTGGGTAAAGTTAAACTGCTGGGCCTAATTTTATTTCTCTAATTAGAAATACTTGAGTCCTATGGGAAGCAATGAGTCTGCTAGTTCAAAGTACATGACTAGGAGTTGTAAGACATGGATGTATTTCCACTCCTGCCACTGACTTAACCCACAACCTTAGTCAGTTTACTTGCCCATTTCTTGTTTCAGGTTTCCCAATTTGTGAAATACGTTTCCACTTCTGTAAGCATTATGCCAACTTCCAAGGAAAGGAGGTACGCGAATGCAAAATGCTATTTGTGTAGGTAGCCTTAGAGCAGGGGGGATTAGAGCCTTCTGCGTATCAGCAATAAAATGCTTTTATGCAACCTCCCCCACAAAAGCAGTGTAGAGCATTTTATAATCAGTAAATTAAAATTATCAATATTTTTAGGAAACCTGAGAGCAGTAGAAAATACGTTTCCTCAGTTTTGTTTTAAATGCTGAAACAATGAGCATTTCAGACAGTAATAGGCACTTACTTCCAGTCAGGAGTATAATTACAGAATGTCCTAGCTCCCAATGTCTCAAGGTAACTAGGATAAAATACTGTACCTGCTGCAGAACATAACAGCACAGCAATCAGCATATCCCAACCTGTTTTGGAAGGACCAGGCCAACTGTTCTGCAGCACATCTGCTGACAACAACTTGTGTTGGGAAAATGGAATCTAAAATGAACAGATTTTCCTGACTATTTTAATGGGTTTAAAAATCCAACCACCCAGAGGATGAACAAGGTAAGCTCAGTCTCAGAACAGATCTCCCTTCTGTTTCTGTATGGCAGATTAAGAACTAAGATAGAAAATGTGACTACCCTTAAAGGTTTACAAGATTAATCCAGAGGTTAGTAAAGTAAATGAGACAAACAGATCCTCCCTGACACATGGTTACTTCTCTTACTACAACTCTCCTCTTTAGAGGACTGCTCTATTAGGTCTTTTGGTCAGCAATATAATAAAGCCTAACAGGGGCACCCAGGAAGTACTCATACCATCAGTGAAAATACAAGCACAGAAACTTCCAGTGGCATGGATCAGGAAATGGAATCTGATAGAGATCATGAACTAACCTCACAGAAGCTGTAACATTTGTGTGTGCATTTTGATTATTCTGAATATCAACCAATATTGCAACTCAGCTAAGTATTTCCAAAGCACTGACCACTTTTGTGTTTAACTCCAACCAAATCATACAAAAACACAATCAACCTGATGGACTGTACTCCTCACCTCTCCTCGTATTACGTTGTTAGACCACAAAGAAATAGTCCAATATATCATAGACCTGAACTGATTCCTTATCTTTAGGGATGCTAAGCCATTCTTCATGCTATCAGTTATAGCTCTCTCATTTGGCAACGTGAGAAAACTGATAGAGCTGATGGACAGCTTCATTTCTGAGGAAAAGGAATTCCAGTGGAAGGTCTGCTACAGAAGAAGCAATGCCCCTGCAAGTTACCATTTGAATATGGTTAGGTCAAAGGCTGACCATAGCTGCCATAGGGACCGAAACAGCCTCTTTCACAAGTCTGTTCACCGAGAGTTCTGAAGATCAACAGGGCCCTGGCAAGGGACAGATTATACATAAACCGACAGAAGTGATCAGAAACCGGTTCAAATCTGTAACACGACAGAAGTTCAGTGCACATAACCTTTTTCAAAGTGGCTGAAACTAGTTTAAGAAAAATCTGGATGGATGTAGTATCAGACTTAACTGATTTAGGTTAAATCATTTTATTGAACTTCTGTCCCAGATTCCCTCCAGATTCAAGTTAACTCAAACTCCCAAAGTTCCCCAGAATGCTTTGTTCCTTCCCTGCAAACTCGCCTTCACAGGGTGGGGAGCTAATTTTGGCTTAAGTTGTCTGCTCCAGCCAAACAGGGAGGCGTGCTTTAGCGCCCCCCAGCTTCTGGCCTGGGCCACTGTGGGCATGTGGCTGCATTTCCAAAATTAAAAGTGAACATCTGTTCACTCAGCTCAATCTACGCAGCTTAGACTAACCTGAGAAGATTGAACCGATTCATCCTTGGGCTGTTTGACTGTCTATACTTAGCCCCTGAGTTCAGTATTGGACAGAGAGCTAATGCAGTGAAAAGAAAACTACATTCTTGCGATCCTAGGGTACCTAGCAGATGGCTTGTACATCATCGAGACAAAATGAAAATCTTCACAATCATTAATATGCTCCAAGCAATCCCAACCCCCTAGAAGACCTAAACATTTATTAGTGAATTCGATGCAGTCTTTGTTTCCTGTTATTTAGTGCATGCTGTTATAATTTATGCCATGTCTTTTCAAGAACTCTAATAATTTTTCCCACTGTACTTCATTGTCATTTACTTATTTGACTAGAAGTAGAGGTTGACTGGGAGACACAGCTTTTATTGTGCTGTGCTCTCCGCATTGCAAGGTTTTTCACGACCAGGTCTACTCGCATTCCATCACCTTGAGGCTATGTATATTTCTGTTAGTGAAGTTTCTTACAGCTGAAAAATTTAACTCTTAGATTTAAGGAATGATTCCCAAACAGGCTTTTTTGTTTGCTTGTTTTTAGACAAGTTACAAAAATTAGAAAAATCCAGTGATGATTAGGAAAGTTTTAAACCAAATGAAGTCCAAAACCCCAATTTGTCTTCCTCTCTCCATTATTTCCTTGATGCAGGGAAGGCACTGAAGAGGAACTCTAGCTATTCCTCCTGTAGGGTCATCCGACTTGCATATAGTAAAGGTCCATTCCTATTTCCCCTGTTATCACTAAGCAGTTTGTCACTGAATTTAGTGGAAGCAGGATTTGTTCCTAAACCCTAATAATCCTACTTCTCTTTAGAACAACTCACAAACTTTTTGCCTTTCAATTATTTTGGCCCTTAGTACAGTCACGCTTTCCTCAAGCAGTTTTAGCACTTAAAATACAGGATTTTCAGGCAGATTCAGTAGGGAATACTTGGATCACAACATGTTTTCTGCTGTGCACATCTTGTGGCAGGCACACTTTGTCACTTACAAGGAGCTTCCTGAATTCCTGGGCATACTTTCCACGCAACCCATGTCTCTGGCATTTACTTCTCACTCCATCAGAAGAAAAACAAGGGGGAGGGAGGGAGCTGAACCTCTTAGACAAAGACACACGGAAGAAGGAAAGTAACAGAGGATTGGCTGGTCCAAACGAAGACAACCTAGGTGAGGGTCAACCTGCTAGACTGAGAAGGAAACAGACGAGTTGAGAGGAGACGGGGCAAGCACCTGAGGCCAGCTGATAATTTAACCAGGTTCAAAAGATGATTTGACAAATTGATGCAGGGAAGGTCCATCAGTGGTTGTTAAACATGACAGTTGGGGCTGCAACCTCCAAATTAGGACTTTTTAGGCCTCTAAATACTGGAAGCTATACAGATAGAGGACACATCAAGTTACACAGGTCCTGCATAAATACTCTGTCACTGTGACAGAGTTCTTATACAGATGACAGAAATATTTGATGTGCTAGCTCAGCAAAATGATTTCCTGCCTTTCATCGAACAATTTGGGGTACCTTTGATATGCAGATCAGAATGAACCATCCTGTCTTCAAGAAACACTGGTGTTGGTGTTCCATTTTTCACTACGTAAAGGGGAATCACTAATACTCAGGTAGACAGTCCAGTCTAGCAAGGAAAAGCACTTCTGGATCTGGAATGAACTATGAATGTATGCCCTCTCTTTAAAAATACAGAATAGTGAAAATTTTGTTCATCACATCAGTTTTATAAATTCCATGGGCCAACTTTTGTTCTCTCTCATGTTGGTGTAATTTATGCCAAAAAATTTAAACTTGTACAACTGAGAACAACATTTGGCCCCTTATGCCTATTTACCTCATCTTGCAGTCATGGAACATATGATTTTTGTAAGGGAATTTGCTGCTGAAGATAACAGAGCAAATGGAAATAGTTGGGCTGTTTGCTGAGTCTACCAGGCAGAACACAGACAATTGCTGCTTTGACTGTTTCAATGAAAATGTAAATTTGTTAGCCTGGTAGAATATGGTCCAAATTCTTTTCTCAAACTTGAGCAACTCCACTGAGAGCAATTTAATGACTCCAGAATTACAGGACTGTAGGTGAGTTTAACCTATGTTTTTAACCAGGGAGTGTACTTGCACAGCTCACAGAAAATGACCATCAGAAATTAAGTCTCTAGAGCATCACCATATTTTTTCTCTACTTTCTTTCCAGTCCACCTCCATTCAGAGTACTAAAATTACTCCTATAATCCAAAATCTACATCATATCCTATCACAATGCTCCTGATACAGCTTTAATTTAGTATGAAAAAAGTGCCAATATTTCCTTTCCCGTTTCTTAAATTGGAATTTTATTATGAATACCTCCTATATGAACAACTGTTTATTACAACCACTGTGATAGTACCAGGGCTACAATTTGGGTCCATCTAGTGCAGAGGTTCCCAAACTTTTTGGAACCCCTTCCAGATTTACCAGCTGCCCACCTACCGCTACCAGCATACATTTGATATTTTAACCCTTTAAATGCCAGTTCATATTATAATGAAAATTAAATCCACCATTATATAATTCCTCTCACGTACCCCCCAGAGATGTCTTGCACACTCCAAGGGGCATGAGTACCACAGTTTAGAAACCCCTGGTCTAGTATATTTGTATTGTGTTTATTGCCTTTTTCTTTCTGAAACAATTTATTTGCCTTCACTGGATCATTTAAAGCAGATTCCCTCAATGTGTTTCATTAGGTTTGAAAGCTAGCATGTTCTTGCTCAGCATTAGGCTCTCACTATTTAAAATTATAACAAAAAACACACCTGGAAATCACCTGGGATACCTCTCACTTTTTTTGAAACATGCAGCTGTACTGTCCTGCTTTAAAAAAATATGGTCAGTCTGATTTAGACATAAAGCATTTCAATATCATGCAAACCATTTTATACTGACATTACTCTTTGTCTGATGGTACTCAAGGAGGTTTTTTTCCCCCCTTGTATTCTCTGTTTTCTTCTTACATTTCTACATTGTAATTGCATCAATTTCCATGAAGCAGCCCATTTACTTCAAGCAAATTATCTACATTTATAAAAGCAGTAATCAGATCTATATGCAGTGTGGAAGGTCTATCGTTCCCCTGAAGAAGCAAAATTGTATTATACACCCAAGCTTTTAGTTCTATGAAAATCCCATCTCAACAGATGGGCAAGTAACATTGTGGGGGGCTTTATAACCCTTCTAAGACAACCTGGTTTCTAACCACCACTTAAGAGGTAATGCCTCTTTTACTGACTAAGTGACATTTGTGTCATTTGTTTCCATGCTGGAGGCTTTTAAAACTATTGCTTTCTTACGGTAAATCATAATTTCTACAGACGTGTGTCTGTAATAGTGCAGACACAAGTAACTTAAAATGTGAAGGAAGTGAAGATATTTTATATTTTCAGTGATTTCTTTTTTCTTCTGAAGACGAGTTATTAGGCATTCATGAAACAACTTTGGTTGAATTACCTGGACAATACCCCTATAACTCCCACAGCCACCCTTTCCATCCCATATTTACCCTGTTTTTGTGCAAGTAGCTCATCCTAAGACACCTTATCCTCCTAAAGAAGCAGCTTCCTCCTGAGTCACCTCCTATGCCATGAATCAGATGGTATGGGTTGTTCCTGAGGAACATGGCCAAGCTCTACCCCCTTCTGTCACCTTGCACATACACTGAGTAACTGAGCTTCTCCAAGAACACCCTGCCTCTGCTGCCCACTGATTTTATAAACTGAACCCTGAACTGAGGAACATAAGATGCTGCTGCTCTGGCATACTCAATAGCCATTTGATACAGGAATGTCTTCAATAAGCACTCTCATAGTACAATAAAAGCAGTGCATCCCCCACTACTACTCCCCGCATTGTCTAGTAGTATCTGAATGCAAGCTTTTCCCTTGAATAAGCACACACTTCTTTCAACAAAGGTAGCTTTATCCTTTCAGAAATGGATTTATATTCCAAGGATTTGCAGTTATACCTGTCAATTTCCCTAACAACTGGCTTGCATTTTCCTCCTTTACAGTAGATGGTACATTAAGACACATGCTTTTCAGCCCACTTATCTAACTCCATTAACACTGAAAGGAGCAACATTATTAGCAGCATTTCTCTGACCCATTTGTAATAAACGTTTCTTGTCTAGGCAGTAGTATTGGCGCAGGTTCCGACTTCCAGGCAGAATCTGTCCGTACTACCGTCCCCTGTCACTGGAGCACAGATTTAAAGGGAATCACACTGAAATGACCAGCCAGACGCTATCAGTGAGAAGGGTAACTGGAACAAACAACAATACAGGAAAAATGCATGGCTACTCAGAGACCATCTTTCTGGCACTAGGAAAAAGATATGGAGCCATTTTTCACTAGGTTCACAAGAAAATGTCAGCACACAGCTGCTCGTGCACTGTCAGATTGCATCTTAATTTGGCCAAAGGGGAGCCGGGCAGTCACCCCTCGCAGACAAATTTTAAAGGGCCCATTACAAATCTGATTTATTGGTTGCTAAGAATCTCCCCGCTACGGTCTGCAGAGCTGGTGTGACATGGAGCTGAATTCCAGCTGGAGAGAAATAGATTTTCCTATATGTGATTTAAATCATCCGAATTCAATATTTCTTAGGCACCAGTCAAGCACTTCCCCCTCCTCCCCCCCACCCCCCACTTCTTCCTAGTACCTCCAGGCAGTTTACTTCAGAATGAAGCAGAGCATTAACCTGTGCACAATGGGTACTTTGTATGCCAGCCTCCTGCTACCATTAAAAGAAAAACAAAAACCAGGGGATGCTTTCTGTTCAGAAAAACAAGGGAAGAAAACACATTCAGAAACAAAAGGAATGCAGCCACACAGCAAGGGAAACAAGATATTACCGGGACTCGTATTAGATATTCAGACATTTTAATATAACAATAGCAATGGTACGATAAACTCATGAAACTCAGAAATATTAACTGCTTTCCTTTTTCAGCTCCGTTTCATTCTGTCAGGAAAGAAAGAAATTCCCAGCGTCTGATGAAAAGCAAGAGAGTGTAGGAGTCAGATGCATTTGGAATTGCTACTGAAGAAATACCATTGAAACTTGCTCTGCTTGAACTACCCATTGTTACCATTCAAACAATGTTCACCAATAACCGCAGTTCAACTTCTAATCATGCCAACATTACAAGAAATTCCAAAAGTCAACAGCTCTTTCATTGCCAGAAACCCAACAATCAAAGCCTCCATTTACAGTCTCCCTGGCACAATTTTAACTGCATCAAAGCTGTCATCTCACAATTTGTGAATGAAACGTGCGTTTTGTCTTTCTTGCAAGAACTATTCTAAACAAAGACAACACCAAAGACAACGCACAGAAATGCTATCAGCCGAGTCAGACTCATCTCAAGTTTGGGTTCAACATCTGGTTGAATATGGTAGTGCCTCTAATTTTTGATTTTGTTTTCTGGGGTTTAAAACCCCACCTAATCATGCAAACTGACCCCTCATGGGGTCCCGGGTCACTGACTCACTGCTCTATGAATGTAGGCAAAAAAAGACAGAAAGAGAGACAGAGTCTTATCCCACCTTTCCATGGTGCTCAGCCAGTCTGTCTTCGCATGATCTGCAAACCACCTGTACTGATCCAACCCATTCTGAGGGGAAAAAATATCTTCCTGATAGATGTAGTCTCTCAGCTGTGCTTTGATTTTTCAGCACGGATGTCTAGAATTTTCTGCTAAAGCCAGACACAGAAACACAAAACTGCAGCTGAGCTCTTTTGTTTTCCCTCCTCTCAAAAGATGAAGCAGCGCTCCCCCCCACACACACATCTCTCCCTCTCTCTCTTTCTCTCTCCACCCCCACCAGCAGCCTCACTCCGCTCCAGTTTAGTCAGGGTCCTTTACATTTCCCAGCAATGATGACCTATTCTATCCCCATCCCTACCTATTACTTTTGAATTTTCTCAGTGAAAAGGGTATCTCTAGGTGGCAGTCAGGTGATCCTTCTGTTAAAAGCAGAAAGGACGCTGATGGAGCATTTGAGTCTGTGGTGTTTTTCAAAATACCCATTTACATTACAAAGCAGGAAGAAAAATATAGCTCTGAGGAGATCATTAGGCATTTTTCTGCTTTTGAATTCTCCCTTAGCAGTCAACAAAAGCCAGCATGGTGTAAAGAAATGTAATTAAACTTTTGAGTGTTAATAATCACATATGGTTTGTATACCCTGCAACTCCACAATATTTAAAACTAGCAGATGAATCATAGACCAATACAGCTATTTTTCATATTAAGAAACAGGCACCATCCTGATTCAATAGATTTCTTTATGGCTTCTCAAGTTTATTTTTCTTATAACACATGAAGCTGAAAAAAAGGAAGAATAAACAACCTATTTGTAAGGAAAATATGTCCTTTACTTGATTGTTTATGCTGTACTTTCAAGTAACTTTGGCCTAAGGGCTACACAGTATAACCCCATGTCTACATGTCTAAACCTTGGCTTCCTGCTGGCAGACTCCTCCAGGGTGACATGGGCTGAAGCTATTCTTCTGTGGGTTCTTCCATCTTAGACTTTCTGCAGGAGTGAAATTCTGGGTTACCAGAGTCCTCCAGAGTTTCATATATTAGCAACATCCAGAAATCTTCCAAAATCTTTGTAAAAATGGGGTTGACATTCAGGTGTGCATGGATGTATGCATTTATGTATGTGTATGTCCACATGCATGCATTTGTGTGTGCGCATGGGTGCACAAACACGTGCACATGGGTGCACAAACAGGCAACTTCATTATTTTTTTTAAGGAGTGAAATTCTGGCTTAAATTAAGTCAAGTAAATCACCTTCTTTAAAACAGAGACCCCCCAGCATCCTAGCATGCTCTGCAGTGCTGGGCTGTGCTGTGCTCTCTGCTCCTGAGAGCAGGGCTGCCCCACCCCTCTGCTCTCTAGCTTAGCAGGGGTGGGGATGTGACCAGACACCAACTTGCCATGGCCCCCTGAGGCAAAGGGGGCAGGGAGGGGGTTTATTCTCCCCTCTCTCCTCCCCCCAGGGGACCCTAGCCTGGGTGTATCTGGCCAGGGTGTACCAGACCCTGGCAGGCATCCCCCCACCACAGCTCCAGCAGTGGTGGGGGCCAGCCCCATCTGCAGCCTCAAGCAAACTGGGTTTAATTCCCCCCATCCCACCAGCAGGGAGCTAGCATGGGGCAGAGCATGAAGCCTGGGGAACAGCTCCTGCCCGACTGCCCCTTCTACCTCCCAGAGAGCAGGGCTAGCACCAGCCTCTGCAGCAGTACACATGGCATGGGCTCATCCCCTCAGCCTCAAGCCCTATAACCTGTGTCCCCCAGGCAGCTCAACACGACCTGCTCACTTTCCCCCCAGCTATCATCTTTGCCACTTGCACCCAGTCAGGCAGACCCTAGCTAGGGTCCTTGCCGGTGGGACTGGGAAGGGAAGGGGGAAGAAACACCTCTCTGATTGCACTCCTGGGGGACCTGGTGCCCTGTCTAGGTCCCCCCTCCCCTGCCCAGTCCAGCAGCAGGGGTGGGGGGGGGTGGCCAGCATGGCCCCCCAAGATGAAGGGGGCAGGGAGGTGGTTTATTCCTCTTTCTGTCCCCTCTCCTCCCCAGGGGACTGCAGCCAGGGTTTGTCAGCCCCGGCTGCCAGCTCTGCTGCTCTCACCTGACCAGGCAGACCCTGACTGGGATCCCCCAGGGGGAGAGGGGACAGAAGATGGAATAAACCCCTTCCCTAACCGCTTTGCCTCAGGGGGCCATACTGACATGACCCAGCCAGCATCTGGTCACACTCCCCCCTGCCACTGGACTGGTGTGTGTGTGGGGGTGTCCCAGGTAGCGCAATCCTCTTCCTGGTGGGGGGAACTGCATTGCGGGAGGGACGTGTGGGACACAGCTGTCACAGCCTGCAGGGGGCAAGTGGCAGCAGTACTAGGGGCTGTGGTCACCCCAAAATCGGGCTTAGCTCCTGTAGCCACTGCTCCGAGCCTTGCTGCTACCACCTGCCCTGTACAGGCTGTAGCAGCTCTGCCCCCTCCCCTGCCCCCGCTCTTGCCCACAGTGCATTTCATACACTGGGAAGAGTCTTGAGCTCCCCAGGGCACCATCCCCCCTCAGCAGTCCAGTGGCAGGGGTTGGGGTGGGGGCATGGCCAGATGCCAGCCCAGCTAGCATGGCCCCCTGAGGTGAAGGGAGCAAGGAGGAGGTTTATTTCCCGTTCTGCCCCTCTCCCTGCAGGGGACCCCAGCCATCATATGCATCACAGCCCCTTGTACCAGACGTGGGGTACTACCCCCCACCCCGGGCTTCCCTGCCACTGTCTTCCCATCTGGTGGCTGAATGCAGTTCAGGGGCATGGGTGGCCCCTACCCGTATGGCCTGGGTGAACCCTTGACAGTGACAGCAGCAGGGAAGCTGCAGGAGTAGTGACCTGCGCCTGGTATAAGGGGCTGTGCTGCATTGCTGCTGGGAACAGTGAGCATGGCATACCTAGCTTGGTGACTGATGGAGAAAGGTAATAGGGCTCGGGGCTGAAAGCATGAGCCCACACCCTGCACTCCGCTGTGGGGGCTGGGGCTGGTCTGGTCTCACTCTCCAGCAAGTAGAAGGGACCACCGGGCAGGAACTTTCCTTTATGCAGCTTTGGTCCTGGGCCCCTCTGTGCCCTATTTGGGCCTTTGCTCCTGGGCTGCTCCAAGCAAAACCTGGCCCTGGCAGTTGGGAAGGCACAGCGACATCGTTGTAACGATCCAAAAAAGCCAACTTCTTGCCCTGTGTGCTGTATACAGTCACTGTTGTGATGAGGTAAGATTTTGTTCATTATTTTTAATTTGTTTTACTGAAAAAGTACAGCCAATGCATTTCCATCACTGCCCCTTCAGCTTGGGGGAGGGAGGAGGTAGGCATTCTGCTGTGTTCCCTTCTCCCTTTGTCTTGCTTTCATATTCAGATCTCAGTTGTATAGGGTCCTTACTTCTCACATACCTTTCTCTGTACATGGAGTTAGATAGTTCCCAGACTCATTTCTGCCCTTTGCTCAAGGTCTGTCAAAGCTCTGCAAAGCATCCAACTTGTTCCAGAAATTACTGACCCAAGGAATCAAAGGGTTCCATACGGGACCCTGGATTTCCCTGCTTCTTCCTGAATTGCAGAGCTTTACAGATTTCCAAGCTCCCTTGGTTCCCAGCTAACTTGGCCATACACTACTCTATGGTACTTGAAGGTTGTAGGTCATATGCGGGCCTGTGCAGCATGGGCTACAGAAGAAAGGTTGTGCCATGTTACCCAGGTTTCACCTATGTAGCAATGACATATTAAACACGCACTGTAAACAGTGATTGATAAGGTGCATTAATATAACACAAAGAAGTGAAAAAGGGATTGATGTAACCAACTGTATTACATGTTATTTTGCTATAACAGATATATTAGTGTTAAGATGCCTACATAATTTGTAAAAAGCTATACAGCCTTGTTAGAGAAGACCATAAACTAAAGCAAAGAAGAAACAGGCCAATATTAAACAGATTCCACAATGGGGAAGGAAAGGAGTTCATTTTCCCAAGGATATAAAACCTAACTAATTGACACTTTTCAAGTTCACAAGAGATCTGGTTCAATCCAGTTCCAAAAGTTCCAGTGAAATGAAGAAATTTAAATAAAACCAGAAGCTGTTCATTAAAATATTAAAACCATCCATCTATAAATATTGGACATAGGCTGGAAGAAACTTTGGACTTCTCTGAAGATGAACCAACTCAGTGAAAGTCCCCATGGGAACAGAGAAGCCGGGCCAGCAGATCTGTTTCTCCCTTGAATCCGATGCTATGTAAGCATTGTCTTTATTAATACAAATAAGTCTTTCCTAGTGGGTATCCTAATAAAGTTTTCGAGATGACTGGAACAGTTTCACTGGTCCTTAGTTTTCCCCCAGGTAAAATTTGGAGTAACAGGTCATAAATGGCACTTGCCTCACCTGCATTAGCTTTAGAAAAGTCTTGCGTTCCCCTATGGACTATGTACAGCACACATTGCCACAACCAAAACCATTACCACAACCAAACCAAAAATGCTGATTCTTGGTAACAAATTTTGAAACCTTTTTAAAATTAGTCTACAGTCTTGATTTTAAAACTACTTTAATGTATGCTAATAAACATTTTGGGAGTGAGGCTCTAATATGGATGTCATCTGGTCAATGCAGGCACCAGAAAATGATACTCTGTAATGCAATATATAAAGGGACCATAAAAAGGGCCTCTAAGACATTATTAAGAGACGATGCCATCTACCTGTGTGCCTGCTGCTATCTGGAGATTTTCCCCTGGACTGTACACATTAGTGTTTAGTTGCATGAATGAGAATATAATTTTGCTGTTTCCTAAGAAAACAACAATAAACAAAAGACAATGGTGCACAATGGCCAGAATGGATTGAAGCTAAATAGGATCTGGGCCTACTAACACTTCGGGGAAGCAGGCAAGCTGGGAGAGAATGTCCATTAGAGAGCCAAATACAGTTACAATCCATCCTGATCTGGATTTTGTTAGGTATTAATTTAATCTTTGCAACACTGCTTAAGGAGTGATTCACTTCAGTATTGACTTGGAACCAGAAGTCACAATCCCATACTGGCCATGCCAAACTGAAGCTAACATATTGTCTTGGCTTGGGACAGCCGAAGGCCAATCCAATCCCTGCTGAAATGGAAAGCAGCCGACAGCAACATCCTATCACTCATTTCCAAGTCTCTGCATGGACTGGGGAACCAGATCAAAGAAAACTCAAAATCTTTCCCTCTAAATTGATCTTGGTTTTAGTGGGAAGGTTATTGTGCCTGTCCTCTTCACCTACAGTTTGGGTTTTCAGTCTCATTGGAACTTCCACTGGAACCAAGAGGATCACAGTTCGCTGCAGAGAGATGAGATCAGATTTTATGTTTACTGCATATACTAAAAATACATATTGAGCAAAGCACATTGGGTTTTCAGTGGAAACTCCATGCATACTCATTTTTGCAATCACAAGAAAGAGTCACCTTGATATCTTAGAAAGGTCTGTTTTAAGTTCCCCATAAAAGCCCCTATACTATCTGAGTTGCCATACAGATTGACTGACACACCTTGTGTTGACTTCTATGTTCAAATAAACATCAGAAATAAAGTGTGGAACTTAGTCTCTTCTCCCTGAAATTGACTGAAGGTTTGCTTTCCACTTAATATACGTATGTACATACGTGTGTACATATATATATATATATATATATATTTATAAACAAAAAGTTATAAAACCTCTTTCAGATCACATAATTATTATGATTTGCAGAAAGACTGTGCAATAATAATGCTGACCAATTTAAGAATCTGCATCAGCTAGTCTTTTGGTAATCAAGAAGCGCTCAATGCATTCTTTTATCATTTGATCTGAAGGCTCTGATCCCTTGAGAGGAATATGATAACTACCTTGCAAGAGCAGCACTTCTAAATTACAGTTTTAAAAACTGAAGCTCTGATTTCAGCAACTGTGCATGAGATATATTACTCAGATGCCATACATTAAAAACTCTTCATGATCTTAAATAAATAGTTTATAGCAAAGTTAACTGAAGAATAGCAGCCATAAAATCACAACACACATCTCTCCTGCAACTAAATTTATTCTTAACAAATTGTTATAGAATTATGCTGCATTCTGTTTTATAATACACTTACATTCATGTGAAAAAGTAGCTATGTGCAAGTAAAGCCATGTTCCATTAGTAGAAAAGAGGAGAGCTCATCTAAGTGTGTTTATTAGGTCTGTGTGATTTCATGCAGCAAACAGAGAAGAACACTTTCCTTTTTCATTACTCTGAACATGTGAAATTTCCAAGCCCATAGGTCAAATGGAGAAGTGATGTGTATAAAGCTAACAGCACACTTTGCTACATTCAGACTCCTTTACCCCAACTTTACTGAAAAGGTAAAGAGTCTAAAGTGTAAGACTGTAGCCCTTTTCCTTAAATTCACAAAACCAGAAAAGGTGCAAGAAACTGCAATTTACAGGCATTTTGGTTAACAACTTCAGTCCAAAAAGTGGCCAGATATTTTGTGGGTGCTTTTACCATCCATTTTGCACCCTTCACATGGGTCACGAAAGCTAGGGACTTAGGGATTGCTCTTTTCAAAGACGACTAATAGCCCCACAGCGTGATATGCATCTAAAATGCTATTTCAGTGACATGGAAAGGACCTGAGTGCTGAGTGAAGTAACTACAGTGATCAGCAAGCTTAGTATAACTGCATTCTGTAGGGGCTAGCATCTTCCTGACAAACATGAAGGCAGGGGGAGGGGATCACCTTCTCTGCTTGCACTGTCTAAATCAAGAGAAAACGTGAGGCTCCAGCCTACTAGGATGACCGTGTTGATTCTGTACTGTGGGAATGAATATTCAAATAGGAGATGACCAAAGAAAGCATAGACAGTGCTGGTGTTACAGGGCACTATGATGCAACAAAATATTTTGGAGAAATAAAAATGAAATTTTAGATCTCATGTTATCACTAAAATATCCCACAGTTTTTTTTTAAAAGGCAGAAGTTTTAAAATTAATGTCCTGGCTAAATTCCAGTACCAGTTCACATATTGTGCTGACCTAAACTGAAAAGCAGAAGGTAGGGTAGATTGTCACCTTATAGACTAACTGAAGTCTGTGTGTGCGCACACGTTTGTGTGCATGCACACATGCATGCATACGCATATACAGAAAGTTTTCATGAGCTGAAGTTCACTTCATCAGATGTTGTGGAAAAAAGTGCAGAAAGCAGAATATAGAAGGAGAGAGATATTAGACTACAAGACGATGGAGTGGGGGAGTGAAGAAAAAGGGGGAGAAGGGGCAGTAGTGGGAGAGACACAAGCAAGCAGTAAATCCATAGGCATAAAGGAGTCACCAAAACTAACCTATGTAATGGGATAATAATCCATAGTAGCTGTTCAAACCATGCTGAACACAATCCAGTCTGTTGATAAGTGCTTGTTCCACAATTTTCCATTGAAATAGTTTGTTTTTTTTTAAAGATGCTGTCAGAGAACAGCCACTCTCAGGTCAGTGATGGAGTGTCCAGGGAGGTTAAAGTATTCTGCTACAGGGCACACTGTCCTTCTGCAGCTGATGCCAAAGTAGTATTTATTTCTTGTCACATAGGGATTGCCCAGTCTGTTTAATGTAGACAGCAGAGAGGCACTGTAAGGAGGCGATGGTATATATGACATGGGTGGAGTTGCAAGTGAATGAACCTCAGGTGTTATAATTCGTGTAATTTGGTCTGGTAATGATGTGGTCTGTAATGATGTTGAGATACAGAAAGTATTTGGGTGTTGTGGGGTCTGGTACCTTGGTGAAACCAGGAGTTAGGTAGCCTGTTGCTTGAGAAACAGTGTTTGAGGTTGGGGTGGGATGCCTGTAAGGCAGGATCAGTTTGTGCCCCCATGACTATTTTGAGACTGAAAGCATGGGAAGATTTAATTATGTGCATGCACACACACACACACAGAGCCACTGCATTCATACATGTGTGTCTATCCATCTTTTCCTCTTGGCAATTTCAAACAAACAAGACCAGAAAATCAAATAAATTCTTAGAATACCATCTAGTAAAACAGTTATACAATGAGTAACTTCTGATTCTCAGCTTCTTACAAGCTGTGGCTTTACATTCTTTAAAAGAAAAAAATCACATTCCATCAATGAGATTGTTTCACTTCAGTGAAAGATAAGTCATCTTGATGCATATAGTTTGTATCGATGTCTGATTTGTAAAGAGCATGGGATATCTGGGAGTTGAACACAGTACAAGAATGCAAGACTTCCTTTAAAATAGCTCCTGGTAGGTAATTTATTAAGTAGCATAGGACATCTGTTTTGGAGGAGACTAAATGCCTTGGTCTAACTGCTAAGCATATGAAGAGACTTGGTTGTTATTGCTGAAACAGTTGGGATGAAGGGAGAAAAACTGTTGTCCTGGGTATCTAGAGACAGAAAAATGTCTGGTTTATTTTTGGAGGTTGTAAATTTAACTTTCTTGGGATGGTTCTATTCTCTCACTCTCTGGGTGAAAAAATATGTGTACATCCATGTGATGTGAAGAAGATAATTACAGTCCTATTCCAGATAGTCTGTTCATTAAGTGTGCTATTTTGGAAACAGCAAATTTTTAAATTGGTTTCCAATGCTATGGGGAAGGTTGGTCCATGGTAGTACAACACTGAGGATTCATACCCCTGCGGCCCTCCCCTGTTGAAATTCAATAAAGTTTAATTGGATTACAATGGAGAAATCCGCAAGGTGCCAATTGTTGGTGCACTCACAGTCTGGAATGACTCTACCACTGGCACTTTATTGACTCCCACTGCATACTATTCTTATTACAGTACCAGTAAGGAGTGACTGTACTCTTTATTAAACAGCACCATAATTACTCTAGCAAAATCACTCAAGTTATTACTGGTACAGTACTGTAAAAATTTAAAAATAACATCTTCCATGAGTTTACAGTATGTGACCTAATTTTGAAAAATATTTTCAATGGATAAATAGACTTTATTGAAAGCTAGTGTGGGAATGTCTTTTTCCATCTGTGACCCAAGTGTGGGTAGCTTCTTTCCATGGTGGGAAAAGAAAGGCTTTATGAATGATGTACAGCTATAGTTTATGCAGAAAAGAGCATTATTTCAGTTGTTCATATGTAAGATTTAGAGAAAAAGTGTAGGTCTGTTTACAAATAATCTCCCTAGACTTTCACCATTCAGTGCATGTGAGTGAAAGAGTTAAATATGATATTTGCAACCCCCCCCGCACACACGCTTTGCCCCCATCAGCACCTTTTCTTCTAGTGCATTCTAGATATTTGATTTAGGTTCTAATCCTGTAAAACATGCTAAGCCTTTACATCAGGGCTCATTATTGCCTGAGGTCTTTGTCTTCTGCAGCTGGCAAAAAAGTTACTTCCCTGCTCCTCTCAAAAAAAATTACTTTTAGACTAAATGAAAATTTTCATAGGAAAACCTCTCTTTTTTTGCTATACAAAAGAGAATGTCAAAACAAACAAAAAACAGTTGCCAAAATATTTGACAAAAAGTTTTGACAAAAAGGTTTCAGGTCTTTTGCAACTTTTCATAGGAAAACAGTAATTTCTTGATGTGCTCCAGAGTCAAGTAGATGACACATTAATAAAAATGACCTAACTTTTGTCTGTTTGACTCACTCTGTTTCTGCTGCCTTTAGCATAGCTGCAACAGGCCTTGATTGGGCAGTATAAATGCATCCTTAAATTATAAACTCAAGGCAGGACAAATCTCTTCCCCTATGCCAGTTTTAAGCTATTGACTTGGGTAGAGTTGCTTCTGTCATGCAACAGTGTATTTGGAGGAATAAGACTTTATACTTGTAAGACACCTAATAAGCTCTCTTTAACTCAAGCCTTTTAAAGAATGTGAAAATTCAGAGTTATATTATGCTAATCCAAAAACTGGAAAAGCCACAAGGAAAATAATCTGTTAGTCTCACTTTACCATGATTTTTTTAAATTATATTTTTAATTATGCTAAACTAACATTACATGAACTATGAAAGAACACAAACTCCATTCTAATTCTATCATCTTTCTAACGCATCTTATTTAAAATTGATGCTGCTCTATAATAAGATGCTGTAGTACATCTGTAAACAAAAATAGTTTTGTACTAAGAAATGGCTCGTGGTACACCTGTTAGCGAAGAATTAAGCACAATAGCTCCAGTGTCCATTACAATTATTCACCAGAAAATAAAATATACACCTGGCTGTAGTCAATAGGACTTTTTCTTAGAAAGAAGTGAGCACAAATTAAGGAAATGATGACCTTATGGAAATTCAGGCATACAAAATCCCTACACATGCATATAACATAATTGTGCTCTTATGTTATATGCATGTGCACACATGTACATAGTGTCCCCTGCATCCCACTCCCCTCAGCCCCTTACAGACTGGAACCCTGGTAGCCTCCAAGGGAAAACCTATGTTTTCCCATGTTTTTCTCCTTTAAAGGAGAAAATCCATGTTTTCCCAGGGCAAACAGAAAATCCAGATTCCTGATTATAACTATGTTTACAGTAAGGGTTTTTTCAGGAAAAAAAAAATATATATATATACACAGGCACATATTAAAGCTGCCCTGAGACTGTTGAGAGTCAAAGTCTCAGGGCAGCTTACAAAAGAGGACAAAGTAACTTATAAAACAGGAGAGAGAAAAGGAGGACAAAGCAACTTAAACGAGAAACATTACCTTAAACTAGAAAATCCCTAACCAGAATCCTGGGCCTATTTTTATTTGTTAAATGCCTCCCCCAGATAGAAGGTCTTACGGTATATCTGAAAGATACCCAGGTTCAGGCTGTGGCAGACTGTAAGAGGAAAGAAGTCCGGAGATGAGGACAACTGCTGGGGATGACCTCCCACATATTTATGCCAAGCAGACGTAGTGAACTGATGTTATTTACACTTGTCTGACTATGGGTGCAGCTACATATGCCCCCCAGGGCCCAGTTGTTACTGCACCATCATTTAGTACCTACTTTCAGAAGTACTAAATGATGGCACACTAACAGCTATTACTGCATCGCCCTGGCGGCGCATAGTTATTTTTAGCAGCTATGTCACCATAGCAATGTGCTATAGTGAGGTAGCTTGTCACTACAGCAATGTAGCATTGGTGTTATGGTTTATGCCCGCCAGTGCTACATTGCTGTAGCAATGAGATACTTCACCATAGAATGTTGCTATGGTGATGCACCATCACATGTAGACGCACCCACTCGGTGTCACAATGGGGCAAAATGGAGAAGGGCCTGGGTGATTTACAGCCTTCTGTGTCAAAACCAGTGCCCCAAATTGCACCCAAACAAGCTATTGGAAGCCAGTGTGGACTCTGGAGCACTGGAGTTACATGTCCCTAGCAACTCATGCCTATCAGTAATATTGCTGTTTACAGGACTCAAAAATATCCATTTCAAGAATATGATGAAGAACTGGATATTTACTTCCTCTACAGACAACAAAAAAAATGAACCCTGATCATTTCAGTTTTATGTTTAAATGAATTCTGAATAGAAATGTAAGTTTCTGCCAAGCTTTTCTGACCATAATGCTTGAATACTAGCTGCTAAAATTCTATCTAGTTGTTAAAATAGTCAAACATATACATGTCTGATGCAGACAGCTGAGCTGGGAATTGAAACCATAATAATTAACAACAGATTTCTTGATCTCACCATGACAAGCAAATGAAACATTCTTCAGCGTGCTTTCCCACTGGAAGGGAGAATTATCTCAGTAGGAACAGCAGAGTGGAAGCATCTAACTGATTAAATGTAAGATGCAAGGAATGCAACAAAAGGAAGCTCATATTAACAGAATCATATACAATTATTGCACTGTATTTTGTATACGCACATGTGTAGGCATATTCACAAACTTGTATGTTCTAAAAACCTTAATGGAAAAGCACTACATGCCTGTACACAGGGAGATGGACTGTGAACATTTAGGAGCCCTAATAAATCCCACCAAGGAATTTCATGTTCTCACTTCCCTACATACACTGTGATAAAATGAGATTGCTGAATTTCTTAAACTATGCTTTTTCCCCCTGATAAAATCCTCTCTCATGTAAATGACTGCCTTATTCATTATTGCTTAACATATTCCTCTCATCTATTTAAATCATTATTTAAGCTGGTGTTTTATCTGTGTTCAGGACCTTGGAGAGCAACAATACCTGAAGGATTTGATCTTTATCTTTTGAAAGTGTGATTTAGACAACAGGAATAAAACCACTTTGGGTTTTATTTTACATGCCTCTCTCCATCCCTCTGTCTTCTATACGTCTCTTCTGATTTCTCCATTTCTCTTTTTTCACCATTCTTGAGTTTTTATAATGCCACTTACAATTGGAGTAGCCTTCCAATTTATTATAAGCCAAATACTCTCCAACTCTTTCTTTAAGTCCTACTGCAAGCCAGTTTGATTTGCAAAGCTGTTTTATATGTAACACTAACAATATTTCCATGGTATTTTCACTACAAAGATTACTTTTTATTTATCCTATGTTAAATTGGACCCTGTCTTTCCTTTATATTGTGTAAAATACTGTGTACCTTTAGTGACTTATTTAATAACTCACAATAAAAAATACTGTAGTTCCATCCACATGAATGAATTAATTACATTCATAATACCTAACATATATTTTAAATTTTCTTTCATGTATTACAGAGACTTGAATGATTCAGAATTTATTCAAGCTTTAAAGGCCAGTTTAAGTTCAAAACTGTTTCTGCCTAAAGACTTGATCATTGAACTTACATGGGTGAATTATCCCATTGAGTTCAACAGGTATATTCATATATACAAAGTTAATCACACATGTAGGGTCTGCAGTGTTCCAGACATGACAACACTACAAAATTCTTGATGAGATTTAAGATTTGATCCACGTCACAGACTGGTACAAATCGCGCATAGTTCCCAGAATTCAGAGCAGAACACTGCAACTCTTACTGCCCCAAATCCTATAGTTTTTTCTTTTCAAACACAAGGGAACTTTTGAACATCTCTTTTATTTCTATTTTCTAATTTCTTACCTTTTATGGATTCACAAACTTGTTCTTGTCATATAATTTATATGCTATACACGCACAAAGACTCTCTCTCCATCAAGAAAAAACAGCCAAACTACTCTGTCTTCTCCTGCCTTGACCAAAAGGTTCAGATAGAATAGACATCTGACCTCAGGACTAAAAGACAGATAAATTGGATGGAATATTAATACCAAATGCTTGCTGAAACTGTTGGTGTACTGGCCTGAGCATCCTCTGTCCAAATTACCCCCACAGATCATAGTAGTTTCATTGACATAATACATCAAGTGAATCATGAAGTCAAAAATAAGGTCTGAAATCTAAGGTCTCTTTGTTCTCAAAACAGCATAAGGTCCATCTTCAAAAATATATGATAGCCATGAAGGCTGGCTAATATACCTTCTTCCCAACCACAACAACATTCATCAACTAATAACTATCTAGGCAGTGAGTTTTCCATTTAATCTGCAGCACCTACACCCTTAGACCCATCCCCTCTCAGTGTGAGGAGATTTCATCTTACTGAGGTGAAAAAAGGGAAATCATAAAAGTCCATTATAGTTTTACCATGCAGAAGTGGAAGTTAAGCTGGAAGTAAAATGTTCTCCACCCCAGCATCACTGAAAAAGTCTGTCAGTCATAAACAAGCCAATGTTCTGGGAACTCTAAAACTATCACCAAATAGACCCCAGGACGGGGATGTCAGATGAAAAACAGTTCCCTTACCACCAAAAATTATAAGTATCTTCTTCCAACAACCTTGTAAATTGCAACAAAGCAGTAAATTATAAAGAAATCTGGAAGAACTATCTTGGCAGTTACCATTGCCAACCTCCCCTTCTAAGCAAATTCATTGAGAAGATGATGGCATCCAGAAGGGGTATACTCCTTAAAGAAAGTTAGAAAATCCCTGGTCTAGCTCCATCCTCTTTGGAACCACCATTCAGGTACTTATAGGCTGCTATCAAATCCCCTCTCAGTCTTCAGGGGGGAGGGAGGCTGGCAGTAGTGGTGGGGAGGGCTTGAATGCGGCAGTAATAGTGCACGGTGGTGGATGGCAATGGTAGCAGCTGTGTGCGAACTCCTGCCACCCCTTTCCCCCCCATGTCCAGTCAGCCAGGTGGTGCCTGTGCAGCCCGCAGAGGAGAACCACTGCCCTTACAACCCCCCACCCCAGCCCTGCTCCTGGGAAGCAGTGGCACGGGGTGATGGGTGGTGGCGCTCCATCTCTGCCCACCCACATGTACTCCCTAGCCCCTTTCCAAGTACCTCCCATTGGCATCCCTTGAGTTAGACTTTTCTTAGTGGTGACAGATGACAGAACAAGGAGCAATGGTTTCAAGTTGCAGCAAGTGAAATTTAGGTTAGATGTGAGGAAAAACTTTCTCATTAGGAGTGCAGTAAAACACTGGACCACGTTACCCAGGGAAGCTGTGGAATCTTCATCATTGGAGGTTATTAAGACCCAACTAGACAAGGCTCTAGCTGGAATGGTAGCTGGGGATGGTCCTACTTTGAGCAAAGGGATGGACTAGACGACCTCCTGAGGTCCCTTCCAACCCTAATTTTCTGTGATTCAGTGATTCTATAACTAGTGTAAAACACTCTGTTTATAAAATCATTAGAAATACTTAAACAACAGATGAATAGATGAACGGTCTATATATATATAAAACAAACAAAAAATAAATAAAGAACTCAATATTCTGTCCTCAATGGTACTTTAATGACAGCTTTGCCTGACTGAAGGTTACAAAACCCCTAGCTA
This sequence comes from Crocodylus siamensis, assembly GCF_052110815.1. Taxonomy (NCBI): domain Eukaryota; kingdom Metazoa; phylum Chordata; order Crocodylia; family Crocodylidae; genus Crocodylus; species Crocodylus siamensis. The sequence continues at coordinate 21,278,241 of NC_143398.1, read as the reverse complement.
AAATGCACAGGATAGGGTCTTCTAAGAACTTAGGCAATTTCTACTACTGGTTTTCTCCAACTGTCAGACCTTTATCCAATAGTCAGACTAAACGAAAAACTTATTCTCACTATTTTCTTCTCTATACTTTTTTTTTTAAAGAATGCCATCTTGCATGAGCAGAAACCCAATTTAGGCAAATATGTCAAGTTTTCTAAAATCACAGCTTACCTAACAGCAATTCTGATTCAACTCCAGGGACAAAACCCTGGTGAAAAGAGGTTTAGTATACCGAGATCTTAAGAATGTTCATTCATCCCTTCAGATATTAAATGTTAATTGTATCATCACTTCTGATGTGAATGCTTACAACAAGGTAATTCACATCACTTGCTTTTGAGTACTTATATTTGTCTATTTGTGCTAAATTTTTTAGCATACCAGCAGGTGGAGAATACTTACCAAAAAGTATAATGCAAACTTTTCCTTTCTGTCTTATCATCTATTTTAAAAATGATCTGAAAGGCCTATTCTGTTATATGAATGAGTAAGGCAGACTCCTGTTACTCAAGGCAGGATGAATTTGACTGCCCAAGATGGGAGTCAGTCAGTGTTGGAACTATTATTAAAACATAGGGATTTTGACTCCTGATCCTGTGCTCTTGTATGGATTTATAATATATGATAGACTTATTACCCACCTGACATTAACCAAAATGCAGACAGCACTCTCATACTGTATATTAAATTTGTTGAAATGCTACTTATGGAAATAAAACAACAGTTCCACAGCCAATAAGTCAGCACTATTGCATAGCTGTATTGCAGTAACTGAGTAGTGGTTTTTGTAAAGCTTATTTGTCAACTTACTGTGTATTGTGTTAAAGGAAAGAAAAATATGAGTTGTTGAAAAGCCTCAAAGCATAAAGATGGTAATCAGTATGTTTTAATCCATGGGCAGCATTTGCCACGTATGCAGTCTAGAACCATATTACAGATATCCTTAGAGGAAAGAGAGCTGCCTAATCAATAGAGGATCTCATCAGTAGTAAAAATGCCTATTGAAGATTATTGGTTCTTCCTGGTAATAGAAACAGATTGCATGAATTCTGATTATTTAAATGCAGGACATGAGTTCATTTAAAACCAGACTATATAAAGATAAAGTATGTTCTAAATTCAGAACAACATAATGATTAACAATATGGTTCCTGACCACTGTTGCAGGTAGAAAATCAAGATAAAGTTCAAGAAACCTCTTTCCTGCTTGCAGCATCCTGGTAGAATTAGGCCAAAAGGGAATAGAGGAGAAAAAGCGGGGATGAGCAGGTTGAGTGGCCATGAAGAGGGCACCTTCTATTCTTTTGAAAGAAGTACAATATCTACTTAGGAGCTCTGGGCCTACAGCTAAAGGATTTAGGCCCCTCCCCTCAAATGAGGGTACATCCAAATCCCACTGAATTTCAGTTGAAAACCCATGAGGCAAGAGGCTAAAAGAATTGTTTCACTTATCCATTGTATACACACAAATGTGTAGCTTTTCATGTGACTGTTGGTGGCATTATGAATTTTCTTCCTTTCTTATTAAGCTCTCATCGCTATCCTGTCTGTCTCCATGCTTCCATTGCACACTGTTAGTGTCAGCACATGACCCTATATAATCACTGAGTAAGGTTAACGATACATTTTCATTAGGAAAAAAAAGCCAGTTTGCTAATACTTAACAGTGAAAGAACAAACTGAAGCATGAACTGATTAAATGAAAGGGCTGGATTACATATATTATAAATTAGCCTGTGTTGGCAACTTAGCATAGTTATTTTGTCCCAGGAAGGGGAATTAGAGTGAAGTGAACACAATTCCTCCTCAGCTCCCAGAGCCCATCTGTTCAGCATAACAGCAAAGAGATTTTTTTATTTTGCTTTCAACCTCAGCTGAGCTCACTTCTCTCTCATTTGAACATTACCAAAGGATTAAAGATTTTAAGAGATTGTCAAACTTGCACCAGTGCTAATGGGGATAGAACTGACTCTCAACTGGAACGCACAACTGAGCATTTAGCTAGGAGCTCTGCTTATGATTCACAGTCTAGTGTAGCCTCAATTAGCTGTACTGGCTCTAGAATGATAACAGGAATGAGAACTCAGTTTGTTATAAAATTAAACAGCTAGAACTCTACAATGGACAGGAGATCTGTTGAATTAGAAGGCTGTGTCTTTATAATGTTATTTATTAAAGCAGAACACTATTTTAAGTATTGATAAGTAATCTGCTCTGAAAGCAGATGTATGGTCAGAAGAAAAAAAAAGAAAGAAGAAAACAACATACATAGATAGGAACTCTCCTAATACTATATAAATATTTAAGAACAGATATTTAGCTAGTTATTAAGAATAGCAGAACAGAACAGACAACAGAATTAAATGCAGCATGCCTAGAGGTAAGATAGCTGACATAATTAGGGAGGGAAAAAAAAAATCAAAAAATCAAAAAAAAACTTTGATGTGCCATGAAACTTGTGCTTCAGCAAATATGAGATCGATGGATTATATGGCTTTCAAAGTCTTTCTTTTGCAGTTAAATCCAAACTGAAACACCAGAGCATTAAAGTCAGAAAAGTCTGGAGGTTAGCATTTTTTTCAATGAATAAAGTATTAAAAGTATTCCCTAAGTGAGCACTTCTTTTGTTATATAAATCCCTGTTCACTGAACCGATTTCCTGTTAGTAGACTCAACCAGGATTAGGTAAATTTGATTTGAAGAATGTCACTAATGAAACAAATCATCAGGAAAGAGAGGAGAGGTTTAAAGTGCACATAGTGCAGTGCAGAGTTATATTCAGTGCAGAGTTATATTTATGATGTTTTGTAGAGCAGTACAGATATTCAGCACAAAAATAAGCAAGTTTAAATATGATTGTGTGACCAGCAAATTCAATTCCAAAGGTAGGAAAATTGAAATCTCTGGAATGCACATGTAGACTTGGCACCCCGATACAACATAAATATCAACACATTACACGTTAATACAAATGAAATATAATTAAAAATAACAGCAAAAGGGACCATGCATAGGTATGTTGCTCCAGCTGGATCCAGTATAGTTTAGTAGGAAGCAGGGCTGTTTTAGTGCAGAAAGCAGATAGCAGATATTTAGGTTGGTTGGGTTCCACTCCTAATGTTGTCAGTATTTCACTGTAATTTAGTGAACAAGTCCACAAAGCAAAACCTGAGTTTCTTAGTGTATAAAATAGAAATGTTACAAGCTAAGATGATACAGGGCCAAATTAACGTTTATGGAGTACAGTGAGATTAGGCTAAAGTAGAATTATATGGGCACATGAAAAAGTTACAGCTTCAACAGGTTTCTTTCCTTTAAGGGGAGCTTCCTGGCTGGGGAGGTAGGCTGGGCCCAAAGAAATTTTCCAGACTGAGCAGATTTCTGGCTTACATAGATTCTGTCTTTCATTTGTATTTAGAATATATGTAGATTAGCAATATATTTAGAAATAATTCTATGAATTGGGTTATATACATGAAAAAGGTTAAAAGAAAACCCACCTATATTGATGAGTCTTTTACTAAGAGCAACATACATGCAAAACCTGTACGGTTACTACATCACAAAAAATTGGTATGCTTTTAGTTTGGTAGAATTATACTGTTAAAACTGGAATTGCATTAAAGCTGTATTATACTGTTAAAGCAGACATACAGTTTATTTTCTTCAGACCTATGTCATGTTGCTTGAGTCTTTTTCCCATTTTATAATCAACTGTATGCTATTAGAACAAAGAAAAATTGTGATAGGCTAAAGTAGCACCGTGTTTCCCATGTGACTAATACTAAGGATCTCAAAGGTGTAGCTGGCCTTATGACTTTTGATTTGGAAGAATGTCAAGGATTTGTTCCAAAGTCTAAAAGCCCAGATCAATGCCTATTGTTCATATTGTTACAAATCATATTGCTTATCAGCACGGCCCAGATGGAAGACTGTTCGTTCTAAATGATAATATTAATAGCAACATTTGCATTATCAGCCTGACCAAATAGATCAGCATGTTATTTTGACATTCAATGTACACTGTTTTATATATTTTAAAACAGTACTAAGCATATCTTCAGAATGCTCTCTGGATTCAAGTGCAACCTCAGCACCAGGTCAGAAACCTGAGAAAGCAATGACCTTTGGCGTAATGCGTGCACTTCCTCACAGACCTGAATATTTGTGTGAGGCTATGTAGGGAGCAGTGGCCTAGACTCCTTCACCTCAGCTCCCTTTTAACTTCTAATACAGTCAGCTGTAGAATCTTTTCTGTGTTCCTTGTGCAGATGTTCTGGATTTTAGTCAGACTTTTTTTGTCTTTTAAGCAGTTACTATTCCTGTGAAAGCAAATATAGATGAATAAATATCTCCTGGCATTTATTAATCCTATTCTCTGACGGATAAAAAAATAACCCACAACCAACACCACTACTGTTAATACAGAGTTAAGGTCGCCCAGTGGTATTTTATACTCTTCCAGAACATCAAGTTCAATAAAACTAAAATTTCTGCAGAGAAACAGGAAACAAAGAGTTAAAGGACATAGTCTAAATTATATTCTGCTATTTCCCTCTATATGTTGTTATGGTGGAATTGATCATTCTCCTAAGACAGAGGGAGTGTGAAGTTACTGACAGAGTGGAGAAACAAATCACAGTCGTAGTTTTATGGCCCACCCCCAAGACATTTTTATTCTATGCAAGTTACAGTAACTAAACACATGAGAATAGATGGTTGTACCTCTTCCACCACCTTCCTCACCTTCCCCCATAATATATATCCCTGTCAACATTTCCATCTCATTTCCTGTATCATTAAAACGTTAGCACTTTAGAAGCTATTAGCATATAAGAAGTTGCACTTTGCTATCTGACACCTTTCTATTTCTTCATATACATCACAAGCAGCAGCTTGATGAAGAGTCATGCCCTTCTTTCCATATATAGGGTCATGCTTCTTCCTGAGCAAGGCACTGCACCTGTACTCTGCCTCCTCCTTTTGCCCCACCTTCAGCCAGACCTCCCCAGCCATGGCCTAGATCATCTAGCTCAATCCTTCACAGAGCCAACTTCTTCCCCCATACTCTGGCCCCACCTGGAGTCAGGTTGTGGGTCAGGGAGGCAGGGAGTTATGTCCTTTAATTTTAAGTTTACATTCTCTGAAAGCTCATGCCATCAGTGTCTCCTCCTGCAAGTATTTTGGATGAAGACCAGACGGAGAAGTAGCACCATGCTTTTTCCCCTTGTTCCCAGCATAAATCTTTCTGGGCCTTTGCGAGTTTGGGGAGGTGTGATAGGAACACGCACTGGCTACACTCCACTGAATCAGTCACTGAAGTCTCTCCCCCTTCCCTGGATTTCTGATTAGGAGGGCTTGGCTCCTCAGATCTCTTTACTCTAGGGGGCCAGTTTGCAAGGAGCCCAGTGAAGTTAACTGCAAAACTCCTAGACCTCCAGCTACTTCCCATGGTGCTCTTAACTCTTACTTAAATATATCAGCACTATGACCCTGATTCAGCAAACCATATATTTGAGTGTCACGAGTCCATGAACTCCACTTCATCAATCTACCGGCCACAAAAAATCATGAACTAAATATAGACATTGGATTTATGACACATTATAACCTGCCTGACATCTGACTCCTCAGGTAAACCCTTCACTTTTTACCAGATATTCTCATTCCCTTCCACCCCACCCTCCTGTCTCCAATCCTTTGGCTACAGGTACATTTTTTCCCCTCCCCACCCCCATCTGTCTCACCCACTGACCATCTCAATTTCCTTTTTCACTGACTGGCTTTCTTGCATACGCACTGACCTCTGGTTGCTTTACCACTCTATCCAGGAAGAGCACAGAATATCTACAGTCACTTCCTCAGCCTGACAAAAGGTGTTTGTGCCTGAAAGCTTGCTAAGAATAATTTTTCCAACTATTTGAGTTGGTTTAATAAAATATATCAGATTTACCCAAAGAATCTATGAAATTATGAAACTACCCAAAGAATCTTGTCTGCTGATGTCCTTAGACCAACATGGCTACAACCTACACCCCTGAATCAATTACCATAGCATTTAAACAGACATTAACAGTTACTGAATAGGGATGGACTTAAATATGTAAAGTTCATATGCCACATGCTTAAATGCTTTGTCAGAGTGGAACCTAAACTGGCATGCTAGGTGGGATAGAGCAGTGGTTCTCAACCAGGGGTCCATGGACCCCCTGAGAGGCTGCACGGAGGTTTCAGGGGGTCTGGGCTGCCCCCCATTCCACGACTCCACCTCCCTTCCAGGACAGAGCCATGGCCTGGTGGTGGTGGTGGCACCAGGTGGACCATGGCAGTGGGGTAGAGCCTTGGCTTGGTGTGTTAGCAGATGGTGGCAGAAGGGAAGGACAGTGCAGCTCCCCTTTCCCCCTTCATCCATTATTCTTTGCTTTGCTGTTGGTGCATCTGGTGCTGGGGTCCCAGCAGCAGTGACAATGAATCTCGCCACCCTGGTCTGCCCTCCCATGTCCATACTGGATCCCACCTACTAGGCCATGGAGGTAGCTCCTGCCCATGCTTGTTTGGCCAGGCTGCAGCCCCATGCCCACTGCAAGTGCACAAATCTGGGGAGACATGTGCCCTCCAATGCCCCCCAACACATCGCCTATGCCCTCCTGCTTATGGCCTCTTCTCCCCACATCCTGGATAAGCAGAAAAACAGTTTTGGCACAGGTGGGTCATGGAGTTTTTATAGCATACCAGGGTGGGCTTCAGGAAGAAAAAGTTTGAGAACCTCTGGGATAGAGTAAATAAATGAATCAGCAAATATTACACCTTTAATACACCTCTGGTCATGAATCACGAAATATTTTCTGGTTTCAACAAAAAATCTTACCTGGATGTTAGGTAGTTTATGGAAATTAAAATGATTTCACAGGTGTCTTTTTAATTGTAAAACAAAGCAAAACAAAAATCTACCCAAAGGTCAAATACGATCCAAAGGTGTTTATGGTGTACGGCTTTTTGGTTGTCATTTTGTTTTTTTCAAAATTACAAAAGGAATAAAAAGAAGCTTTAGTGATTAGGTGGCAAACCATTCATATTTTGGGGGAGATTTTCTAAAACCTCTCTGTTCTGTACATTTTTTTTTAAAGGTAGATAGTGCAAAACCATAGTAATTTCAAGAGGAATACAACTATTTAAGATACATTGGGAAAAAACATTTAAAAATATAATCAAACTATTGCAACATTCAGCTAACTAATGAAAGTACATGTAGTGAATTTAGGAGACATTTTTTCTAAAAAACAAGACAGACGGTAGAAAATTGGTTGTCATCACTTGCAGTGTTAGCATTTTAGAAGGTCACTTCAGAGTTCATCCTCCACCCCCCGATTTCTACTGTATCTACTGTATTAGGAAGAGATTGTGAAAAATAAATACCAGCCCACAACCTGAAGCACCCTATCTGAGCTCCAACCCACATTCTGTTTTAGATGGCAAACTACACATCACTGTGGGCTGTCTGAATTCCAGAAAAATGCAGATAATGTATGTATTCAGGAGAGATGCTAATTGCTGGAAAAAATGTACATTGTCCAGAAGAAAATTTAGAAGCCATGAAAGTACTGGAGTTTATCTGAAGATGTCTTCCATGAAAGGATTTGGGTTACCGTGTTCAGCAAACTGCATGTTGATTTGAAATGGAAATATAGCTCTTTAGTAATACAAAGAACATGCAGATGGTCTTGGGTGACTGAGAAACAAAATGAGTACTAACACAAAATGAGCACAAACTGTTCATTTTATGAATCATCATGGAGAGAATTATGAATGGGAGAATATTCTTATATACTAATGAAGATACAGAGAACACTAAAAATAGCATTAATTATAGCATAACTGCTAGATTCTAGTATGGACAATTTACAGAGCAATACTTCTAATTCATAGTGCTTACATATTACCTTGGGATACTGAAGATAATCAAGTAATTTTCCTGAAAAGCAAAATGAATCATTTAGCCTATGAGGAAAGGGGATAGCTCTTTAAATGAAAGCAAGCCAACATTGCTCTTTTCTAGAAAATTAATTTAATAAAAATAAACATGCCAAACCTAAGAAAAGATCAGATAGATCAACAGCATTGGATTTCATTTATTACTAAGGCTGAAGATTCAGCAGGATGCAGCAATCATTGTGCCTTATTCTGTAAGCATATATCTGAATAAGTGATACAGTATCTCAGTGAATGCAAGGACAGATAAGAATGATTGACTGCTTTAATACATATTTATGGGGTTAAGGTGACCCATTACTCTTCTAAAATATGGTGCTTTTTACTGATGAGAATTAAGTGACCAAATACAATCCTAAGCCAAAGCCTTTTGTTTCGATACCTTATCTTTAGGCAGAGTGGGAAGACTGTATCAAGTGTGGGATTCTAGAATACCGTATTTGTTCACATGCTACACGTACCTTTCCCACAAAAATCAGCCCTCCAAAATTGGGGTGGATCTCTTAAAGGGAAAAGCTGATTTTCTTTGCCAGAAATTCACTGTATGGGGGCACCGAAGGATAAAGGGATTGTGCTAAATGCCGGCTTCCAGCTTCTCTGTCCTGTCTAGGAACGAAGAAGGGAAACAGTCTCATGTTAACCCTTTCACAGTTACTCTCAAACTGGCACCAGTTTTTGGTAAGTTTTATCTTATAGCAAAGGTACAGGAGATAATTAGTACAGCTAGGGTGAAGTCCTTTTCAAAATGCACAAGTGGGAAAGCGAACCGCCCTGCCCTGCTCTGCCCTCCTGTGCCAGGTGCTGCCTGCTGGGCCACAGAGGTCCTGTGGGGAGGGCAGAATGGCAGGGAGCCCTGAGCCCACAGCAGACAGCCTGCATCTACCCCTGCCCCATATTCAAATCTGGGGGAAACACTTGCCCTCATTAGCAACACATAGGGGGGTGCACGCAGGTGCACTGGCACCCCCTGAGATTGGCCATGCCCCTCCTACAATGCCAGCGGCACCTCCAAGTTTGCCACTGGCACTTCCGCTGCCAGCAGTGATTGGCTGCTGGGGTCCCTCCACTCCAGTTAGCGATCAGCCACTGGGGAATCCCTATTTTTAGGAATAGGAAGCACCAGATGCCCATGCTTGCCCCTCCATTACCCTCTCCCCAGAAGTGCACACAGTGGTGGGGAGCCAGCTCCCTTCCCATCCCCCAGACAAGCCACCTGTGATCCTGTCCCACTCCCCAGCCATGCCCCAGCCCCAGCCCTAGGCCACATGCACCATCCTGGCTGGGTAGCGCCCCCAGTCCCAGCTGCCAACTGTACCTCACACCTCCCTCACTGTGGCCTCCTCACCCTGGCCCCCTGTGTCACCTACGCCTCCTCCCCCCTAGACTTTCCAGCAGGGAGCTGAGGGAGCATGTGGCACCCCCTGCATCCCACTCCTCCCAGCCCCAAGAAAACCCTTGGAGCTCGAACTCTGCCAGCATGCAAGGGGAAACCAGTGGTTTCCTGCATTTTTCTCTTTCAAAGGAGAAAACCTACATTTTTCCACACGGGATGGAAAACCCGGATCCTTGCACAAGATACTGGGACAATAATTGCCATGGTTTGACTGCATCAAGGGGAATCTGGAACAAATGCTGTCCTGGAGTCATTCAGTCTGGGACTGGGACTTGACGTCTACATTCTTGGACTGTCCCGCCCAGTTAGGGACAGGCAGTTACCCTACGTACCGAGGAGGCACCGGGTGAAGAAATAGAGAAACTGGAAGCCATCTTGTAGCACAATGTCTTCATAAAAAAAAACAGTGTTGGGTCACGGATCTGGAAAAGCCCCCCCCCCGCTATATTCTGCTTAAAAAAAACAAGGTTTGTGTCCCATATGGAGGCATGTGGTATGTGAGAAAATGCAGTATATTTTTCAAGGATTTGAAATGTCTATGAAAATGTTAAAGCTAAAATTAGGGTTAAAACTAGGGGTAGGGCTTTCCAGTGCACTGAAGTGACTTAGGAGCCTAAATCCAATAGAAGATCCAGCACTTGCATGCTTTGAAAAATTACTCTCTAACTACTGAAATTAGATACCTAAATACATGTTTAGGTAGCTCAATAGGTGGTTTAGTTTTCAGGCATGCTGAGCATCTGCAACAGCCATTGAAGTTTATAAAAGCTGCTGATGTCCATCAGTGCTGAGAAGCAGGCCCCTTATTTAGATGTTTTAATATGGATTGAGGTTCGTAACTTTAGGTACTCTAAGTTTAAACCACAGGTCTAAAAGTATAACAAAACATGATACAACTGAGGAAAAAACCCAGTTAACCTCAGGGAGTTTCAATCTCTAGCTGAGAAAATCTTGGTTTTTTGTTTACTGTGTATATAAATATGCCACCATTTTTTAAAACCAGCCTGTTTCAACTTTTAACTTTAATCTTTTGATCACTTGCTATAACTCTGAATCTTGCTCTAAACTCTGTACATCTACAAGCACTCAGCTGCACCAAACCTACTTGTGAATGTCATGGTGGCGGGACATACCTAGAGAGGCTTCATCACCCATTTCTGGGTAGGGTGTATGTAAGTTGGAGCAACATCTGCTACAGAGCATCCTTTTCCAAGAGCACCAGGGAGGCAGGGTGGACACACCATAGAGGAGTCTTCTTCCACTGTTAACAAATGGCCCAAACTGAAAATCTGAAAACTGACGTAAAGGCCTTGAAAGTCATTAATGGCATTCCAGACATTTCAATCACAGCTAAAACCCTCATCAGGAAAAGGCTAGAATTAAACATTCAATGTCTGGTATGGAAAGAGAAGAAGCAGCTGCATTGGTACCCTATAATTTTATGACATAGGTCAATGAAACTGTCGTTCCAGTCTACTTATTTAGTGCAAGAGAAAGCAAGCCGTTCAACGTTAGCAGTGCTGGATATGTTTATTAAGTTAGGATTCTCATATGCAACGTTAAGTCACCTACACGGCTGCACTACTGATATCAGATTGCTTTTTATTACTGCGGTATGAAAATCTCATTAAACATAAAATCCAATTCTGCTTGGTTGGCTCATATGGGTAATCCTACTGCTTCAAAAAAAGTGACTAAGACTTGGCTTTTGACTCTGGACCTTGTCTGCACTGGGATAGCTCACAGAAAGTCAGTCCTAAATCAGTTTTAAAAATCAACCATAATCAAAACAGTTAAGGCTCCAAGTGCCAAAACCACATTTCTAACCAGTTTACTTTAAAAAAATTTCTAAGAGATTTAACTAAGCCTTTCTCCACCTTGGATATTTGCCACTCATCTCCCTTATTACAGCTGCTGGTATCCAGGTACCATTTAATTTGTATTGCTGCAGTCCATTAACTGTGTGTTGTGACATCTAAAATATCTGAATCAGCTTTAGCATAGCACATGCTTAAAGTTAAGCATAAGAATAGTTCCACTGAAGTGAACAGAACAAACTACTCATGTTAAACACTAAACATATGTTTAAATGCTTTGCTCACTCTGCTCCTACATAAATAGTGTAGGCCAGGGATGGAAAACCAGGGAGTCTGGGGAGAAGACAAGCAGTACATTGGCAAATAGGGCAGCTACCAAGAAGCAGCTCAGACAGGGAAAGGGGACCAGAGTGGCGCTGAGGGAGGGTCAGAAGCTAATTTGTGGTGGCATGTCTGGCAAAAAGGTTGTTCCCCTCTGGTGTAGGCTTTGAAATGCACACCTCATTTGAGTTTGTGTCTGGGAATACAATAAGAAAACTTTCTGTAGGAAGGCAACAGCAACACAGTGAGTGTAGAAGAAAAAGGGTTTTTTTTAATTGCAAACTTCAAAATTGGGTGGGGGAGGGTGGTTGAGGGGTAGAGGAGGGAAAGAAACAAAATGTTTCCCCTAAAATTGCAGGAATACCCCAAAAAATCACAAGATTTGAAGCTCTTTCACACTTACATTTTACTCTGCTCCAAATCTTAATGAACTCATTGATAGCATATAAATTAGTCATACTTAGAAGTTTAAAAGCATATGAGTTCATCACAGTCTAGGACATTTTAAAGGATTTTTGCTTTATATTGCTACATCATGTGATAATGCTTTGTCAAACCCATTCATGGACATATTTAAAGGAAAATAGCCCATAATTTAACAATTGCTGATCTGGAACTACCATTAATACTGGCATTAAAAATAGATGTAAAACCATGGACACATGGAGCTTTCTGAACAGCTATTTCACTGGGGCTCCAGGATTGATTTAATATATACAGTGATGCTTTAGTTGGGAATGAAGAGTGATGTGTGCTTTTTCTCTTCACTCCCTGAGTAGATCTGGGGCAGTTTGTTTTGGTAACTAACCTGTACAGAATTTCCATCCAGGAGAAAATTGAAAACATTCCTGTTCAGTGCCTGGCTCCATCTCCATGCTTTGTTCATTGATTTTTTTAGACCTACACATTCAGTCCCTGCTTTGTTTCCTTCTTGTACCTTATTGTACAAGTTTGTCTTTAATTTTTATTTTTTTGGTATTTGTGTTAAAACAGGAGCAATAAGTTTTTAGGTATCAAAGAGTTTTTTCTCATGTGCATACAAAAATACATGCAATTAGTTCTATGCCTATACATGTAATGCACATCTGTAAGAATAAATCATTGTTTTCTGCTAAGCATTCATCAAAGCTCTGTGTGCAGGGATGAGGAAGGTAATGGCAAAGGCCCTCTCAGAGGTTGCTGGTTGGCAGAAGGTTGTAGCAGGCTGCTTATATCAGGCTGTAGCAGGCTGCAGGCTTACAGGGGCTACAGCCCAACTGTGGAAAGTAAAACCTGATTGCAGGCCTGCCTGGAGGACTGGGCCAGCTGATGTGAATAATTGGCTGGCCCAAAGGAAGTTAAAAGGCTCCCAGGGAAAATAAAACTCTGAGGTGACAGAGTGTACTATGGAGCTGAGCTAGCCCTCTCAAGGTCTGGGGAGAAGCCACAAGGTGAAAGAGAAGGCTACAAGACTAGAAGCAACAGTGAGCCAAAGAGCCCTCTAATAGGCTATGGGAGAAGACCCAGGGGTTACAAGGCTGGGAGCAGAGGCACCATGACAGGACTGGAGTCAGAGTCAGACACAAAGAAGACTGCAGTGTGGAGGGAGCAGCAGGGACCTGGAAGCACCTTATCAGGGTTGGAGAAGACTCAGGACAAGGAGTGCACTCTGTGTGGACTATGCTGAGTTTGGGTTCTTGAGGAGTGATGTATGTAAGAGGGGTCCTGTGAGGCAAGTGTGCACAGGAAATAAAAAAAACAAAACAAAACTGTGCTGAGTTTAAAGACTGTAAAAGACTTGAATTGAGCTAAGTGATTTCCCAGCTTGCTATGGGACCTACTTTCCACAAAGGTTTATAGGAAGTAATAGGGAAGGGAAGTAGGTAATGGTGGTATTTGGATGTAATCAGAGAGCCTGGAGCAAAGGAGGATTTTGAGAAGCCAAAGTTGATCAGAGAAGCCAAGGTAGGCTGAAGATATACTGTGAGAATAGCATCTTGTGGGAAAGGGAGACTCGGGGATGAGGGGTGGGGAGAGTGATGGTGCTTAGTGGTAGAAGGGGCTTGATATGGTAGTGAACTCTGGCGGGGTGCTGAAAGAACAGAGCTTCTGGACCAGTATTACAAGGCACCTGGGGATAGGTTCCTGCATTCTGGGTACCCCTCACCTCTAATTCTGCCCCCACTCTTCCCCTCCTCTAATATCAGCCCATGCTTGTCCCCACTTTGTCTTATCCCCATTTACCTTCCTTAACATGCCCCCTATCTTGACTCCACCCCCTCATTGGCCCCTCCCCTATATTGGCTGAGAGGGGAAGTGAGAGCAGACCAAGCTGACTAAAGGCCATGCAAGAGAGACTTTCCAAGCAGCCAGGAGGAGGAATAGCAGGGGAGATCTAGGCTTATTAAATGCCCATTAGTGCTTACTGCTGTGATTACAATAAAGGCATCCACTTTCAAGGAAGTCCCTGACTAACAACTTCCAGCTAGGTTTGGAAGTCTCTTCCTCCCCACCACCTCCCTCCCAACCAAACTCCTGGATTCCTGAAAGGGAAGGGGATCACACTTTCTCTCTTTCCACCCCTAACTCCAGAGACACCCATGTCCAAGGGGTTTTTTTGGGTTTATTTTGGGAAGGGAGTTGGAGGAGGGGAAGGATCTTATGCCTCAGTGAGCACCTCCATTGCCTATCTTTGATGTTTAGAAACAGCGAGTATGGCATTAACATTGTTCTTGTTGGTGTCACTGCTGTTCCTAGGGAACTGGACAGCAGCATGTAAAATGAACTAGAGGCTTGTTCATTTTAATTCTGCTGCTAACACAAACACTAGTCTTAAGGAAATGGCACATTGTGATGGTTATCTCCACAGCCATTAATAGAAACTATTCATTCATGTTTTTTTCTAATACTGTAGTAACTGAACAAGCCCTAATTTGTATTTACCATCAAAACAACCCTCTGAGGTTATGAAAATATGATTAACCCCATTTTACAGATGGAAAACCTGGGCCCAGAGAGACAATGGCTAGATCCAGTAAAGGACTTATGTGCCCCAAGTTTTGCAACAGCTGACCCTTGTGCCCCTATAGAAAGCATTGGGAGAGACAGGCATTTAAGAATGGAATACAAAATAGAAATCACACTGAACAGGAAACAATGTCAAATCAGCTAATTAGAGCTCACTAAGTGGATGGCCTTAACGTTAGAGCGGCAAAGGTCTTGAACAGCCATTCAATCAGAGTATCGAGGGCAAAAAACCTAATTTCTTGTAAGATGAATCTCAGTAAGTTTATGAAAGGGGTTACATATTGTGGTGCCTGTCCTAAGAGGGGACTGGACTTCATAATGTGGTAGGGTCTTTCTTTGACAAAATTCCCTTCCCCAAAAAACCTCAATCAACAATAGAAAAAAAAACCCAACAAAACTTCCAACTCAAGTGAAGAGTTTCTTTCAAAGAACTGAGAAGTGATCTCAGTGTCTTTCTTGAGCATATCTGGAGGAGTGGTGCTACTGAGCTCTTCTATATGCTACAGGGCTGTTCGAAGTGGCACAGCTGTGAGTTGCACACCACTCAAGCCATACACTGCAGGGGCAACCCCTGGCATCCCTCCCCACTGTGCAGGCTGTCAGTGGCAAACATCCCCTGCCTCCCAAGCAGCACCAGTGACACACAGGTTGCCACTCAGGCTGTGCCAGCAGCGTGTGAGTATGTGCCCCCCATTATGCAGGCTGAGCCAACAGCTGCAGCTCCTTGCTTCCCTACCCAGTGCCCCCATGAGAGTTGGCCTCAGGGATACATGAACCTCATGTTAACCACTCACCATGGACCAAATGCTGTTTCCTTGCAGGGCTGCATGTGGCCTGCAGGCCACCACTTCGACATCCCCGATATACCAGTTCAAAGGCTAGGCCACTCACCCCAAAGCTGGGGGATAAGGGTTAAAATCCCTCTTCTCTTTGAGATGTTCCCAGTCCACATTTCCTACCTTCAGGAAAAATACTTAAATTCCAGAAAGATGTAGGGCCTTGGCCCTCCCACTTGCCAAGCAGAGTGTCTATGTCAGTCAACAGCAAGAGAGCATTTCCAAGGTTCTAATTTGTTCATTTACTTTTTTAAGAGTTAATAATCAATCACCCTGATGACAGGACATTCAGAAGAGCCCACTGATTTTTAGCAGTCGATTTGACATACAGCTGGCTTGATGTTCAAAGCACTGAGCATCTACCCCCTCCCCCATTCATTTTAATTGGAACTGTAGGAGCTCAACTCTTTGAAAAATTGGCCTAATGCAAGCTGGGCCCCAAAACATTAAGCCCTTAGTATCAGTGGCAACTTGTGAAAATATGAGTATTAGCTCTTCAGAACAGCATGCATCTGTAGATGTCAACCCACAAAGCTGTGTCAGAATGCCTCAGATATGGTTTCAGAGAGACTGTCTCTAAGGGTGAGACGGTAGATTAAAATCCATGACAATTCAATTATTAAATACTCTGTTGAGACTAAAGAGCTCACAATCAGTATTAATGGTAATGATCATGCATCATCTTGAACAGTCCTGCATGATACTTCATCTTAACAGCAATAATTGATATGGAGAAAGTAAAACTAGGTTTCATTTCTGCCTTAGTATCCTTGCTTGCACCTGGGAAATTGTCCTTTAAAGCAAATCTACAAGGAAAATAAATGGGTAAGATTTACAGACATTAACATTCTCTACAAAGAGCATTACAGGAATAATGTTACATTTTAAGTATAATAGCTTAATTCACGTTGGATTTACAGTATTTTTTAAAGGGACCAATATTTTATTAGACTGACTAATTCTAACAATATACATCTAAGCAAGTGCAATTTCCACAATACCAATGAATGAATCACAATACTACTCTGCTATTTAAATTGGGAGGAATATTTTACTGCAGGCAGAAACTCCTAAGTTCTAATCTTTACTTTATCATAAAATTCACTGCATGGCTTTGGGCAATTCAGGTAACTTGTGGGAATCTCACTTTCTGGAACAACGGGGACAACAATATTAATTTAACTACTTCCCAGGGGTAATGTGAGAATTAATCAATGCCTTAAAACATTGCAGAAATGTGCACTATCACTTTGGAGAATGAACTACCTTCCTAACTAAATAACGAAGAAAAGGATTTTGTGTGTGTGTGTTGTTGATGGAAACTTATCAATTTATTTCATTTTGTTCATTATTGATCAGATCTAGATTTGAAATGGGGAACTCATTTGCTGTTCCCTAGCAGACAACAATATAGCAATCTTGGGGTGGTGTTGTAGTCCCAGTGGTTCAAGAAGAAAAATGTATTTGATAATATTGTTTACTGGTCCAACTATGTAGCAGGGAGAGATGTTAGACAATGTTTTAGGCACTGCATTTCCAAATAAATCTTATCCATTTCAACTGCTTGTTACATGGTTTGTGCCTGTTTTTGATAACTTGTTTGTTGCACAGGTTTACTACCCTCTTCCCCATCTTTAAGCAACTAGTCTCATTTATGTAATGGAGTTAAATTCAAATAATTGTTTTTTTCTGTTTTACATTATAACTGCTTTATTTCGAGACCTGAGTGTTTTTTGCCCCAAAGCTATCAAAAATCTTTCCTAGCTACATAGTTGGTTCAAGAAAAGCTATTATCAAACAGATCTTGCTTCATTTGACAAGTTTGTATTTTTTTATAATAAATTAATGTTCCACTGAGAGTGGTGTGCAGTCATTTTATGCATGTAGAAACAAAAGCACTCAAGATTATGTAAACTTGCCCAGCATACTGCAATTCAAAAGCGGAATGAATGTAGCTCAGTAGTAAAGCACTGTGAAAACTTGAAATTCTTTGGTGAATCATAATCCTCCCACTTCTTCCCCACCCCAACCCTCAACCAAAAACTGTATTTTTTGCCAGATGAAATATTTCAGTTCAACCCAAAAGAAAACATTTCAAGTTTAAGATGAAAAACTATTTTTTAAAAAAAATATGGCAATTTCAAAATAAATTCATTATTTTGAAACAACATGTCAAAATATTTAATTTTAAAAGGTTGAAAAGAAACAGATTTTTCCCTTCTCTTCTTTTTTTCAGTTTGAAACTATTATCTGAACTTGACCAGAATTTATTATTTATATTTTCCTCACTGCCTATTGTAGTTATTTGTGAAAAATAACTTTTAATCTAAGAACAGGTTCTCTTTTACTGTAACAGGTTTTGCATTTTGAGAACTTTTTGGTAAAAAAAAGTCTAGCAAAGTTCAAAATCCCAGAAATACAAAAGAAGCAAAACTGTAAACAAAATGAGTGCTCTTGTTCTTAAGTATTATAAAGTGTTTTCCTGTATCCAAGACACATTTATATTTGTTTTCTAAATTGTTTCTGAAAAATGTTTTAATGAATGATTTAGACATAATTACAAAGTATTTTCCACTCAACTTACTGTTTTTGTCTCTTAAGACATAAACCTGCACACTGGTTTATCTAACTTGTCTGAAACCAAACATTTATCCATTGGTTCAACTGATTTTGTCGAAAGCAATTTCTTTCTGTGCACCTAAGACTTTTCAAATAAAAATAAATCAAAACAAAACTTCAATTAAGTCCTAACATGGAAAGTTTTGGTTTCAAGTTGCAATTGTATTAATCACAGGGTGAACAATCAAATGTTTCTAACCTCTTGAAAAAACTTATGTAGCACAATACAGCACATATTTCAAAGATGTTTCTAAGCTTAGGAGAATGTACAACAGTTGTGCATTAAGTCAAGTTAATGGAAACATGGAATATGTGCTGTGGCTCCACACAGGAAACTTTGCTTTACTGCTTTTACTTTGCAATTTATCCTGAGAAAAGCATTCTAGTCTGTACAAGGCCCTGATTCCTTTCTAGAGGAATAAGCTGCAGCCACATATTTGTACCACTGAACATCTGGCCACTTATGTACTTACTACTTGACTTGCACCTGCAGGCTTGTATCTTGAGGCACAACTACTTGGTTTGCACCACTGCTCAATCAAGCTGATTGCACTGATGTCCAGGCATCATTTTTGAGATTTTCCACTATATGCAAACTTTGTGGGCTGTGTTGCTTAGCAATAGTTAATTTAATATAATTTAGGTCTAAACTAAGTTACTAGGAATGCAGTGGAGTATGAATATACAGTAACGCACAAACGTATCTTGGATTACAAATCAGTGCTATGCAACATATGAAAGGTGAAAATAATGATGGTTTAATGTACAAAATAGTATTACTGGGTTATTTTCCTCTGACTTGTCATTTTAAACTTGGACTGATGTTTCTGAGACGAAATTTGCCCATCTAGAAAAGGTATAATGCTACCTGCCTATTCTTATATCACATCTGTGATGATGACTCAATTGTAATGTTCTTTTAAATCCTTGCCTGACTGGTGCTGAAAAGGCTTGACCCAGCAAACATTACTAAATTTTATTTCTATTTGCAAAAGTAGTCCCAGCAAACTAAATACTGCACACGTGCACAAGCACACACATGCATGCATGCACACATGGGTTCTAGGGATACTAAATATTATTTTTGTACAACTTCTATATGACGACTCTTTTGTCAGAAAAGTGCTGCTTTTCTATTATGTTAGGCCAAGCTATGTCATTCCTAACTAAATAAAATATGACTGCATAACAGCATTACAGCTTTGACTGTGGCAGTTAAATACTTCCCCAGGGAAATGCACAGGTTCTAAATACCCAAGATTTGACACTTAAACCATGAAGTAAATTTTTGAGATGAGAAGAGCAGAAACCCTCTTTAACAGAATATAGTAGCTGCTTTTAGAGTTCCTTCCACGAATCCCACAAGTTCAGATAAATGCTGCAATTGATAGATGAATACATGTGTAAATCTTTTTATGCTTCACAACTTTTATAAAATATTTTGATAGGAAATATTCTGTATGTTGGGCTTATAGGTGGAGATAAGAGCTACCTGCAATATGCTTTACCATTGTCATTGTGTACTGTCACCTTAAGCTGTAGTTTAGAATTTTAGTACAATATTACATTCCCCAGTATTGCATGCACAATCATTTTGGGCCCCACACTCTTGGACAGTTATGCATTTTTTATCAAAAAATGACTGCAACAGTTACCCTATTTTATTTACCAAGTGTATTCTAACTGCAAACCAATGCATCTCACTGTCAAAACAGGTTTTTGACATCATCCGATATAATCATTTTCATTAAACATTCTACTCTATATTTTTCCTAATGATTTGGGGTTTTTCTCTGGAGAAATGAGTTTCTACAGTCTTGTTGTTAACATGAATACTATAGCCCACAAAGAATCAACTCCCTTCTAGTTTGTTCACAAATATTGATAATAAAGTGGGGAAAAAAAATCAGGGATGATTTATTACACCATACCAAGCAGTGATGGAATTCAAGGGGAAAAAACATCCCTGTCTATTGTGTTAGCTTGTTTCCTTGTTAATGAATGTGATAATGCCCACCTTTCACACTGCTTCCAAAACACTGTTTATTTCTAGTTGATTTCTCAATAATACTGCATAACGTGAAGTCACATAAAGACAATCATGCAGGCCTATTTGGTGTAGCGACGGGCAGGTGCTGGTTTCATTCTTTAAAAAACCTGAATCCTGGTTTTCAGCCATTAATGACTGTCCTCTTTAGTGATAGTTTTAAAAAGGTACAGTATTAGGCCATGGCAAATCAGTGATGGGTCAGAGTGAGGACCAGTGATATCAATGGTCAGTTTTAGCTTTCTAAGTTATGCCGTGCAGAGAAATTACCCTGCAAACTGGCACTTGAAATTCCAGAGGGAGAAACACCATACAGTGTAAACTTTGGCACTACTGACTTCTATTTACCATCCAGCTGTGCAGAGAGCAGCTGTGGCAAGATTGTGCTGCGCAAGCAGGTGTCTCTACCAAGAACCAGATTAACCTTTCCCTGACCCTGCAATTGTCACACTTCTTTATGGCATGGGGGATCCAGATCCCTGAATTCAGCAGAAACTGCAGGACTAGTTTCAAAATGGCTGAAACTGGTTTAAGATAAACCTGGTTGACTTAACTGATTTGGGTCAAACTGGTTTATGGAACTGGTGTCCCAGACCCCCTCCTGGTTTAAGTTAAATCAGAGTCTCCCAGCATTCTTTTTAACCCTGGGCTGGGCTGTCTGCTCCAGGGAACAGGGCTGGCCCTGCCCCTCTCCTCTCTTGCTGGATCACTGGCTGGCTGAGAAGGAGGTGGAGACTGCAGGCACAGCAGCATCTACCTGGCTTCCCTCTGCCCCCCCCCCCACCCTTTTGCTACTCAAGCAGGGATCCCTTCTCCCTCCCTCCCCTCTCCCACAGCATGGACCCTAGCTGAAATCTGGTCACTGTCGTACCACCCCCATGCTAGCTAATTCTGAGTGGTGTCTACGTGTGTGTGTCTCCAATTTCAAGGTAGACAGAACAACATCCACTTAGGGCTTTTGGGAATTAATCAGCAGGTCAGCTGGTAATGTCCCTCCGTTCTTCTTTACAAATGTCTTGGAAAGTGCCATTTTTTGTTTTCTTGATGGGCTGATAAGCTTTGTGTTCTGATAAGCTGGCTTGCTTGAAAGGCCACAATCTGACAGTGTTCAAGAAGAGACAGAGAGAGGTGTGAGAAATGACCTGGTTTGCAAAGCATGGGACCTGTGAGTGCTGTCAGTTTACTGCAGATGGTATGAAGAAGCAGGGAGATGGAGATTGAAAAGCTCAATATCATCAACAGATTCATGCACTGTACACAAGCAGTCCGCCCTCCCCACCTGCCCCACTTTTGTCTCAGAGTGCTACTCATGCCCCTTAAGCAGTGAGTGGGGGGAACAGGGAGGGAGAAGTGGAGTGGGGGAGGAAGCCTGGTGAGGGCTGTTTCCCCTTCCACCTCCAGACACACCCCAGCTGGAACTGTATAGGACAGGGTGGGGGGTTAAATACCTCCCTAATCATAATGTCCTTCTGGGGCCTGGCCACACCCCCACTTCAGCTTAGAGCTGTGGAAGGGAAGGGAGGGCTGCTCTAGCACCCCTCCCCAGCTTATAGCCTGAGCTACTTTAGGCAAGTGCCTGCATTTCCTGAATCAAAAGTCAATATCTATCCACTTGCAAATCAGTTCAATCTCTGCAGGTTAGACTAACCTGCAAAGATTGAATCAATTCAGGCTCAGGCTTTTTCAGTGTCTGTCCCTAACTTTACTGAGCACCCAGGGTTTACATCTCACACCACAGCAGCTGCCCACACCACTGTCATGTATGCCACTGATCAGCCATCTGTAGTGCACAAGATTCATTTCTTGCTTTGATAATTTGCATTGTGCTGGTCTCTCAGCACAAGACAAAAAACATAGTTCTGGTATACCCATAATCTAGAGCATCACAATCTTAACCAAATATTCTCCTGATGTATCAACTGAGAAAATCATTCTCAGAAGATAGAAAAAAGATTGTAGTACCCTTTCTAACAAGTGGGAAAGGAAGACACCATTCTGGCCTGTAAGTCTAGAAAGGATACCTATATTACAGGAGTATGGGTTTAAGGCAAAGGCATCCAAATTGTGGTTTGCAGAGGTACTGACAAATTTGATGCTACAACTGAGAAATAACTTCCATGTATCAGTGTGGTTCAGGTGAGGAAACCATACAAAAGAAGGTATGTTATATTTATAAGCATGTGTGAGCTTTCATGCTTTACTGCTGCTCTTTTCTTTTGTACTGGTGGCTTTAAAAGGGAATGAAAGCACAAAAGTATGTGTAGTGTCCTTCTATCAGATTTCACCTACCCTGACTACCATTGCTGCTGGCTTGCAGCAGCTGCTATATCCTATGCAAGAAAGAGCACCTGACTATATCCACTTTTCATGGCAATGCCAGCTTCCCAAGACGGGTACAACACAGTAGATGGATGACTGAATTTTGAAAAGAACCTCTTTTAATAAAGCAGGACTGAAATCTTTTCAAAAATGTATTTTGAAGAAAGAATATCACCAAACTTTAATTTGCTATTTTTCTAAGCCTTAAACTACACAGATCTTTCAGCAAGACATCCAAACAGAACTGACAAAAGGAAAGCTGCCTTATTTAATGAGTACCTTATTTAATTAGCATAGAACTCAGTTCCACAAGATCTGAATTCATAGGATTCCCATTGGTATTAATGTAAATTCTGAATGCAGAGGGGTTTTAGGCACAAAACTATGGAATTATTCACTGATTTCTGTAGGCCATACGTTTTCAGCCTTTTTAGAGTGAGGGCACCCCTCCTTAACTTTTTGGTAGGACACAGGCAGAGGACGACTGCTGTGCTGCTTCAGGTTATCTCAGTGGTACTTAATTAAAGTGCTGCTGCTGCTTCAGCCAGGTAAACACACCTTGTTACATAGCCAAACCAGGTAGGGCTGTGGCATACTCCTTCATACTCCTCCCAGAAGCACAGGTGCACAGGACAGTACCACCTACCCCTTGTGCCTGTTTCCAGGAAATGCTGTACAGGGTCAGATCAAAAATGGCACTGGGAACTCCTCTTTTAAGCTAATCGGGTATCCTTCCTAATCTGGCAATGCATGAGATACAGGGCATTTTTACCTGGCCGTGGTGATAGTGCCCATGCTGCATCACCCCTTGAAAGAGTCTCACAGTACCCCAGTTAAAAGCCAGTGATGTAAGAGCTTGTATTTGACTTCACAAGGAGTCCAACTGAAATCAACAGGCCCACTGGCAGACTAAAGTACTTCTCTTTCTGAGTAAATGTTTGACCCTCTGTAAATGGCATCATTTTCTAGTCCCATTAAACATATTTAGTTTAAACACTCATACAGTTATATATGCCTGGGGAAAAAGTCACTATGGAGAGGAAAGAGAAAACTGCACAGAGAAGACATTCCAATGCCAGAGTGATTTTTGTGGCATAACAAGATATATATATGGATATCCATGACCACCTCTCTTGGTTCATTTATCATCTGACACAGCATAGCTATTCTTAGCAGGTAATTTTATATGTGCACTTTCTTAGTTTCAGTTCACACCCAGAAGTGTCTAAGCAGCACTGCTGGCGTCTGAGTCCTAATGCTCAAAAATCATTTAAGTTGGTGTTCACGCAATTAATGCTCCAAAGTCACACATGCCCACGGTTACTAGATTTAGCATCTCCTCAAGTAGCATTATTTAATGAATGCTCAGAAAAAAATTGGGGGCATAGGAAAAAATTCTCTGTGCAGGTTGCTAACTTCTAGATTAGCTTTGAGAATGCAAGGGTTAGAATTCCTTTTCCTCTGGAAGGATTTCTTCCCCCTACTATGCTTTGTTTTATTTGTCTGTTTATTCTGTTTTTTTAATCTCAAGGATATCAATAGCAGGATGCATGACAAACCAGACCCCACTCAGCTATTGCATGCCATTGCGTCCCAAAACAAACATTAAAAGGTAAGTAGCTTGTGCTTTTTGTTTCTTCCTCTGAATCTTTTAACAATTAAACATTCTGAAGTATTGCTTGACTATAAGGACCAGTGACAGATCCAGAGAAAGACAGAGACACCCAATGCCCAATGAAATCACCAAGTTTTCTTTCACCTGTTTGAGTCAAAGATGTTCATATGCATGCCATGTGATCTTTACAGAAACAAACTCAATCATGTCTAACCAGCTGGTGTCTGACTGGAGATGAGACTTCTTAAAGAATGTGCAGGGATAGACACTCACAGATCCCAAAAGAATGTCAAAATGTAGCTTTCTAAATGTAATAGCCAAACAAAAGTTAATAAAATACTGGTGCAGATTGTCATCTTTGTGTGGGGCTTAAAATGTGAATTATTAATTTGCTATAATAAACAGCACTTTAATTGTGAAGTAATTGTTTTTTCAAAAGGTTATCGATCAGATGTAGTGGCCTTATTTTGAACACACAAGTTGATAGCATTCCTGTAATTACAGAAACGGAGCCACTACTGAACCTGATGATTTAATTGGGACCAAGAATGAAAGACTGCTAGCACTACAACTGAAATACTCTGAAGAGAAACCCAACTCTGTTCCTAATTAGGTGCCTGAAGAACCGGAAGCTTTTTTTGCTTGAAAAGACAGAATATAACTCAATACATGCAAAAATATTCAGGTCCTCTCCACATGTCCCCCAAATTAATGCATCATTTGACAATGACTACAAGACTGACAAGGCACTGTGGATAGTTATAAGCAAATGAGCACCACATTGTCTCCTAACTTGCTTTACAACTTTGGGCATGTGCATACACATGTGCAAACTTTCTTAATCAGAACTCTTCCAGCTTACGTATCTTTGAATAGGTACCTGCTTGCCCTCATGTAATGTGAGAGTCAAACCTGAATATAAATAATCTCATTAAAGAAGTTTACATGCATTTATCCTGAGTACATTGATGCACCATGATGCCAGTAGCATAATATAATAAAAACAGTAAAACCCAAAATACGGATTTTGGGTGCCTTTGAACACAGGCATAGGAAAGTCCATGAGCTTGTACTCAGGTATTAGGTTTATGCAACAAGTGAAAATGTATGGCTTTCAGTGTTTGAATTCCTTGACAGCCTACTCTAAAAGCATTCTTGGTATGGTACAGACATTATTCACCAATGTGGCCAAAACTATGATTGGTGCTGCCAGAAATATTGCCTCTAAAGAGTTTAAAGTACAAAATTCCTTTGCAATCCCAGTTCAGATTGTTTTGTGATTAATGATGGTTAATGGCAATTAATAAGATATGAAATGAGAAATCTTCCACAAAAGCTGTAAAGCCAATGGACAGAATTAGAACTATTCCACTGTATATCATAAGCTCTGTTCTGAATAAGCCCTGCCAAGGCCTTTATTCAGAAAGTTGCACAGATTTTTCAACTTACCATATGCTTAATTGCTATGTTGTATCATGGCCTAATTGAGCTTCTCTTCAAGTTAGGTCAAGTGGAACACATGCGACTGTGAAACATCGCTGGAGTTATCGACTGCTGCCATGAAATCCCATGTGAGGATCAAATATAGCCTAACCCCCTCTCTCTGCAAACAGTAGGTCCTGGTGGGCAGTAAACAGGGAAAGGCTTCTTAGTATAGTCCTGCTTCTTCCTGATCACTTAGGGGTAATTTGCATCCCAGGGAGGGTTGGAGCTGACTGTGACTTTTCCTTAGATGGATGGCCACCTGGAAGGCTCCGTAATTCTACTATACAAAGCCCGTCCAAATCTAGATGGGCTACCTGGCTAATATGTTTATGGCCCACCAGTTTCTGTTACCCATGGTACACAATGGAGTGATGTGGCTAGCATCATGTCAGACTACCTTTGATTTCTCAGCCCCAACAGCTTGGTACCTATTTGCAGCTGTTGCAATAGCACCAGTCCAGAACATGAATCAAATGTATGTCTCTGGAACTGCAGTAAGATGCCTTGCCTACTCTGTCCCTAGACCTCTATCCCACATACAAGGGCAAGGGACAAATTAGTTCTAGTGCTAAATGATGGTTTGAAAATTTCCTGTGGAAGCTGGACAAAAAGACTACCTGGTCCTCTGGGGTCCCTTCCAGCCTGAATGTCTATGGAATCAATTAAATGAAATCTTTAAGGTTCAAAAATCCCTTCAGAAGTCTGCTTCTGAGTGTTTCTGAAAATCTTAATCACTACACAATTCAGGGATTGCAAACTCAACAGATGTGGTACATTTATGTATTCTCCAGTATCAAGTAGCTCATGCATGAAAAAACAAAGAATGGTTTGTACAAACCACTGGGAATTTGAAAGCCTTCAGTCCAAAGCTAAGAATGACTGGACAGAAAAAAAACCCAACTATGAGCAGCCAATGTATAGACTTGAAATGGGTCTTTTCACTTTTCAGTACATTTCTTAGATGAAAGGTTTTAATAAGAAAGAATAAGGGTCCAGACACACCTTAGGGAGAAGGATAGGGAGAATGGAGGGACTGAAAAATCAAATATCAAAACAGAAATTATCTGTGAGGAGCTTCTACAGACAGTACCCATGTAGTGGTTATATCAATGTAACCAGCTGTGAAGGGAAAATGCACTAAAAGGGAAAGAAATGCACCTGTAAGTGTCAGTTAAATGAAAATTGTATCCTATTAGTGAAAATACAAGACTGTCTCTAGAGCGTGAATCAAGAACACTTTTAAGTAACACATTCCCAAGATGTCCTTTACCTTGTAAAGTGCCTTGTCTATCCATATAAATGTAAGGACAATGATGATGTCAAATTTAGCTTAAAATTCACTACCAGGGTATCCAAGTTCTTTGCTATATAACCCTCTCATTGAGTCAATCTTTACAAAGCAGTACATTATAATATGTAGGTGATAGAGTTACACAAAAGACTCATTGTTTTTCATTGAATAAGACATTTTCAGGGAGTAAGGATGTATTATTTAAGACATACTGAAATGGTACATTAGCTATACAGTCTGATCCTCTGTTCCTGTTGGCAGGTCCTAAATGACCAAAACTTTCATTCTTAGATATACAAAAGACCAGTAAATACAGCAAATCATAAATAATTCATGTGGTCTCATTCACTTCCCAAATACAAATGGGTAAGTCTGACAATCTCTAGCCAGAAGAATCTAAGGACAAGAGCAGTATGAGAATGACACAGACTGGTCACGTTGAGTGGGAAGGCCTCAGTGTCTCCTGCATGCATGGCTAATTGTAACAATCAGGCCAACAGATCTGCCCAGTCATGATCTCAACTGTAGGAAGTAGGTAAAAGTTTATATCCTATAACAACAAATGGTAAAGGGGCAAGAAAAGGAGTCAGAAGCACTAGGTTAGCCCAACCATAAAGTGCTATCGAGGCAGCCTATGGACAGTTTAAATCATGGCTCAAACAGTGGAAGAGGATCAGTGATGAATGAAATTATGAGAAGGGGGCAGGGCTTACTCCACCCCTCTCTCTCCTTTTTGGAACTTTATGAAGAAAACTTTGGCAGGCAAAATAGTGGAAATATTTCAAGTAAGTGACCATGTCAATACAGAGAACATAAGAACATGAGAAGCACCATTCAGAGACAGAGTTAAGTCTGTTTAGTCCAGTATCTTGTCTCCAACAGTGGCAAGTAAGAAGGCATTAGCAATTTACAGCCCATGGGCTGCATTCAGCCCATGAAGATCAGGACCAGGGAGACACAGAAGACAGGTAGCATGCAGCTGAGCAGTGCCACCTGCCCCATCCCCTCCATAGCATCCCCACCTCTACAGCTCTCTTTGATGCTCTCTTGTGCCTGCACCTGCCTGTCTGCAGAGAGGCCTGAATCAGCAGCAAGTATAGTGTGGGCAGCTAAGGGATTTTTGTGAGGCAGAGAAATGTGGCCCAGGGCAGGACTAGGGGCTGTAGCTTGTAAGCTCTCATCTATGAAAGCAGAAAGTTGCTGACCCCTTCTTTACAGGATAAGTATAAGAGTATAGGAACAGGACATCTCCCACCAAACCCTCCGTGCCTCCCCCTTACGACCGTTCATAGAGTTAAGGATGTCCTGAGCAACAGGTTACATCCATGACTGTTGTGTTCAACAGCCGTTAATGGACTCATTCTCCATAACTTTGCCTTTTGTTCCTGAGCCTCAGTCATCAAGTCATCTAGAGGAACATATGGCTGAGGATGCTGGATTATTACCATTGGACCAATGAGAACCAAGTCATGTATGCTAACATTTGTTCTTCCTTTATCTGACATTTTCCTTTCCACCCCCACTCTCTTTCCCTCTTTCCCCTTCTCCCATTCCTTTCCCTTTTTCCATCTGTCTCTCATTGTCTCTCTTTTGGTGGTCCTGCAGATTCTGAGACCAGCTATGCTACACAGCACTAACACAGCATGATGAGACAACCACCCTAAGAAGTGCCAACATAGGGAAGATACCAGACAATGCAGATGGCATCTGCAACCAGGAAAGTAAGGCAGGAACCAGTGACAGCTGTCAGCCAATATACCAGCCAAGACCACCTGTTCAAGACTGACAAAGCTGTCACATACACTTAGAACGTCAACAGAAACTGCATTTCACTCAACTTTGCAATGCTATCTCTTCTTCTTTTTCTGGCTGCCTGTTTTAACAAGACCAGGAGAAAGTAACTATTCAAAGTGGTCCATTCAAAATTCAACACGATTAATCCTTCCTTTCCCCCCATGAAAGTTTATTTGGGAGAATAACAGCATGGCTGGTATCTCTGCTCTGAAAAGGAAAGATTTTAAATGATCTGAGTAAGCGTATTTTGTACAATTGAATTCCAATTTAAAACTTTTATTTTGTTTTCAATACTTTTTTTTTGGTCTTAGGGCCTTGTTACACCTTACGCCGTGAGCTGCACAAATGTGGATTGGTGTTAGTGCTAGCTCGGAGTTTGGAGCAGTCACACCCTTTTAGTCTAGAAACCTTCTCTGACCATCCCTCACTTGCACAGCCATGACTTGCCATTAGGGCTAAGGACAGACATTACACATAAACCAGTTTAAGTGATCAGAAACTGGTTCAAACCTGTAACAAAACCGATGTTCATAGCACATAAACCAGTTTGAGACTGGCTGAATGTAGTATCAGAATTAACTGATTTGGCTCAAGCCAGTTTAGGTAATGTCTGTCCCAGACCTCTCCCTGGTTTAAGTTAAATCAGAGTCTCCCAGCATCCTGGCATGCTCTCTGGCCTGGGCTGTGCTCTTTGCTCCAGACAGCAGGGCTGGCCCCTCCCTTCTGCTCCCTGTCTGGAGCTCAAAAGGCTGCTTCCCTGCTCCCCTCACCACTCCCTGCTAAGCAGGAATCCCCCCCCCCCTTTGCCTTGCTGAAGAGGTGTCTGTGTATTAGCCAGCAGACCACATGCTGGCTATGGGCCATGCTGAATCTACAGATAGAAACAACAACTATCTAGTAATGTCCCTCTGTTGTTTTCTTAATTGGGTGATAAACACTATTATCAATTCCCTGCTGGGCTAATCACAGCATCCTGCTGGAGCCTGGCCATGTGCCCCTCAGCTGTGGAAGGAAGTAAGGGCTGCTCTAACATCCCCTGGCTTCTAGCCTCAGCCACTGCAGACATGTGCCTGCATTTCTGGGATGTCTATCCGGTTAAAAAACTGATTTAGCCTATCCAGGTTAGACTAACTTGCACAGACTGAATCAATTCAGGCTCAGGCTTTTTGAATGTCTGTCCCTAGTCTAGAGGCCCTGTGAGCAGGGGCAGGACTAGGGGCTGTAGCTGTGAGTTGCCACTAGAGGGCTAGTGAGCCAGGACAGGCATCTATCCCTGCTCCATGGGAGGCGGTGTGAAAAATCCTGGGACACTGGACAGCTTCAACTTGGGTGGCACTTCTGTGGGGAGTGGTTACACCTTAATGCAACAGGAGCTGGGTAGTGCAGTTAAGAGAGAATCCTGCCCTGGAGTGGTGTAACTTTGAGCCACAGAACACGTGCTTAAAATCACCTTGTGAATACATGGCCAAAATCCAGGGGTTGAGAGCTTCAGGAGCCACCCAAAATTACCATGTAACAAGGCCCTTAGATACCCTAATGAATACACTCCTAAACCTTGCTTATGGGGTGCAAACCTCCAAGCCATGGTCAAGCCCTTAGCACTGCACTAACAAATGTTGACATCGCTGATGTTTGGGGCAAAATGAATATAATGGCCCTCACTTTATTTTTGCAAGCACAGAATTATTTCAAAATTAAAAGGAAAAAATAAATCACAGATGAGATCAGCATGAGTGCAAACAAGTAAAGCCATTTTTGTATTCTTGTTCGTATTGAGATAAATCCATCTATTACCCAATACACTGACCAGCATCATATATCAAAGTAAATTCATCTTTAGCTTTCATTTAATTTTCTTAGCTTTTAGTTATTCAGTGCATTGACCTTTTAAAATCAAAGATAATTATTATTTCTAGAACACCAATATATCCGTAAATTCTGTAGCCACAAATATTTCCCCCTATTCATAGTTTTTGAGCATTCGCAACAGGGGATGATATTATTTTCTTGTGGACAATCTTTTTCAATAATACTTCAGGACTGTGAATGACTGCAGGACATGGCCACATGAGTTCAGAGTACTGTAGTAAACACATGAGCCAAATTCCCTGGTAGCATACTTTATTAATTTTAATGTAGTTCACTGTACAGTCAGTTTAAAATATTAGCTTATTTAAAATATAGTCCCACATGAAATGAGATCAGCATACAAGACGAACTTCATTTGAACAATAACAGATATTTACTTTATCTTTGTTTTTTTAGCATAAAAATGTGTTGTTATGCCTAAAATATGCAGAAGAGACACATATCTGACCCAGTTCACATATTTCTTCTCATGATATAGCTTCAGATAGACAATGCAGAATAAAAAGAAACTAGATGAACAAGTCAGTTGCAC
The DNA here is from genome assembly GCF_052110815.1 of Crocodylus siamensis. Taxonomy (NCBI): domain Eukaryota; kingdom Metazoa; phylum Chordata; order Crocodylia; family Crocodylidae; genus Crocodylus; species Crocodylus siamensis. The sequence goes on along the minus strand of NC_143398.1, from coordinate 21,247,269 downwards.
TATATAAATATCAGGGTAAAGTAAATGAACAAAACTACAGGTCTTTCAAACCACACAGTTGGAAAAGGACTGCATGGCCTATCTGCAGAACAGACAATCCATGAATAAGAATATCTTCCATATCCTTTAGCATCACAAAACATCGAGTACTTAAGCTGAAGCAATTGTAGATTCAGCATAAATGACTGGCATCTAACATCCAACAGCAGTCACAATGGTATTTGTTTAAAATATTAATAAAATACAATAAAATCTAATAAATGACATACCGATGAATTACCCCAAAATGAAACACAGGTTCAAATGAAAAGCTGAAACAGACATTTTCAATTTACAAAGAACACAATTAGAGAACAACATCGGTTGGTGAACAGGGCAAAGCTTGTTTCACTACTAAAGTAAATTAGATTTAGAGCATTGTTCAGTTTTTCATTTAAAACCAGGGAATGCTAACTAAACTAACAACCACTTTTTAGAGATATTTAATTGTACTCCAAATGGTCAAATAATTAAGGACTTAATGTTGTAATACAGTTTATTTTCAACTTAAACCATGAACCTATTATCTGTTCACTCACAAAGAAAATAGACTAGACAAAAGCGCTCTGGCAGATCTGCTGTACACTAGAAACTGCAGTGCTTACACTAGTTGGTATCTTAATTACAAGAGATATCATTAGCTCTGTACACTGGGACACTTTTCTTTTATTGCTGCTGTAATTTTATTTGCCAGGCACTGACTCTCATTGTAGGATAAACTGCTGTGTACTTTAAAATTTTGGCTTTAGCAACTTCAGTGATTTAATTCGTTAAATCTCACTCTCTTTTTTCCTATATATGAAATTAAAAGTAGAACAGGCTCACCTTGATTTCTGGTTAGATTCTGCTGAGGTCAGTCACAGCTGAGACAGAGGAATATGTCACTCAGGAAAACATGATGGTGTTTTCTGACAAGACTGATCTGTTTCTTCAGCTCTATTTTTAAGGCTCTACATTTGGAACTTATAAAGCAGGGGAGCGCCCCTGTCTGTCCATGGCATGGAGCATAAAACTGAAGTATAAAAGGATCAGTTATACTGGTGTGCTGATTGCCTGCAAGAAATATAATTGCTCTTTTTTCCCCTCCTAGCATCTTTTAGAAGACTGCACAAGGAAAGGAGCTGGGCCAATACCATATGTGAGCAACAGGAAGATTGTCATTCACACCAGAGACTGCATACATTTTCAAAGGTGCTACCTAGTATTTGTCTTTACTTGAGAAGGCAGTCTCCAAAGGCAGGCTATGGCATGCAATCTTAGTAAAGAGGAGACCGTGTTGATAGGCCATTTCTTCTACTTTTGGCTAAAAGAGGCATACAGGTAAGAGAGACCTTTAGTAACATGGTTTTCTCTATATTTGTACTAGAAGAGATCAGAAAGGAAGCTTACTTTCAACAAACAAATAATCTGCCCATCCACAAGAGCCTTCTGCCAGTAGAAAACTTCACTTTGGGTCCATGTTCACACTTGAGACCAGAACTGGATGTGTAGACTTCAGTCTGTGGACCTAGTATAAACCTAATTTATGATAACATGATCTTAAGCTTGCATTTTAGCATGGGAAAGTAGAAAATGATCTTTTAATCAAGGCCACTAACATTAAACTAAGCCAAGTGCAAATGATTGCTTTTTGTAAAGTAGTAGTTAAAGTAACAGCTAAGTTTTTGTCTTCTGATAGAAAGAAATATAGTAGTCAGCTGGAATCCTATTGAAATAATATTTTGGGGGGTAAATATGATAAGGCAGTAATGTACATTCACTTATTGTCAGCCTTGACCATTTTCAAGGGCCCTATACCAAGCTAAAGAACTCTGGCTCAAGCAGGAAGGCCCAAACACATATTTCTGGGTACTGCAGAATGAATCTTTGCAGATATAACAACTAGCCGCATCAGCAAAGGAAAGAAAGCAAGTAACATGTCCAGCAAAAGACATAAAAGATGACATTATAAAAGGGTAGATAACCCAAAAACATTATATTATAATTTCAGTTTGAAAATATTAGTAGTAGGGATTGATGTTTTGGATATGGTTTTGAAGTTTCTTGTAAAAAACAAAGCAGTCTTATTAGTGATAAGAATAATCTGAGGTGATAAGGAAGCAGGACCATGGCAAGAGTATTCCCTCTTCACCTTGCCTATGAAGACTGAAGTGAAAAAGTGCTCAGCCTTTTCCATGACATCTGTGCTATGATATTAAGGAAGGAAAAATATTTTCATATACTTTTTTATAGAAATGCTGTACTCCCTGAATTAAAAAAGAGGATGAACTTGTTATGGAGGAGCCACTGAAGGAAAGCATGTATAGCCTCAAGATGGGAATTTTCAAGTGAGCCTATGGGTGCAAGATGCTTTAATCAAATTGGTTTTTAATGGTATGTAAGTTTTTTAACACTCCTTGAAAGTACCAGCCCCTGAAAGTAAGGCTCCTCAGTGGTATCTGGACCTTGGTTCTGCCTTAATGCTGGGTGTAGCATTTCACACACACATTTTTAAATACAAATGGAGAAAATTGCAGTATCTGGTTACCAACTTATCCTAATGTATTTCACTTCAGGATAAATTGGAATAAATTGCAGTGCACATTTAAAGTGAACGAAGGAAAGATAAATTGGTGAATAATGTGCTGTAATTTTCTCTATTCTTAAAAAAGCCCATGTGTTTACAGCAGAATCCCACATTATCATAGGATCAAGGTTGAAAAGTTTAGCACTCAAAGAATCAAAAGTTCCTAGAATGTAATGTCTGTTATACTACAGCTGTGTCCATAATGCACATCCCACACATCTTATAACTAATGTAGCAGATCTCAATCCATTATGGTTTACCAAGGGGTAGGCAACTTCTATCACCTGTGAGCCCAAATGACCCACCCTGGGTCAGAGGCAGATGAGCAGGTGGGAAGGCAGGTGCTAGGACTCTGTTAACATCAGCATTTGCCCCAGTGGTGGCACAAGTAGGGAGTCTTTGCCACTGAAGCCCCACGTCTGTGGGCTGGATCCAAAGGCTCCCTGGGCTGGATCTGGCCCGTGGGTTGTAGATTGCCAACCCCTGGCTTATACTGAACAAGGAAAGAAACAATAGGAGGAAAAAAGTGATTGGATTCTCCTTCTTCATCCTTCGTTATATCAACTGTCACAGTGGCATCCCAACTGGCTTTTTAGTGACTGCCTCCTTGTTTCACTTCCTAGATTGAGCTTTGGTCATGGATCAAGTCTCTCACTTACCAGCATAGCCACTTTGCCCAAACTTGTCATCACTGAACTTAGTTTTCTTTTCAATCTCTCACTAGACCATTTCCTCTCTGACCTTGATCTTATGCTTTTGCACTCGGTATTTTATAAACCTCCAATTCATCACTGTCTATTACCTCTCTACTACTTCCAGGCCAATTTTTCCTACTTTGTCCTCTACTGACATAGTTTTCTTTGTCTTTCCTTTCTATCTATTCAATTAACTTCAGTTCTACTTTCTCCTCCACATCCATTTTCCCTTATCCATTACCATTGCTGAACACCCATGTCAAAAGTTAAAAGTTGTATGAATATGTGTATTTCTTCCATTACACATTCATTTTCTCCTTCTCTTGTTCCATTGCTTTCCTGGTCAAGCAGCACTTCTTCTCTTGCCTTCATACGTTCATACGTTAAAAGAAAACCAAAAACAAATTTTAGGCTGACTCTTTCTATGCTTATGATTAAAAATATGAAAACAGGCTACGCAAACGCAAAGCAGGCATTGGCAGTTAAGTCTCAGAGTTTGTGTTTACAGAGATGCACAGGTTGTGCATATGTTCCCTAGCCTCCTTATCTTTTCCCAATACCTTAATGTGACTGAAGTGCTTATAAAATATAGCCACAAGGATTTTTTTTTTAAAAATTCCTACCAAGTAACACTATAAACTAAGCAGTGCAAAAGGTTATTTTCCTGCTTGCTGTGCTGTTACTTTATTCTTCTGAATATATGACACCCTTGAATTCACAACACATAGCTCTTAATTTAAGAAACAAAGAAAAGACAGATACATTTACATGGATATAACTTCTGAGGTGCAAGAATTTTTATTTCTTAAAACTTAAAATTAAGAAACACACAATTTTAGAAGAAATATTTAAAAGTGTTCCTTATTTTTTAAGAAAATAAGGTTGTGATATTTTCTGATGCAGCTTTCTAGATATATTCCTTATTTTTTCAGTCATTAACATATGCTATAAAACCATTGTATATGGGCAATGCAAGTGAGCTAATGTTGCCTATGAAATCTTATCTTTGATATTTCATGACTTTTGGTAACTTTAATGGTGCAGCTTTAATGATTTGTTTACTGTGCAGTTTCTTGCATTTAATTGAGGGGTAAATTCACCTGACAAATCAGTGACTAAAGGTAGAAAATGGGCTGTTAATCTTTATATAAAATTTACCCTACAAATGTATTGGAAATTAAGGAGACCCAGGGCTAATGCAGATGTAGTCATACACATAAAACACATTACTTTTTCCAAATCATGTTAACATTTGCATTCTTGAAATAAACCCACTCCTTTGGATAAATCTAAATTCTGGCTCTTTTAGATCTGTGCTGCTCCTGCCATGCTCCAAAACAGTCGCACGTGTGCCAGACATGCAGGAGGCACTTCGTAGGACTGCATATTAGATTCAATTGTGCCTTATTGCTGTTGTAGGGCCATATTGCTTATTGCTGGCAAGAAGCAGGCTCCTATAGCTGGGATCCCCCTTTGCTGAGGGGGCTCCCAGTTGTAGGGGCTATGGGCAGCCAGGACCATGAGTCCTGGTGGGCCAGAGATTTCAGGTACCCCTGAGCCTTGAGGATCATGGAGCTGCAACCTCCAGGGCTTGAGGGTGTTATGCTGGGGCATGGCACACGCCTGCAGCTGGGAGTCCTGTCAGCTGATGGGACTCCCAGCTGCAGAGGAGACCCTGCTATCTGTGCAAATTAAGCTGAATAGCAACCAGCTATTAAGTTAGTACACATTTTTAAGTCTAACTTTATAGCTGGTTGGAGCTTTTGATCAGGTGAGAGCTACTTTGTAGGTGTAGCTGGTCTTGCGGTAATTATGCAATTAACCAGTTAATTGTGTGATACCTGTAACATATGTGTGTGTGTGTGGGGGGGGGGTATATTTACAAATACCAGATCCATGAAAGTTATAGAAGGGATTCAATTTGCATGAATTTGGTGTTTCCATAAATAATGCTAAATCTTATGTGAGGATTATAATGTGCAATCATGAATTTATAAAGGAACTGGCCACCTGTACTCTTTTCTCATATGATAAAAGAGGGCACTGCCCCTGGAATGCAGGTGATACATGAAGTGGGACTGGGAAATCAGTAGGAGCAACGAGTTATAATAAGACCTTTGTCTTTTGGTTAAAATGAAAAATGAAGGTCCTGAGCATCTGTACTTATTTAAAATATCCCATGGCGCTTTTTCTAAAGTTAATCTCTATTCCTGGCTAGATGAGATTTACCCTGTCATTTAAATTGGAGATAACATCATTCATTTCTATCTTAAATATTTATATGTAACATTAATGGTACAGAAGGGATATTGTATTTCTCCCTCAAAGTGGTTATATTTTGGTGACGGATAAATGTTCTTTAAATTATTCACTATGAAATATGCTGTAGAAATATGAAGTACTAGTTTGAACTCCTTAAGTAGCTGGCCCTAGATCCACGCCTGTAATGTAGTGGTGAATTGTCCAACAATTCATGTCAACCTTGCAGAAAAGGTACAACTACTTTAGATCATTAAGAAACAAAAGCAAATACCCATACTATTTACAGAAACATTCTATCCAAGAAGATTCCTATTGTAGGCAGTATTTGGGCTGTTACAAAATGACTCAATCATTTCAGACAATCTTGGCACCCAGTTGATTTTATAACCTCAGTTATGAGTGCTGTGGGAAGGTATATCTTTACAGCTAGACAAAGCAGAATGCTTCCATCTCTTCCCAATGGTTTTCTTTTACCTTTTATGGCTTAGAGGTATAGTATTTATTGTAGTCTTCTTGTGCCAATGTAACTGTAGAAAATAACTGACTGAAAACTAGGCTAAGAAAAGCATAGCTAGTGCTACTGCAGTGAACATTGCTAAAAGCTGTAGACATGAGAGCTTAAAAAGCATGAGTATCATGGATTAATATCACAGCTACTTTTATTCACTCCTTTTTCTCAATGTTAAAATGTTATATTTATGTAATATGTTGTTATTATTGGCCATGTGGCCAAAGGACAAGGACATTTGGATCATGGTGTAAAAACTATTATAGAGCTAGAAAAGCCAACACGGGACATTTGTGACTTGCTCAAGTTTATGTTGGAAGTCTGGCATTAGAAATCAGGAGCCCAGTGTTCCTGTAAATCCAGGATAATTGGCCCCACTTATCTCTGGCTTGGTACAGAGATTCAAAAAACTCGAGGCAGAATTGATCTAAGCTTGTGGTTTTCCATAAGTGCCATCATTTAGGTGGACAGTGAACAGAACACACATTCGCCCTTTGGTTGTGGGGGGATAAATCTTAGACCGGGTTCTGTCATTTTTAAACCAGTCTGTGCGTGCTGAACTGCTGTTCTGAGTATAGGTCGCCTTTGTGTCCTGAAATTTTGTTCTGTTACTGGTATACACCAGTTTCTGATCACTTATACTGGTGCAAGTGTAATGTCTCTACTTGGCCTCTGTCTCTAATCTTATCTTCATCTTGTGATCAGCTTTTGTCCTTCTAGTGATCACTGCTGTCCAAAACATCCCAACAATGGACAGAAAAAGCAATAGAAATAGAATGGAAAACACAGCTGTTATCACTCTGTTGATGTACTTATTAAAAGGAGGAGATTGAACCGAAGAAAGGTTTATTATGGAATTAGATAAATATAACCTGGGGCTTGTTTGAGTTTGTTCTCCTTGGAAGCCAAAAAAATCCAAGAAGGAAAAAGAGGACTCTACTTTCTTTCATACGCCCATCACAGTCAAAAAGACACTACTGCTGATGTCTCTCTAATGAAATGACGACTTAATTATAGAGTTCTGATAATCATGTAGTGGTTGAGAGATAATTGCATCTATTTTTGTCTTCTTTGTCAATCTAGCAGACCAAAACCCCCTAAATTGTCCATAACCAATCAGAGTTCTTGATATAGCCACAGAATGCCTCTCTCAGAGTCACAATGTGAAGAGCTAGTTAGGCAAAAAAAATATTCACACAAAAATAAAGAAAGCTAAACTGAGTCCTCAGCAGCAGCAGCAGCAGCAGCAGCAGACAGGGCTTCATTCTCCTCTTACTTGCACTAATTTTACATCTGAACATATGAATTGTAGGCTTAATCAGACCTACTGCCCCTCTGGCATGAATACATGAAAAGCCAGTAACTCACACTTCGTAAGACAGTTCAGGAAATCTCCCAGTTGCCAACTCCATCAGGAAAAAAGAAAACACCACAAGGAAATGAACAAACAAATAAAGATGTAAATTAGTGATTGGTATTCATCTAGCATTGGCATTTATCCTGTCTAGCATTATATCCAACAGTGTTTGATTCCCAAACAGCTAGGCGAAACCATGCCACTGCATCCCCTCTGGATCTGCCCCTGTATATGCCAGTCAAAAGGCCCTATTCAATCCTCTCTCATCTAAATACAGAAATTCTCTCATTGAAGTAATTATGTATTCAAGTGCCAAAGGCAAAACACTATCACAAGGTGAAAATATGTCCCTTCTAAAAACACCTGTACCTCTGTCTAACATAACTGTATGTCCTTCTATTATCCTTATGCATCTCTGTTCTTTTTTGTATCTTCCTAAGTTTTTGGCCTCAGTGTTATCTTGTGACAGTGAGTTCCATAGAGCAGTTGTACATTGTGTAAAAAATAATTTCCTTTGATTAGCATTAAAGTTGTTAAATAGCATTGGCTACTCCCTGGGCATCAATCAGAGTTTTTAAATCACTAACATGGGGCAAAGTCTGCCTGATTTTAGCCTGTCTGGTCAGCACGTTTAAGGCATATCTTTTCTGTATCCAAGAACACTCAAGGGAATGATGTGTCTAGTATCATATCTAATGTGCGACTCCCAACCAAAACAGCTAGGTACCCATTTACAGCTGAGTCAGATAGGGACAACCTTCAATATAACTGTGGGCATTGGCATAGTAACATATGTAAATTTATGTCATATAAAAGCTTCCCTTCACTCCTTCCCCCTTCAGAGGAATGAGCAGAGCACTTGTTCCTCTGAAGCTGTAGTAAGATGATTTAACCAATCTACAGATATGGACAAATGTATACTTGTAGCAGCTTCAAAAGGGAAGGGGAAGATGCTGGTACACAACTGAGAGCACCTCCTCCCATCCTGAAGCTGTTACAAGTGTGTATTTATCCATAACTTGCCACTGCCCTTTGTTTCTAGGGATGTGACCTATATGAGAAGTGATTTCAATTTTTTAAAGCCTGGGAAGGTCTACTGGTAATTCAGATTACATTACCTTACTTTTATCTGCCATTATGCTACCTATTCACTGACATTGTTTAGATCTGCCTGAAATCACATCTTCTCCATTCTTAAATAACGTATGTAAATTTATGTCACATAAAAGCTTCCCTTCACTCCTGCCCCCTTCTTTTTCTAGATCACTAGCTGTAATAAACTATGCCAGTGCTAATGTAACTTCAGTTGAGATATTCCTGATTTATTATGTAAGGGAGAGGAGAGTTGGCCCTAAAGCTTTCTTTAGTCAGAGTTATAAAAAAAAAAATAGGGCTGGTGTCAGCCAGACTTCAGATCTAGAATGTCGTTAGTATTTCTTTCAATACATAGGCCCAACAGAAAGGGAGTTATGATTCTTACAGCCCCAAATCTGTGTTATGATTGAAATTTAAATTACAGTGTTGTACAAAGAAACAGTACATATATAAATGTATATAATGGTTTTGGTAGCATGGGTCTGTTGATGCTAATCGGCTTTTACTTCATTGGGCTCAGGATCCATATTTACGTACAATTGCATGTGCATTGGGAACTGCAGCTTCCTTAAAGTTAGGGCTGGAGCTAGATCATGCATATATTCACAGCAGCAGGATATTTGGTATAGCAGTCACTTGACCATTCAAAACGATTATTAGATTCGCTGTAATATAGTTTCAATATAACATATTAACATTACAGTGACCTGAAGTTACACAACCCAGAAGAGAGCACACATAGGAAATGCAAAATACCAATTTGTCAGGTGTCAGTGTAAGACTAAATGTACCGTTTGCAAAACGCTCTAAAACATGATCGCTAAATTCTTGTGTCATTCCAAATCTAAACATAGAGGAATCTTAAGGAAAAGAATCAGGTATTTTCTCAAACGAACTTTGGAAAAGAAATTGAGAGAGGAGCTATGAAATGCTGGACAAATATTACTTTCTTAAAATGACCAAAATTTATCTCCATTTCCACTTCATTTCTTAGGTTTAATACTCTGTGATTTTTAATCTACTATTCATGCATTCGAATCATGTCAGCTGTGTAGGCGTTCAACAATTCTTTAAGAATAATATAGAATGTGAATAGTGCTATCTTCACACTCGCAGCTGACTGCACTCTGTTGGCTTTCCATCAGCACCTAATTTATCAGCTCCTAATTTTCCAAGAGATAATGTTTAATGCCAGAGGAACAACTTTTTGCCGATAACGTTACACTGCTCAGGGGGGAAACATTAGAAACATCTGACCAATTACATGTGCTTCAAGATACTCTTCCTAGGTCATGTTAATTGTCTAAATTTCACTCACCTTATTTATTAAGATTGTTTAATAAATGTCATCTGGAATTAGTGATTTTTTTTGCAATCTCACAAAATATTCAGTGCTCTCTCAGCTAAAGACAGAAACTTCCTCATTGAAGCAATTACATATTCAAGTGTCAGTGGCAAAAGGCCATTGTAAACTGAAGATAGGAAAAATAAATGCTTAATATAATTTAAAATTATCATCATTGTAAACACATATAAAAACAAGTCATAAAACCATCAAAGTGACCATTATAAATGTTATATAACTGAAAAAGAACGTAGGTCAGCACACTTATTTTCTACCTACACACCTTGAATATTTCTGAAAAATTAATCATCTCAGCATCCAAGCCTACCTTATATGGTAAAATGGAATTACAATATCTGGAAGATATATGCACATTTTCATAGCTGATATTACTCAATATTTAGAAAGGATGATGAATTAAAGAAAAATAGGGCTCTTAATTTTAGATCTTCTATGTGTGTTCAAAATCATTTCCTTGCGATTTGGTAAAAATTGCTATTTTTCACAAAAATTAGAATGATAAACACAACTTAGGAAGCATTTAGTTTGCATAAGCAATATTGTATGGTAGTACATGTTGGTCCTTAAGAAAATCTTACATATATGCCTATGGGCAGAGCCAGAATTTGCCAAAGGGGGAGCAGGAGCAGCAACCAGGACTGCAGGGGTGTCTGCACCTCCATTCCCAGCCTCCTCCCCTCCCCACCAGCAACGGCAGACTGCATCACAGTCTGGAGACTTAAGATCCCAAAGCAGATAAGAATCACCTCATCCCTTCTGTGATCTGAGCAGCCCCTCCCCTCCCCTCCCCCATCCCCAAGTGCTGCTTTCCCCACTGTCCCAGGGGCAGGGGAAGTTCCTGGCTGCTCTAACTGGGCTGCATGGGAGATGGGCTCAGCAAGAGAGGCAGCAGAGGCATGGGCAGGTTCCTCCTCCCTGCCTAGTCCCTGAAAGAGAAGGAGAACCTACCTGCCCAGGGCAGCAGGAAATCAGCAGCAACAGGTGGGGAGGGGAGGAAGGGAAGGGGAGAGGATGTGGCTCTGAGGCATGAAGGGAATCTTACCTGCTCTGGGGACTTAAGAGTTCCCCGGCTGCTGCTCCCATGGTGCAGTCAAGGCTGAAAGAGGGTCTAGATCCACCCCTTATATGCCAGTCAAAGGCTCTATTTGGACCTAAACATCTAACAGGCTTCAGACATATAGCCAGATTCTCACTTAATAGACCTATGTTCAGTATACATTAGAGTTTTATTTTACATTTTAAATTTGAGAATATACTTTAATACAGAAAAGATGTCTTTTTTCCTCACAATTAGATTCTTAGTTCTGTTCTAATCTCATGTCTCCAAAGTGATATGAAAAAGGAGTTGTGTGCTTATATCTTGCATATAAATTAAACATACTGAGTTAATGAAATTAACTTTGAAAATCAAAATAGCACAACACCTAAGATAACTTCTAACTCATAAAGCTAAACCATTCTTGACTATATTCATGTGTTTATATGTTATGTCCCTAGTCACTGCTCTCCTGTTCGTTTTGCATCTTTTATACCAAGGGTCAGCAATCTATGGTCCATGGGCCACATCTGGCCCATGGAACCAGGAGGCTTCTGCAGCATTTTGACAATACAGAGAAGCAGTGGTGGTGACACTGCAGGGAGGTGACAATTGTGGCTTGGGCTGGCAGTGGCCTGCACTCAGAGCTGAGCTCTGTTAAAACTGGCTTCTGCCAAAAAAACCCACATTGTTGGCTTCTGTTTTACACCAGGCATGATGAAGCTATGGCATGCATGTTACTAGTGCCATCAGCAGCCTGTGGCAGATCAGGCTTTACAGCAGAAGATAGGGCAAGGAAGCAGTGCAGCAAAACAAATCCCCTTCCTCAGTGGAAGGGGATTAGAGTGACACTCAGGCAGGCTGCAGGTCTGATTTGTGGCATGCCTGCCAAAAAGATTGGCCTTAACTGTTTTAGCCTTCTAGAGCAGAGATTGCCTTTTATTTATACCTCAACCATGCTGAGCGTAAGAGGTCTACTATCCTTACTGGAGTTCTTGGATGCTACTGTAATATAACTGTTTGCTATTATTACTGTTAAGACAGGCTTTCATTTAATGACTGTGCTAATAAGGGAAATGGAGTTGATTTATTATGCTATTGAACAGCTAGATTTGTCATTGTTTCAACAGTACAACAGTATTTCTAAAATATAGTGCTGTTTTAAATCAGTTTTAGAGGCATATGAAAACGATTTTTGTCCTTGACTCTTAGGAGGTCATAGGTGTCCTTTTTAGGCTGCTCAGAACTTTAAAAACTTCCTCTAATTTCCCTCAACTTCCACAGAAGGCAAGAGGACTTTTGGCATCTTCATTGGCACTTCAAGCCCTTCCAGCTGAGCTGTCAGCATGCTTATACTAGGCTGCAGGGTCAGGTTCCGTGTTGCCTGCACTCTTTCTGGCTTCATCATGCTTGCATTTTTGGCTGCAAAATGGCCCAGCTTCAACAACAATCATGGTTACTTTCAGGCAAAAAAACAGCTTGGGGAGGAGAAAGAGGAGGAGAAGGAGCTACCCCCTATATTATATTTAAACTCACTGAGAACCTTTATTGATTCTAGGCCCCCCACAGCCTGAGGAAGTAAAATCCCACGTCTTCCATCCTCCAGGAGAGTACCCTAATCATATGTTGAAATGAGGCTGCTGGCCAGAGAGAAAACAATAACCAGTAGCATTGCTTAGTGATTAGGATACCCAACTGGGAAGACTGGTGTTGTGGTTCCTGCTACCAGGATAATTATTGTTTTATTTGTAATGCTTCTATGAACAAGAACCAGAACCTATAACTTTCTCAGCTGAGTGTCCTGACTCCTAGGCTACAGCCAAGTTCTGTTACTCTGCTCCTTGGTTACTCTACTCCTTGGCCCAGTTTCCACTGCAGTGTGTGGCAGAGGCAGAGGGGACAGGCAGGACCCCCCTCCTGCTCCCTCACCTTAATGAGGCCATGCCAGAAGGGCGTCCGGCCATGTCCCACCACTGGAGCAGTGAAAGGAAGGGAAGGGGCAATAGCCTTTGTCAGGGTGCCCCCCCCTCCTTTCCCTCTCCCACTTGCAGAGACCACAGCCATCCTGGCATGGCCCTGTTAAGGCTAAGGGGGTAGGAAGAAGGTTAATTCCCCCTCCCTCCCACCTGGGGACTGCAGCTGGGGCAGAGCAGCCCTCCTCCTCCCTGCCACCACCCCACCGCAGGGTGTGGGGCTCTGTGCAGGGCTGCTCAGTCCTGGCGGGGGACTCTTCCCCCTGCTTCTTTCCCCCCAGGGCAGGGAGGAGGGCTCTGTTCAGTGCCGAAGGATGACACTTCCCCCTCTTACTCTTCTTCCTGTCCCCCACTGCCACAGGGCAGCAAAAGGAGGGACTCCGTGTGGCACTGCCCAGCCTGGGTATGGAGAGCAGCTGTCATTAAGCAGCAGCAGCTGAGGTAATCCCACCACCATGGCTAGGGCCAGCCCTGCATAGCCCAGCCAAACAGCAGGGCCAGGCGAGGCTGTAGGGGCAGGGCCATTCTCAGTGGCTGCAGCTCAGAGACAGGGGAGGCTGAGCCATGTCAACGAGCACGTCCAGAGCCAGTGTACATGGGCAGTGGCTGGCTGGGCAGTGGGCTACGTGGGCTGTCTTGAAGGTGCTGGTGGGCCCAGAGCTCAGCAGCCGCCTGCCACAGAGGCTCTCTGTAGACCCACAGTCCCCCATGGTGCCTCTGAGCTGGGCCAGGGAGCCCATTGGGGTTAGGCATCCCCAGACAGAGGCCCCCTCCCTGCCCTGCATCAGTGAGGGGTGGGGGGAAGGAGGAGGAGGAGGAGGGGGAAGAGTCCCCCTCCAGCACTGCATAGAGCTCCCCTCCCCCCACTGCAGCCATGGGGAAGAGAGAGGAAGGAGAGTTCCTGCCTGGGGCTGGGCAGTGCTGTGCACCCAGATTGCTCCTGGCAGTCAGGGAGCTATTGGAGTGGGTGGAAATCTCCCCTCCTCCTCCTCTGCTGCCACAGAGGTCTAGCCACGCTCTCTCTCCCCCCACCCTTTGAAACCTGCTGGCCAAGGTTGGGGTTTAAACCCCTCCTCAATTTTACTCAGGCCTGCCAGGGCCTGGCCACATCCTGCTATCCCCACCCTCAGCTCAGCTTCTCTGTGAAAGGGAGGGTGGGCTGCTCTAGTGTCTCCAGGCTTCTGGCCCGAGCCACTACAGGCATGGGCCTACATTTATGGATTGAAAAGGGACTGCTTATCCACTTGGAAACAGTTCAATCTCCGCAGGTTAGACTAACCTGCAAAGATTGAGTCAGTTCATACTCAGGCTTATTGAATGTCTGTCCCTAGCCATATAGAAATGGTGAGCAGTGCTGATTCTACCCTCACTACTTACTATTCCCCATTCTGGTAATGTCTATTATTGGTAAATATTAGACACATTCAGAGCATGTCTAACAGTTTCCAAGGACTCTGGTAGAGATTAAGTGCTATTCTGCATTGTATTGGAATCTCAGTTGAGTTTAGATGAGAGCTAGGTGTCTAGTTTATCAGATCAGGCTATTTCTCCAGAAGCGTATGTTTTGATGCCTAAATCTCTTTGAGGTCAAAACATCGGTACTTTAGGGGTTCTGTGGCAGCTGTGGATTCTGTGTTGCTTTTTGCAAGGTTGCTACATAAGTTCTGACTAAATTAGGAATCTAATTTACCAGATTTTGCCATTAATTCTTTCACCAAAACAGTTCCCCATTTAAAAATTCTTTATGTACAAGCTTTTAGTATAAAATTTGGGAAAAGATAATTGCTACCTCCAATTCATGTAAATAACAAACAGAAACAAAATAGAAGTAGAGAGACTGTATTTTATTTTCAAGTCTGCCACTGACATGCCAGCACAGTTACTTGACCCATTTATGATTCACTTTCTCATCTATAAAATGGGATCCTGATTCTAACCGCTTCTGTAAAATATCTTGAGATCCACAGACGAAAATATTCTGTAAGTGTCAAGAATTATTAGCGGTTATACTGTAATTATAGGGCAGAACAGATAGCAAAGACAGCAAACAGATGGCAAAGAGCATATAGTAAAATGAATGTTTTCACTCAATATTACAAAGTTCTGCTTCTAGGTAAATCTTGGCTAGATTTCTTCTAGTGTATGTCTCCACTATAACAGTAATTTTTAGTTATTTGAAATGTGTTGGAAGATAGCACTCCGGAACTAATTCTTAACATACTGGGAAAATACTACAGAAAGATTCACTGTAACAAGGTTCTTATCAACAGTGATGGGGCAATGTTTTAAACAATATCGAGGGAATGCCAGAATTCTTTGGGGAACGTAACATTCTGCATTTGGAATGTATCTTTCCAGTTCTGCGCAAGCATTTGGTTGTTGCTTTGCAATGCAGAAAAAATTGCTAGATACTAATATTTTGTCATATAAAAATACTTAATCTTTCCCAGCAGTGACTTGTCCTATGACGGTTAAAGAGAAGATATTTTCCATGCTTTCTTTGATGTCAGTCCTCAAGTATGTACTTGTCTAAACCCTGTCTGAATCTTGCCAATCCATGTGCTGTTTGTCTTGAGGTTTCGGTTAGAATCATATGCATAAGAACCCCACCCCCCATGTAATAGATCAACAAGAAAAATTGTTCAATGCCTACAGTACTTTTTTTCTAATAAATCCAGTCCTAAGCTTTTCTTGAGCTAAACATGCCAATTCTGTCTAGTCTGTAATGGCTTTATTATGTGAACCAAACCACTACAAAATTTGATGTCAAATTCAATTCACTGGAGACTGCTTATAGCCAAAAGATCAGAATGATTTTTAACCAGTCTTGTCAGTACTAAATGTATGGCCTCACTTGGAGACTTGGCCTCACTTGCAGTACTGCATTTTCAAAATATTAGCACTCTGGAAGCTACATGATTGAATCTTCTCTTTTAAAAGAAAACACTACAACTGACATATTCTCTTTATGCCACATGGTGTACAATTAATAGCTGTTTTAATTGAAAATAATCAAAATCTTTGTTTACTTTCGTTCACTGTGAATAAGGTAGGATATTTTAACTTAGACTTTTAAAATGATAGATGGTTAAGAAAATTCTCTCTTTCTGAAAGGGCTAAGGCTTTGTTTTGGCTTTCTTTGACTAAAGGAATTTGGCCATAATTTTGACATACAGAATTCCTTACTGCTATGTACTAAGCAATTATGTTCAGTAAATGGATTGCAGAATAGCAGGGGCTGGAAAAGCAGGTTTTTATTTTCTTCTGCCTTAATTTGTAGAGTGCATTAATTAAAAAGATCAAACATTCTAGAGAAATATCATTAATCTCTGAAAAACAGCTATAGGTTATTCCCTACTGAGAAATGGGGATGTAATCAAATTTACAGAGTAAAAATTCTGCAGTTACAATTTAATGATGCACACAGATATTTTTAAAACTTCATTGTCTCAGCTTTTCAATTCTGTTTATTTGTTTTTCCTCCTGTGAAATAGAGCCTGGGTAGATTAGTAAGGCATTTTAAGCTTAAACTTACCATTTCAGGGCCCTAGCTGAAATGTAGTTTTCCGAAGTATGGTATCATTAAAAATTCTCTAAAAGGTTGGACTTAAGTCTACATACATAAAAGGCCCCTTTCCTTGTAATAGTAGGCAAACACTCTGATTTATTTTTATATAGATATATATATATAAATGTTTTTTTAAATATATATATATAGATGGAACGTTTTAAGTTCATTTTTACTTCTAACAGGGGCATTCTTAAAATGCCATTCTAATCTGAAAAGCAACTGTCTACAAAATTGTTCTTTCTTATTCAGCAGATCAACTGTACATACTTTGGGAGTTTTAACTGCTTGTGTTAGTGATAAACAGTTTTGAACCTCAGTTCTGTGAGCCACACAGCATGAAAAGCAAGCTGCGTGGTACATCATAGACTAAATTTTGATCAAAATACAAAATCAGTAAACTGACAATGAATTTTAAGTGTTGGCAGACCCCTTTGAATTGTAAGTTTGGGTATTCATATACTTCTAATTGATTATAGTCATCTTTCACGGACTTCACAGAAATGTTCACAGACCACAGGTTGAAAACCACTGATTCAGAAGTTATTAAGACTCAATAAAGTTGACACCCTATGATGCCATTTTTTTAGTCACTTTTCAAAGCAGAACCACATATCAATAAGAGATACATTAATATCCATTTTTTGATCACTAGATTTGTGACTGGGTTGCATAGTAGGGCTGTGTGAAGCTTTGTTCCCTCATTCGATTTGGTGGAGATTCAGCCGAATCTCCAAATCCAAATCGAATCAGGAGACCCTTTAATCTCTCCAAATTGAATCAGAACCCTCCAAATCGATTCAGAGAGATTTGGAAAGATTCAATGATTCAGATATAGACACAACTTTAAATGTTTTTTCTACATATCTCAAGGTACCAGGTGGCTCATGAATGCTGCAATGCTGGGGCGGATGAAGCATCCCACAGAAATGCGGGGGGTGCCCCAGTGCACTTGGCAGCAGACCCAGAAGTGGACCAGAAGCACTTCCAGCCCACTTTCGGGTTCATGAGGGAATGCATAGGGACACCCCTTGTACCCCCCGGCTCAGCAACTGATGCCTCATGGTTCTAGGGAGCCATCCGGGGTCTGCTCATGGCCAATCACCGAGCCGGGGGGGACATGGGCCCTCCCCAGTGTGCTCAGTAGTGGACCTGGAAGTGGACTGGAAGTGGGCCCCCCAATCCTCCTGTGGGACGCTCCATCCACCCCAGCACTGCAGCATTCACCAGCCACACCTGGTACCTCAAGGTATGTACAAAAAAAAATTTAAGCTGTGTCTATGGCCAAATCACTGATTCTCCAAATCAGCATCGAATCCTCAGATTTGGATTCGGCCAAATCAAATTGGGGACAGTGATCCAAATCAACTAACTGAATCACTGTCCCTGATTCGGGTTGAATCTGAATCCAAATAGAATATGGCTTGTTTCTCACACCCCTATTGCATAGGATGTTAAAATAGGAAGACTTCAGATAAAAGAAGGATAGTATGGACATTTGTAATAGGTGTATTGCAGTACAGAGTTAGAGTTGATGTACTGATGGCCATCTTTAATTTGTAAACCCATTGGTATGAGCATAACCCTAACGAATAAACTTTGGCAGGAAAGCCACCCCCCAGGTACATATTTTACATACACACACACACACACACACACACACACATGCAAAATAGGGTATACTCCACATGGATTTTGCTGGCCTTTCTTCAGTGCAAAACTCCATTATGGAGACAGCAGTCTAGTGGAAGGTAATCATCCATTTCAAAGCGTTTTTAAATTTTTATTCTAAATGTTGAAATACCTAATAAATAACTTAGGGAGAACAGATAGTTCCTTCCTGTTAAATTTCTGCATTGGAGACTGAGACCTTCTACACAAGCTAATTAATTAGTAATGATAATAAGAAATTGCATTTCTTATCAACTCCCAATTCAGTTAGTAAATTTTAATCTGGCACTAATTTTCTGCTTGGAAAATTTACTGCTTTCTGTGCACCTCAGTTAGTGAAAGATCATGAATTTTAAGCAATGAGGAGTGCTCATATTTTGTGTTAACATTAAGAAACATAGAAGTATATATTCCACTGTCACAGGAGTGGAGTAGTCTATTTTCATTCCATTATTATTATAGATGTAATTTTACTCTGTGAGCCACATAATGTAAGTTCTCTTCTTAATACTCTCCTGAACTTCAAAATATATATGTTAAAAGGCAGAAAATACGTTTTAGGTCATGCAGGTCATTATTCTACCAAGGGAATCTAGCCTCCCCTTTACAGTATCTTATGCTTTATCCAGAGCCCACTGAAAGCAGTGAAAGACTTTCGATGACTTCAAAAGGTTTTGGAACTATCCCCTTGTGTCTCCCCTAGTCTAGCTCTCATTGCCCCAAGCAGTGAAATTTCCCCACTAATTCCCTTTAATTAGCATCCAAGCCAATTCTGTGAATTATTTTAAACGAGGAATCGACTCATAAAATCACTGACTTTGTTTATACCTCAGTCAAAATACAATTCCACCCTTTATCAGCCTGAATTCAAATACTTCATGATCACCTATATTAAGCTTCAATATTCCTTGTAGATTTCAGATATTCCCTTCCTGTCAGGAATTATTCCCCAAAAGAAAATGCACCTTCCCATTTCAAAGGACTCTCCATTTTCTTCATCACAAGAAATGTAATGTCTCTTATACATCTTAGGAATTTCTTTCATTAATATTTGCCTATAGGGGTTCTTTACCCAACCCACCAGTAGGTATGCAGGTAATTAACATTTTTACTCTAGTATTTTGCAGGGGGGTTTTTTACTAATGTTTAGGGTCAATTGCAGATGCTCAGTCACTTCTGTTTTTCACTTATGTACTTTTCACTCTCCTTTGTCAAAATGTAGTTTGCTATAGATGTTAATAACTTTGATACACAGTGGTAAGCTTTCACTACATCTTTTGTGTTTACTTCTTGCATCTATGTACAAATATTTTAATATCTTCTAATTCACATTTAGATACTCTTTTCTGATCAATACAGTGCAGATATCTTGTTGTTGTTATTTCTTTGAATTTATTTTGACACTTACATCCTACTGTCCATTGGTGATACATAGGGGGTGTACGTAGGTGCACTTGCACCCCTTGAGATTGGTCGTGCACCCCCTGGAAGTGCCAGCTGCGAAACCGAAGTGCCAGTGGAACTTCCAGTTTCACCACTGGTGGTTCTGGGCTCAGTGATTGGCCGCTGGTGGACCCTCCGTTGGCAATCTGGTGCCCCCCCAGACTCAGGAGGCACTAGTTGCCCATGCTACTGTTGATTCTCTAACTGATCTGCAATTATATTAGCAATGTAAAATTTGCTAAAAGTAATCTAAAACAGCATATGTTTAGGATTTGAGTGGATCACAGAATCACAGAAAATTAGAGTTGGAAGAGACCTCTGGAGGTCATCTAGTCCAACCCCGTGCTCAAAGTAGGACCATCCCCAACTAGTTCATCCCAGCCAAGGTCTTAAAAACCTCCAACCACTTCTCTGGGTAACCTGTTCCAATGCTTTACTATCCACCTTGGGAGAAAATTCTTCCTAATATCGAACCTAAACTTCCCTTGCTGCAGCTGGAGACCATTGCTGCTTCTTGTCCTGTCATTTGCCACCACTGAGAACAGTTTAGCTTCATCCTCTTTTGAACCCCACTTCAGGTAGTTTAAGGCTGCTTTTAAATCCCCACTCAGTCTTCTCTTCTCCAGACTAAATAAGTCCAGTTCCCTCAGCCTCTCCTCAGAAGTCATGTGCTCCAGCCCCCTTGTCATTTTTGTTGCCTGCTGCTGGACTTTCTCTAATTTGTCAACATCTTTTCTGCAGTGGTAGGCCCAAAACTGAACACAGTACTCCAGATGTGGTCTCACCAGTGCTGAAGAGAAGGGAATAATCACTTCCCTTGCCCTTCTGGCAGCATTCCTACCAATGCAGTTCAGTATGCCATTAGCCACCTTAGTGACAAGGGGACACTGTTGGCTCATATTCAGCTTACTGCCCACTGTAGCACCTAGGTACTTTTCTGCAGAGCTGCTGCCCAGCCAGTCAGCCCCGAGCCTGTACCAGTACATGGGTTTCGTCTGTCTTAAGTGCAGGACTTTGCACTTGTCCTCGTTGAACCTCATGAGATTCCTTTTGTCCCAATCTTCCAATTTGTTGAGATCACTTTGACATCAAATATGTTTTTTGTCTCTGAGAACTTAATTTCCCTAGATAAAGTACTAAATATAATTATTCAAATCAGTGGAAAAGACATTTTAGAGTCCTGGGATGATCCTATTGAGGACCTCATTGGACATTTGATAAAAATCCCTTTACTCCTCTCAGTCAAAAATTCACCATAAACTAAAATGAACTGACAATCTGTGCTCAAACAACAGAGCTAGATTCCTCCTGACTATGAATGACATTTCCTTTTATGCAATTACACAGTATTTCTTTTACATGAAGGTTGCAAATTACTGTTGGCAGTGATGACGGGAAAGATGTTTGAAAGATTTCTGCCTTTACTACTCTCACACCCTTAGTGGGCCAACATGGCGGGTGGCTTGCAGGGGTACATGTTTTTTATGTCTGGTATATTTTAAAGCTTTCATCCATTTCATGATTTCTCCAGAGATTTTAGAGGCATGACATCCATCACACTTAATAACATGCCAAGATTTAGTGAGACTTCTGTGGCTTAGTTTCTGTTTGAGAGTCATGGTTCTTATTTTAGGTTAATATCTGACTTTTGAAGCCAGGTTTGCATTTGCTTAAAAATGACCTCTACAGGCATGAGTTAAAGCCTTCCAAACTTGACTGAAAAGCCCTGAAAAGAAGTCAGAATGATAGAAATAAACTGCTTTGACATTTTGGGGGAGAGGGTTGATACCCCAAAAAATCCTTAATCACATTTTATAACTTTAGACTTACAGCTGTCTTGTCTCTGAACTTTTGCATCAAAAGTTAATGTCAGTTACTCTAGCTTAATGCTTGTAAGTGTTTTGGTGAGCTTACTGAAATGTATTGTTAATGATTATCTCCCCTTTCAGTTTTAAATAAATACTTTTTCTTGTTAAGGTATTCTTGAGCAAGTAACTGATATAAATTTGTTGCCCACATAAAAAGAAGCCCTGAGCTTAGTTGCATAATTTATTTGACTGAGATGCCAAGGAAGACCTAAAGACTTGCACAATACACACACACATACACACACACACACACACGCGTGCATGCACACAGGCAAAGTTACAATGATTCAGGTTTGTGGTGTAGTCCAAAGAATCATGCTGCTGACCCTCTCCAGGCTTCTTAAATAAAACTTTTGCATTATTATTTATTGTTATTTATGTTGTAGTAAAGTTTTGAAGTGAACCAGATTAGCATTCCACTGAGTCGGGCTCCATATACATAGCATGTAAAATTCAACCCCTTTTCAATAGGAAAACTCCTCCAACCACACCTTTCAGAAAACATGAAAGGGGGGAACCCCCCACCCACATCAGTAGTTACTTTCACACCTCCAAAGAAACACTTAGAAGCAATGGAAGATGCATAATATCCACCTAAACAATGACCACAGAATCTCTTGGACAATCCATGACCATCACCAAAGGCTACAAGGTAATATGTCCATTCCCTCTGCTGCAGTGATGAACAGCTGTCATGTAAGTATTTGAGGTTTTCTGAAAGAAGCAATCAGAGGAAGTCAAAAGTAATTTTTGGGGGAAAGGCAGACAAGACTAATAGGGGTGGAGGTATACAGTTGGCCTGTTTTGGCCAGAGAAGCAAAAAGACTATTTTTCACAGGAAATGTTTCACACATATACACACAACATTTTTTTCAAAAAGCCCTTATTAAAACATTGGCAGCAACATCATTGACTTTCCCCCAGGCAACTGATGTGTACAGTCCAATAGGGGGCTGAAAGAGGAAGATTAGTATCTTGGAAATTTGTCTCTGACCCCCAAAAGCACTACATAAAACCAAACTAATTCACATGGTTTCTATTAGCAGATCTCCTACATGAGATGCTGAATTTGCATCGGTAGTTTGAATACAGATCAGGTTCAAAATCAAACCTTAAATTAAACCATTATTTCAAATCACAGCTTAAACTGAATTGTTTTAATACAATTTAAAAGAAACTAACAGACTCAAGTGTTTTATCCAAGTTATGCTTCTCTAGTTTTGGCTAGTCAAGATTGTTATTACACAGTTCTGTAAGCAGCAAAGTTGAATATCTGCTTCATGGAATAAGGAATGGACACTCAGTCATTTCTTAGTGCATCACTTGGAAAAAAAAAAGGTTGAATACATTCAGAGCCCCCAAACTTCATTTGACATGGTCAAAATGTATCTAAACACTTTTACTTCTTAAATTACCCATCTAGTCATATGTTGAAGAAGAAATAAAATATGGACCAAACTAGGTGAGAGGTTAAGGACCACTCTTCTTTCCTGCTACCACTAACACAACTTCTCATTTGGACTACAGCAGGCTTATTTTGCAACACCCTCCTTCCCACCTCCGCCCCCTACCCCCTCCCAACCTCTCCTTTCCTGCTAGTAATTCTTTACTTTTTAAAAGAGAGGTCTTACAACATGTTTCAATAATTTAATAAATATCTTCCATCCTGCTTCATCATTGGCAGCCAGTCAGTCTCAGGAGACCACGGAGATTGCTCCTTTGGTAGGTTACTGGGTACACCACAGCTTCTTGAGTGGCTGAGGAGTCTGATGTGCAACAGGCAGCCCCTTTGGCAAACTGCACTTACAAATCCAGTTGAGCTTGCACTGGCATGCTGAGTACCGTTTTGTCTTGCCTGCCTCTGATTCATTTTCTCCAGCTCATCATTGACCTTCTCATCTTGAAGTGATGTAGGCCCTGCTTCATGGCAGCTTCCCATTCTTTTCTACAAGTGGGACCATCTCAAATGAGTTCTCTTTGAACCAGTCATTTGGTTCCTGTGATGCAAGGTACCACAAGAGTCCAAGGCATTTGATAGATGGCTCCTTTGAGTTGCACCCATTTCTCCTCAGCAGTATTACACAGCTTAAGATATGCTACAGCTCCAGGGAATGTTTAATGAATTGAGATGATGTGTCTTCAGCTTTCAGTCACATGGCATTTATTTGTAGTAAGGAGAATTTCTTGCTCTAGTACAATTTTCTTGGAAGCAATTTGACTTTAGTGCATACCAGTATCACAGTTAGCAATGTTACAGATAGGATTGCATAATGATTACATCACAGAAGTCTCATGAACAGGTGATAATCAGGTTGAATTGATGCCAGTGTCTAGATCATAGATACTGGTACCAAGAAACACAGGTTCTTCTCAAACACCTCATGCAGTTCCATCCATAACAGCCATAAAATAAGGTACTGTGTTCTTACATTTGTTCTGCTGGGGTCCCCAAAGAACCTTGTGAATTGTAGGTAGTAGTAACGCCCAGGCTATTTTAAGAGATTTCCCTTCTTTTCTCCTCTAAGGAAAAGAGCCAAGATTGGGGATTCAAAATATAAATTGGCTGCCAATTACAACTGAACTGATTGAAGAGCCCTGTCCCTTTGCAAACACAAACTTCCTCTGCCATGTACAAGTATAGCTAAACATTTGCAACTGGCAGAAAGAAAACCTTCTAAATATGATCTTCATTCTCCAAATGAAACAGGTTAATTTTGCTTTTTCCATAATCCTGAATGTAAACCATGATCCTCAAAACAGGAAAATGCCACTTGATGACATTTCATGTCTTGGCTGACTCTACGAGCACAATGATACACTGTAATATCTTTGCTACCCATGTTATTGTAAGGTAGTACATTAAACAGTTAATGTAATCCTGAGGAAAAGAAACATGCAGATATTCCTTTTAGCAAGCATCTATTAAGTCAAAATGCTGAAAAATGAGATAAATGTCAAATGACATTAAATGATAAAAATGGTTGTTTAAAGTAAACACTGAATTACATGCAGTTGCCTGTATTCAAACATCTGTAATAGACTATGCACTGCAAAACACTGGCAATATGCAAAAGGAAAGGAATATTTGCAGTTCAGACAAAATTTTGCCAGCACTCTGGGATCTCACTAAAGAGATGAAAAAGTGATGACACAGTAACACAGTAAGGCCCCGAGGGCGCTTATACACATGCTCTGGGAGGGGGGAGGGGAGGGCACTTTAATTAGAGCAGCTCAAAGAGCCGCTCTAATTAAAGTGCCCAGTGTGTCATGTGCATCAGCATTCCTGTACTGAAAAATGCTGGTGGGGGGTGCTTTAACTAAAGCTTGTCGAACAAGCTTTGACGTGTCCCCACCACCATTTTTCAGTGCAGGGATGCTGATACACATGATGCTGGAACCTGGTGGAGTGCAGTAATTACCACGCTCCGGCAGACTTGATTAATCAAGTTTGCGTTGATGTGCTGTAATTACAGAGCATCTGAGCAGCCTCAATGCATGTGTATAGGCAGCCCAAATGTTCAAAGGAAACATTGTTTTGTGGACTTTTTGCCCAGGATATACTAACGGGCAAATGTGAAGTACTACATTTAGTACTACTATAGTACTACATTTATACAATATTATTGGAGGAATATACAACAATGGTGCCTCATACAGACATAAGTGCTGTGTGAGGACCAAGTGTTATAATTTTAGAACTAATCATCTGGTGAACACAAAGTACAAACAATACCTAATCATCTGGGTTCCTTTGGATCTGGAAATTTGGCCACAGGGAAATGAAAATTGATGCTACCACCACTCTCCTGCCACCAAATTTTTAGATCTGTAGGGAGCCCAGTGGGCAGAATAATATGGATCCATGGGTCAGAGTTGAGTATCCCTGTTCTCAGGAATTATTATGGACTCAGATCAACTAATCTGAGTAAAATTATCTCTCATACAAGATAGATGCATTCATGGGAGCACACCTGCAGATACTCTTACAACTTGAACCGCACCTTTTGGAGAAGGAATGTTTGCCATTGGCCAGACAGAAAATGCCTTTTCAAATTAGATCACATCTCCTGGGTGCACTAGAGTCCTTTCATGGTATTTTGTTTCACCCATCTGTAAACATAGAGTTTGCAGTTTATTTTACCTTTGACTATCCCATTTCCAAGGACAATCAACTTCATTACTTTGGACAATAGTCCTGTAATTGGATGATTTTCCATGATGGCCCACCATGCATTGTTCTCTGTAGTGTTCAGCTTCCCAGAATGATTCATAGATTCATAGACACTAGGGCTGGAAGGGACCTTGGAGGATCATTAGAAAAGCCCTCTGCCCCAGGGGCAGGAGTCAGCTGGGATCATAGGATCTAATATAAAGCTTGTATATTTGTAACCCGCAAATGTAACTTGTAACTGTTTGTGGAACTCACTAGGCCTCAAAGACAAAGCTATAGCTGTGAAATTAGCTGACCATATAGTTCTTTCTTGCTCAGAATTTAACCTTGATAATGATAAAAACTGGATTCAACTGCCCAGCTTATCCAGTACATTTCAAGAAAGGACATCTCAAAAAAGCATAGTCAGAGAGTTCTGAAGGGGCTAGATTTAGGTGGGGTAATGT
Organism: Crocodylus siamensis; assembly: GCF_052110815.1. NCBI lineage: Eukaryota > Metazoa > Chordata > Crocodylia > Crocodylidae > Crocodylus > Crocodylus siamensis. Next base: position 21,221,205 of record NC_143398.1, on the reverse strand, counting down.
TAATTTTAAACCTGAAGATGCTGTGTTGCAATTTGCTTATTGGATAAACTCAAGCTTGGGCAGTAACTTTTTATAATGATTTCTAACACCTTTTAACCCCATAGGATAATAACTATAAAACAAGATTGTGAATGGCCCTAAGGCCAGCAGATTAGCATAAGACTAGGTATAAAAAGTGCGTGCATCAGGTGACCAACAGGAAAGGGAAAGAAAGGAAAGAACAGGATGGAAATTGCTTTTCCAAGCCCGGACTCTGGACTCCTGGTGTTAGTGAGGATCGGATCCTGACCAAGTGACATTCCCCGGTAATCCTTCGGACAGCGTTGACTGGGGGCACCTGACTTAGCTGGAATCACCTGGTGCACACCTGGCATTGAGGGACTGCCGATAAGTTGCCAACCCATGTCTGTCTATTTGTTGTTTTAAACAGCCCAGGGGCTGATATTCTTGCAGTGCCTAGCTGGCCTGTGACAGATTGATTTATTTATCTGTTGTTATTATCTGTTATTATTTAATATTAGCTCTTTAATATTGCATTATCTGCTTATTGCATTTATTTCTCTGTTAACTGATGTGTGTGTGTAAGCTATATTATATTTGCCAGTTTCACTCCGAACTCTGCCTCCTCGATCCCAAACCAAACAGCCGGGTGGCTAAATTGATATACTCGCAGTGCCCAGCTGGCCTGTGGCAATTCGTCCATTTCCTGAGCCTGTCAAAGTCTGCCTGGATCATCCTCCTGTCCTCAGGTGTGGACGCTTTACCCCAGAGTTTGGTGTCATCAGCGAACTTGGCCAGTCCATTTCTGATACCAATGTCAACATCATTAATGAAGATTTTAAATAGTATAGGCCCAAGGACAGAGCCTTGAGGGACCTCACTGGTCACAGCGCAACACGACGATTGACTTCTGTCAACCACCACCCTCTGGGTCCTACCACAGAGCCAATTCCCCAGCCAGCAGATCGTGGTGAGGTCGAGGCCGCAGTTAGCCAGTTCTGCTAAGAGGTGATCATGAGATACCACATCAAAGTCTTTTTTAAAGTCAAGATATATGACAACAATCTCTTCCCCCTTGTGCAGGTGATAGGTCACCTGGTCATAAAAGGAAATGAGATTGGTCAAGCAAGACCTAGCCGCAACAAAACCATGCTGGCCATCCCTCAGGATGTTGCCATCAGCCAGTCTGTTAAGAATGGCCTCTTTGATAATCTTTTCTAAGACCTGCCCTGGGATAGAGGTCAAGTTGATGGGCCTGTGGTTTGCTGGATCCACTTTCCTCCCTTTCCTGAAGACAGGCGCCACATTGGCCTTCTTCCAATCTCTGGGCACTTCACCAGAGCACCAGAAGTTCTTAAAGATTTGTGCCAGGGGCTGAGCCATGATGCTTGCCAGCTCTTTGGGTACCCTTGGGCATAAACTATCAGGGCCAGCTGACTTGAAGGTATCCAGCCTGTCAAGGTGTTCCTTCATGAGGACAGCTTTGATGGATAATAAGGAATCTCCCCCACCCGGGCCTCCCTGTCCTGTAATGGGCAGGGGCGTCCCATGGGACTGGTGAAAGACTGACAAAAAGTACCCATTTAGCAAGTGGGCTTTTTCCTGGATGTTGGCTGTCAGCTGTCCCATCAGGTTTAGCAGGGGTCTAATGTTGCCCTTGTTTTTCCTCCAGCTCCCCACATATCTAAAAAATGACTTTTTATTGTCCTTGATTCTTGTAGCTAGCTGGAGCTCTGTCCCAGCTTTGACTTTTCTGGTTCACGCCCTGCAGGCCCGGACCAGTGCAGTATTCCTCCTTGGAGGTGGATCCCATCCTCCATCCTTTGTAGGTCTTTCATTTTAGATGCAGGAGGTCTGCTAGTTCCCTCAAAAGCCAAGGGGGCTGCTGTGCTCTTTTGCTGCCTTTCCTCCTAGATGGAATAAACTTTGTTTGTGCACCCAGGATTGCTCCTTTGTAGAGCAACCACTCATCCTGAGCTCCCCTCCCCTTTGGGCTGTGGTTCTTTAGGGCCTCACTGACAAGACTCCTGAGCTTGTCAAAGTCAGCTTTCCTGATGTGGAGGACTTCTGCACTGCTGACTGACTTGCCAGATTTACAGCGGATTGTGAAGGTGATCAACTCATGGTCACTGTCACCCAGCTTCCCTTCGATAATTAGGTCACTGATTAGGTCATCCCCTGTTGCCAGTACCAGGTTGAGCAGCACTTTACCACTCATCGGTCCATAGACTTCTTGCGTCAGATAGACGAATGTTCCAGGAAGTTCCCACTCTGGGATTTTGTGTCAGAAATACAGTGCTCCAAAGTATGTACTGAAAGTCATCACTTGAAGGTATTGAAACACTACTTTACAAAATGGGAGTTTGCTGAATTCTACTATAAGTTCCATGTGTTATTACTGCTGCCAGGAAAGCTTCAAATCCCAGTCAAGTTTGGAAGTAACACAGACACTGCCATACTGGATCAAATCTACTAACTGCTCAGTCCAACATCCTGTCTTTGACACTGGGCATAATCCAATGTTTGAGGAAGAAATACAAATCCAACAGAATATGGAAATGCACAATAATTTTTTCCAGTATGTTAGTTCTCATGCTGCTTCTACTAGAGATTGGGTTAACTCCTGACAAGTAAAATTTCTTGCCTGTTCTGAAATATTTATAATTTATTATGCTAAGTCTGGATATTGTTGCCATCTACATAAATATCCAATCTTTCAGAATCTTGGCCTCTATGACTTTCTGACAATGAGTTGAGCCATCTAATTAAGTGTTGTGTGAAAAAGTTTCCCTTTACTGGTTCTAATTTCCTACACTTTAATTTAAATAAATTATTCTCTGTTTATACATAATTAATTATCTCTACATACTTTTACCACATCTCTTTTTATCCATCATGTTTGTAAGATAAATAATCCCAGTCTTGTCTTATGAGAGCTTTGCTATACCTCTGCTTATTACTTTTTACCTTTTCAGAACCTATCTCTAGTCCCACGTATCATTTTGGAGATAGAGTCTCCAACACTGCACACCCCTTTCAACTGAGGCCACATCACTAACCTTTATAACAATATTAGAATATTCTCCATATTGTTCAACATGTTTTTCCTTAGGGATCTTAACATCTTGTAACCTTTTCAGACAACAAGTCCACAATGGATAGAGGACTTCTTCAAGCTATCACCAGTATCACTTAAGTCATCTTGAATTGATTAAGTTGAGATCAGGTGTATCAATTGCTTCCCCCCCCTCTTCTAACATATATTACTTGTACTTCATTTGCCATCATGCATCCTGAATCATCTAGTTTAACTAAAAAAGCTGTTAGTCTGCCATGCTTACCAGCCTCTATTGTGAAGATGTCTCAGGATGGGTGTAGACAGAGCTTCTTTAAGGGCAAAAACAGTGTGTAGGACAGTGAGCAAGACAAAGCTGTTGGGCTTACGTGGGTCTTGAAAGGTCTGCCTGGTAGAAGCTCTCATAAAAACAAATGAATGAAGGGAAGCCATCTTTAATTATGTTCTGTGCTATCAAAGAATTTGTTTGAAATGAAAACACTACAATCCTTATTCTCTGTATAAAATACCTGTGAACTTCAAACTCTGTTCTGTTAGTTTCTTCCTAGGCACATTTCTCTTCTGTTCCCAACACCCTAGTATAACTTTCTTAACATTGTTTCTAGGAGCCCCTAATCTCCTTACACCCTTGTTTTTTGCCTACTGAAAAGAAGTTATTGACTACTAATCAAATCCTTTGTTCTGGAAGCTTCTGTGCTTTCCAAACAAACAAATCCAATTCCAAAACTTTCTGCTTGATCAACATGGGCATGTTGTTTTTCCACAACTTTTTTCCAAAGCCAAGTTTTTTCCTGCTATAACAGATAGTATACTGATAAACCACCTCAGAAATGGGTAACAGAGCTAAATTCATATTAACATCTGCATTCCACATCAGGAAGCCTACCTGCAACACTTTCCCTGCTTGTCCAATTCTTTTTGTATTAGTAAGGTATCCATTTTATAATCTAGCTTAGTTACAATTGCTATACTTACACATGGTGATAACAAAGAGTGATTACTGTAACTGAATAGTAAAAGCTTCCCTCCATACACCGTCTACTTCAATATGTGGTTTGGTATTTCCAAGCCAAGAAAGAGTTGAAGCTAGAGGAATTGCAGGAACAAGGAAAAGGACTGGAAAGCATAATGAATGTTTGGTGACAATCTTTGGAGGAGAAGGGGGATTGTAGGGAGGCATGGGAAAAATGTATAAAGTGTAGGTGTCCTTTTCCTTCTCCTCTATCCAACTGCACATAGTAGTTTCTCAGTCAGTTAATGCCCTCAGTTGATAATGGCACAATTCAGATCAACAGCAAATCATACAGCTGGGCAGATTTTAGTTTTTCCTCCTGTGTAATATGTACCTTGCTGTTTGGGAAGGGAGAAAGCAATTTTTTGATGGTCCAAACTATTCCCACTGATAAGCATATAAAGAGCGCTGCCTCAGGCAAATACTGAAAACGTTCAGCCGGGCATCAAAAAGGGCAAAAAACCACAGGAATCTGCTAGTTTTGCTGGAGGTGCAAGTTAGTTGTTGGTTTTGGTTGTTTTTTTTTTTAAACACAGCTCTTCAATATACCAAGGGGAGATAATGTTTACCATATTTGTATTAGTCAATTAAAATTAATTGTATGCTTAAAATATACAATCCCAGGCTAGACTGACATCTAAATGAAAGCTTGGATCACTGGTCTTGCAGAAAGAAGCTTCCTCTGGTGAATGGGTTAAATTGCTGCTGTCAGTCTGAATATAATTAGCACAGCTGATATGCAAAGAATTGCTCTGTCAGGAAATGTCACCGTCACTGAGCACTACTCCCAGTTTGCATTCAAGTTTATGTCTGGCTCAGAGAATTTAAATAACGGGTTGGGATTCACATGTAAAAAATTGCTGGATGTACACAAGAAAAAAGCCCCCCCACCTTTACTTCAGTTTTCATTTTAGTCTAGAGCTTTACATAAAATGTGGTCATCACCTTTACTGAGTCTTCCTGGCTTTCATCAATTGCATTGAGGCACTTAATGAGAAGTATTTCTCTGGTAAATCATTGCATTTTTAATAGCAGTTTAAAAAAGGCTAAATGGCGCAAAAGGAGTTGACACATGGACACTACCACCAGCATTTACAAAGTGCAATTAAAATAACCACCCACAGGCTATTCTCTTTCTGATCCACCCCTTCTCTTGGAGCAGTCCCAAAGGGCTGTTTCCAGCACTCTCCTTTCTTCTCTTGAACTTCCCCTCACCTTGTTATTATAGTCCAATGGCCTCTTATCTCTGTGTTGGAAACAGTCAAATCTATCTTTGTATACCATCCTTCATATTTACTTCTCTGATATTTCAACAGCTTCTCTCAAGTTTCATGCATCTCTATGACATTCTATGCAAATTGTTTAACATGCTAATTTAGAAATGATTTGGACATAACCATAAGCTTCAGATTCAGGTTGTCACTCCCCAAGCAGTGGTGGAAGTAGGATAAAAGAAATGCACAAAACTTCATAGCCCTGGATGTGGCTATAAATGAGGAGCTTTTGCATGGGTAGTTGGGTGGTATGCCAGGTAGGAATCAAGGAATTTGAACACTTAGCTGCCTTTTTCTGAGAGGCTGATGATCATGGTGATGACAGGCTGAAGAGTGGATGCTTTCTGCTGTTGGTTCACTATGTGGATTTTGGGGTCAGGTAGGATAGTCACCAGAGTATTAGTAGCGCAGAATACTGCTAGTATGTTATATAGGTACCTGCCGAGGCAAACAGGTATTCTGGACAGTTAGGAGACTTTATGGGGTTTGATCGGGAGCTCTCTCTTGCTGAGAAGCTAGTGGCTGGGGTCATCTGGAGTCAGTACAGACTGGCTAATTGCTCTCACTGCATCTGCTATTGTTCCTCCAGGGATGGTTCTTGTAGGAGGAACAGAAAAAGGGGAGGCAGAGCTGCTGTCTTTCTGCTTTTACAGCAGCTAACCACAAATATCTTCTAACGGATGGACGGTCAAAAAGCTTGAGGCTGAATCGATTCAATCTTTGCAGGTTAGTCTAAGCTGTGTAGATTGAACAATAAGCAAGTGAACAGACATTCACTTTTGATTTCACAAATGCAGCCACATGCCTGCAGTGGTCCAGGCCAGAAGCTGGGAGGCACTAGAGTAAGCCTCCCTACTTGGCTGGAGCAGACAGCTTGGGCTAAGGCTAGATTTACTTGCGGGGGGGGGGGGGGAGGGCGGGGGAGGAGGGGTGTTGCAGAAGAGGTGCAAGGCATCCTGGGATGCTGGGAGACTGTGAATTAACTTGAACCTGGAGGGGATTTGGGACAGAAGTTCAATAAAGTGATTTAACCTGATAAGTGATTTAATCAGTTAAGTCTAATACTACATACATACAGGCTTATCTTAAACCAATCATGGCCGTTTTGAAAGAGGTTTATGTGCACTGAACTTCTGTTGTGTTACAGATTTGAACCAGTTTCTGATCACTTATACTGGTTAATGTGTAATTTCTGTCCCTAGCTAAAGAATAATTGCAACTCTCACGCAGCCTAGCTGGAGATGCAAAAATTCATCTGGGCTGTGTCAATGTGACACAGTGCTGCCAACTTTGTGAGTGCCATGTGAGCTGTGTGACACTTGGCAGCCCTCTCTCTCCTCATGGCTGTCTTGACACCTCCTTAAGTAAACATTGGAAAACCAAACTTCTCACTTTTCATCTTCTCCCTCTCATCACTGCTGACAATGCTGCTATCCTCTTGCTGATTCAAGCATACAGATTTACCAACACTTTTCACTTCTCTCACCTTAAATTTCAGCTCAAGCCAAATATTGTCACTTTGTCCTTTTATAACAGTTTGAAGTTTTACATTTTGGTTCCATCCATTCAAACAAAACCTTGGTTCAGATAAGAGGCTAACCTCTCTTCTGCCTCTCTAGGCTTGCCTTGCACAAACTCAAAATAAAATAATAAATCAGTGTATACACATACCTTTTGTTATTTTGGTACAAGTCCATATGCGGACACTTATTTCAAAATGAAGTATCCTATTTGAGTTAAGCTGAAATCATTGTAAATCTTCAGTTGAAATATTCTATTTTTAACCTGAAATAAAAGGCTGTTCAGAGACTTGAAAAATAAATAAATAAGCGGCATGAATTAAAACAGATTTTGCTATTTTAGTGGAGATTTGTATGAACACTGACCCTCCAATTTAATCCCTCTTCAATTTATTCAATATCCAGCTGCTAAAATAATCTTCTCCCAACTCTGTTCCTGTTGTTCTCATCTGCTCACACCTCTTCACTGCTTCCCAGCATCTTTCATATAATAATTTGAACTTGTCTCTAGTTAAACCTTGAGTTACTTTTAAAAAAATAGACCCTTATTCACTGATGAAAAGACAATGTGATGAAACAATTGAAATTGTGGCACGCTTGTTCATTGCTTTAAATTACTGCAGAATAATTGTGCTCCAATTAAAAAAACTATACGTATCCAGTCCTTACAGCTATGAAGATAATATTCAAAATGTAAACCAATATAATTCACCAATGTCTCCCTAAACTTATAAACAAGTTTGAAACCATGCTTGGAGTGGTATGAATTGCCCAACATATATCAATAGAGTATTAGCATCAAAGCAGAATCAGTGTTCTTTGGCTGCACACACACGCCATCCTACTATGAAGTAAACTGACTTTACTTAACAGTGGATGCATTTGATCTGGGAGCAGTTTACTTGAAAACTTGAAAGTTTACTTACGCTCCCAGGCAGGTGTCTATAACTGCAGGGTCTTAGGAGCAGATTTCCTGCTCATGGAAGCAATCTGCTCCAGCCCCAACGGGCCATAGCACTAGCCCTCTGCAGCAGCCAGAGGGAGCTCTGGGATCCCCCTGGGTGCTAGCCCAGGGGCTGGCAGGGAGCTGTCTCCTGGTTGGGGCTGAGTCATTGCTCCCAGTCAGGGGTCTATGTGTGCGCTACTGTAGTTACTAATCTCACGTAAATTTGCTACTTACATTTCCAGGTAGCAAATTTACTTGCGATTAGAGATAATTACTGTGCAGTAAGCATCTGCACATGTAGACATAGACTAGCAGTAATTAACTCAATTATGCAGTAAAGAGTCTCATGTGAAAAAGTAAAACAAATGTGTACCAGACAAATATCTACTGTTCTAGTCAGTTTTGTCCCAGGGTAGCCATTTGATCTTCAGAATTTAGTTGCCAAGCAGTGCCTACTGCTGGCAACTAATCTGGGGGAGCTGATTGTGTGCTCAGTCCTTACTATGGAGCAAATTTAACTAGAGAATAATATTGAGGGTAAATTACTTCTAATTACTAATATAATTACTAATTTGAATTACTAATATCTACTTACTAATATATATATTCATTCACTGGAGCATTTGAATATGGAAGGGAGGAGAGCTCTTTCCTTTTTTCCCTTTCAGCAGGGATGGATGTGTGTGTATATTACCACCCCCCCCGTGTGTGTGTGTGTATGTGTGTGTATAATATACACACATGTCCATCCCTCCATCCCTGCTGAAAGGGAGAAAAAGAAAGAGTTCTCCCTTCCTCAGAATTCAATGTCTCAATTATTTCTAGATGGCCCCATCTAGTAACAGATACAATGCACCACATTTTGGCTGCTGAAAGTTCTAGTTTCCACTGACTGGTTGCTGTGTATGTATGTGTGTATGGGTGTTTAAAACATAACACAGTGCCAATACTTAAAATTATATGAAAGTAGAGGGTATTATTTTTTATGCATTCATATAATTTTGTACAGTACTCCAAGTACATCAGTGATTCTCAACTTTGGATGACAGAGGGGAATTTGCATAGTGAATTGCCCAATTGTAACAAAAGGGAAAGTCCTGGTTTTTACTTTTTCCAAGTACCCAGAGAAACACCACAACAAACATGCAGATATCCCTAGCAAGTCAGGACTTCTCGTCACTCTGGTGATGAAGGATAAGGATAATTTATTCTAAAACATTATTATTATTCCCATCATCCCATACATTTATCTATGCAGCATCATAAGACTCAATTTCATAGTTAAAATCCAGGTATTTGCCTTTCTTGTCTAAGCATATGGCTACTAAGAAGTTATTAGTAGAAAATAAAGCCATCATCAACACTGGGTATGTCTACATGAAACAATGCACAGAAGACTAATTTTACTGCGCATTAGCACAGCTGGCAAAAATGGAGTTAATGCACTAATACACAGTAGATTTGGCCTAGTGTTCATTAAAACCACTTAAAAAGCATTCATCTATAATAATGTGCAGTAGTGCCAATTATGGTGCATTAAGTTAGTACCAGTTATTACAGATATTAAACTTAATGTGCTGTAATTATGGCTCATTAATGAACATGTAGATGCACTCACTAAAAGTGAAAAATTAATTTCCAGGTTAGGAGAAGGACTTGGCATATGAAGACCAAAAAGTTGGTGGCCTCCTAATTGCAACTCAGCTCATCAGAGAGATGAATTAAGTCTGAAGCTGAATCCATAAACTATTTCTCTAAAGAAAACCAGACAAATCTTATGACACAAATGTCTCTAGACCCCTCTACCACCCGTCCCTCTTCACCTCTTGCTCTCCAGTCTGCTAAAGCTCTGAAATATGTAAAAAGTGCTAAATGTTATGACATCAATTACATTTTCCAGCTATTTTTAGACAGTAAAAACAAGATACTAGAAGGTAGGTTTCTGCATGCAATTAAATCATCTCTAGTTTTCAAACAATTTAATTAACATAATTAATTATGCACATTCTCAGTGTTGTAATATTTCTACTATTCATACATATAATTCACTATTTAGGTGCCCAGAGGCTTTTGATAATGAACTTCTATGAATTAAAACGTTTTAAACTGTATTTACAGGGCAATCATCTAAGACTTTATCAAAGGACAATGACTAAAATTGGAAACATGCTTGTAGACCATTTGATAGGTGTAAGTTCTATATGCTAATTCTCTACTATTTGATTTGAATCCTGCAGATCAATTCTGTTTAAGTACAACAACACCTACTGCCACCCAGGAGAAAGAAAATATGATTGCTTTAAATCTCAGACATGCAGCCTCCCATGGGATTAGAATATAGATGAGCTGCAAATGAAACACTCACGTCATAGGACTGCCCAAAGCAATTTTCCAGCATGGCCCCCTCCCCTCAGGACATATTTTACTCCACCTTTACTATGTGCATAACATGATTTACATGCTAATGAGAAGTGACAGGAACTAAGTAATTAGGAAGCAAGACTGCATCTTGGTATGCATGTTAAATATTGTAAACTGCATTTCTGGAATAAATATTCAGCCTCTTTCCTCATTTTCTTCTTAATTAGAAAGCTGAATTAATGTATTCCTTTTAACTCTAATAAACCATTAGGTAAAATATCCTGTAGGTAAGAAATCGAAAAGAAATATATTGATACAATAAGGAGTACATAGGTGATTAGCCTTAGCTCCATAGTATTTAGTAATCATTACTAATACTTAAAAAGCATTGATGGCTCACTCAGGGCTGTACAAAAATTCAGAGAAGAAACATTTTTTCGCCACATAACTTATAGACTCAAGAAAGCAGTGATTTGTAACTTGCCCAAGATTACACAACTGATTTGATTTTCTGACTTCCAGTCCAGTGCCTTAGCTAGGACACCATCTCTTTACCATGCAAATCTTCTTTGTTCCTTGAGAAAGTTTAAGAGCTCCTGGAACTCAGTTTGGACAATTCATAACAACATGAATAATAAAACTTTCCACCTTCCCACCATCAATCCAGTTGTCTCAAACTGCTCCCAAAACATGGTTTCCTTTAATTATTACATTGAAATACCATATTTACTCAACCCTAAGAGAGGGTTTTTCTTCTCCATTGAAAAGGGGCAAAACCAAGCCACATCTTAGGACTGAGTATCTGACTGCTTCATCTGGGAGCTGTGGGGATCTCCTGTGTAGGAAGCCTCGCTCAGCAGGGGACAGCGGTGGTGGTACAAAGGCTCCTTCTTCCCCGCCCGGCTCTCTGCCCTGTCTCCCCCACTGGCTAGGAGAAGGCTGGAAGAAGGAAATTGTATGCTACCACAATTGCTCCCTGTAAAGTGGGGCAGGAGCAGGTTGGGAGTAAGTCTGAGGCTCCCCTGTGCCTGTATCAACTGAGAGTTGTGGGGAGCAGCTGTGCAGGAAGCTCAGCTTAACTGGAGACAGCAGCAATGCTGAACAGATCCTTCCTTTTCTGCCCAGCTCCCAGCTAGCAAGAGCTGAAGGATGATGTGTGGGGAGGAGAGCTTGATGGGGACCACATGCTGGAAGAAGGAACTTGCATGCCCTGTTGCTATCCCAAACCAAGCTGGGCTCCCTGCAGAGCTGCTCCCAGCTGATGCAGGTATGTTGGATCCATAAAGTGACTCTTGACCTGCTTCTGCTCTGCACTGCAAGGAGCAGCTGTAGCAGCTCACAGAGGCCTCCTCCCAGCTTCCTGCCAGCCAGGCAGAGCGCAAAAGGCGAAAGAAAAAACTTAAACATTGCACCACTGTCCCTGGCCAAGCCAGGCTCCCTGCACAGCTATTCCCTGCAGCACAAGACAGGAGCAGCTCTGGGGCTCCTCCTATGCCTGAATCAGTCAGGGACAACAGAAGGGTCACACGGTGGGGAGGCAGGCATGTAGATGTAAGTGGTGGTAGGGCAGGCACAGGAAGGGCAATTAGCAGGGGTTAGGCTGCCTACTCCCCACATAACTTGCCTTCCCACCACCTGCCCCACACTTGCCCCCCTCTACCACCCGTCCCTCTTCACCTCTTGCTCTCCAGTAGCTGCTTTCCCACTACAATGGCTTGGGGGGAGGGGTAAGGGGCTGTCCCTCCAATAATTAGATTCTAGACATAGAAAATTATAACAAATTTATAATCGTCCATGTTTAGAATTACAGGGGGTTATCTTAAATTTTCAATAAACTTGGATTTGGGGAAGTATGGTTAATTAAATTAATTTATTCAAGAATTATAGGGGTATTGTGAGGCCTTTCCTTGAGGAACTGCAGGCCTTCAAATATATTACTTTCTAGCATGGAACATTCTGAGAAGAGAGACATTTGGTGGCATCTGAAGTGGAGCTCAAAAGAAGTAACAGTAGTAGTTAAAAAATACAAAGGAAAACCAGAGAAAATAATAGCAGTGTGAGTGAAAACAATATGAAGAAAATAAAGAACAGTGAGGGAGATAATATAAAATGAAAAAGGAAGATGGACAGAGAAAAAGAAACAAGAAGGATTTAGTTTCAAAGGCCTTTAGGTACATTTGATTATTCATACTTAAAATACTTATTTTTAGTATCATAAATGTGTGCGTAGAAACTAATAGACACAAAACCTAATGCACACTTACATAAACCTACATATGCATTTTCAAACTGGGTGCAGTAGTTGTACTGGTAGAGTTCTGAATCTTGCATAATTTCTTCTGCCAGATGGGATATTTTTTTATTATGAACCAAAAAACAGTTTTACATGACCTGCCCCTTTGATTCCTTGATTCCACTGCACATGTCCCCTGATCTGTGCATGGGGTGAGGCAGCTGCCACTATGGGCTGGGCTTTGCATCTGGAGCCCCACTGCAGCTGGCTTGGGAGTGGCCCAATGCCATGTGTGTCCCATGACTGGGCAGGCAGAGGACAAGATTCAGCCCAGGGGCAGGAGTCACGCGGTGTCAAGCCGCCCCTGGGCCAGCTGCAGCTGGGCTCGGGGCACAAGGCCCAGTCCACAACTGCAGCCACCTCTGCCACACACAAATAATAGGGCATGTGCCCCCCAAACCAAATGCTGGGCAACATGGGTGGCTGCAGCAGTGGTGAGAGAGGGAGTATGGTTGGAGTATGGGCAGGCCCTGCATGGGCAGGTCATGGGGTGATGGGGGGGGGGGGGGGGGGGCACAGTCCAGGAGGGCACAGGGGGTGCGTGCCCCCAGATCTGCATGCCGGCCGGGCTGGCTGCCTCTGCGGGCTGGAGCCAGGGCAATGGCCAAGGCCAAGGCCTGTTTGTGCCACGGGCCCTGGCTGCACTGTACGCTGGACAAAAGACAGCACTATCAAGCATCACCACTGTCCCACTGCTGCTTTATTGCTCTGAGCTGCCAGTCCTGAGCTGGGGACAGCCTGTGTCAGCCATGCAGTGCCAGGGACTCAAGCAGGGAAGCTGCCTGGAATTGTCAGCTTGGGCTGCGAGGTGGTGCTCCCTGGCAGCTGCCCTGCTCCAGTCCCACCACCATCCCCAGTGCTGTGCAGCTGACACAGGCCACCCCCAGAGCAATAAAGCAGTAGTGGGACAGTGGCGGTGCTTGCCAGTGGTCATGTCTTTTGTCTGGCAGGCAGTGCAGTTGGGGCCTGCAGCACAGACAGGCTTGTGGTACAGCTCAGGCTAGCCGCCCGGGAAGAGCCTGGAACTTCCCTGGCCCCAGCCTGGAGCAGCCGCCAGACCAGCTGGTGTGCAGATCAGAGGGCATGTGCCCCCCTGGACTGCGTGCTCCTCCTCCCATGCCCCGCAGATAAGCCACTTGTGGCTCTGGTGCCCTGCCTGGTGTGTGGTAGATCTTGGGTTGCTTTTTAATTCAAAAAGTGATCTCCAACTTAAAATGGTTGGAGACCACTGGTCTAGTACCACTGGTTCTATTATGTGGCAGAGAATAATTCCTTCTTCTACAGGAAGTATAGGGTAAAATGCTATAATCTGTTTTGCAGTTGGTTAAACTACCTGACAATGAGCTCCCCTGGGTCTCAAATCCAGGAATTATTGGCCTCCTTCCACACAAAACCTCACAGAAGGAGAAGACAACCTGGCAACTCCACAGCACATACCCTTTCCCCCACAATTAGCTTCCCAAACTTGGGATGTATAATTTTTTATATGGAAGATCTTTTCTTCACTGTAAAAGAAGCAAGCCTGGAGATACTGTGCATGCCATGCAGCTTCCAAGAAACTTGCCATTAGGGCAGAGTCTCATGTTAACCCTCTCACAGCCATGTATGAGCACTTTTGCCATTAGGGCAGAGTCTCGTGTTAACCCTCTCACAGCCATGTATGAGCACTTTTGCTTATGCCTGAAGCAGCAAGTGAGCTGCTAGTAGTGTCTTGATGAAGCTTGTGATCTGGACTAGGGATGTCATTACCTATTAATTAAATAGCGATTTAAACTCCCCTAATGTTATTGGATAAACAGTTCACCAGTAACATGTGTCTAACAGGGACTGGCCCTCACATGTAATCACTTGTTCTCTGGGCAGCAGCAGTGGGCTGGGAAAGCTCTGACTTGGCTTGTTGCCAGTGATGGGTACATGCACACTTTGGGGCAGATGGCAGGGAAGGGGCCAGGGCTATACTGCCACAAGAAGGATCAGGCCTCATGGCTCCCCTGGCACTTCCCTGCCATACTTGGTACTAGGTCCCCCACTCTCTCTCCCCTCTCCTCATTCCTCCTTCCCTCCTGCCTGCCCTGCTAACTTCAGGGGCACCATGCCACTTCCCTTCCCCCTGCTCTCCTGGACTGCTTGCTTCCCACCCTGTGCTAAACAATAACTAGTAAGGTATTACCGGTTAGCGATATGTGAATGTTTAAACGTTTAACTCTTCACATCCATAATATGAACGCAACATTATTTACAGGAATGTGTATAAAGAACTAATTCCAGTATAAAAGTAAAAGTCTTGTTATTGGTCTGCAAGGGTCTGGACCTAATCTTGTATGACACAGGTACGTCATCTTGGAAGTGTAAAATGTTCAGGAAGTATGTCATCCCAGGAGACAGTCAGGGGGAGGCAGCTGGAACCAACAACTTCCTAGCGCCGCACTGTCTAGTCACTCTATTTCCTGGAGGACTTACTCCTTGTTTTGGAGCTGGCCATAACACTAGATTGTTCCCCCCTCCCCCACATTGTGCTTTCTAAAAAAAAATGTTGCAAGGGAATATGGTAATTTAATTGCATTGTTCCTCCTAGAAATGTGAGGCAAATGGCAGGGCAGGTTTGGTTCATGACTGTTCATAAATTCAGGTGGCTGGCTGGATACTCAAGGTAGCAGACGTACTACCATAATTACATATGGTATCTTATACATTCCATGCCATATATAGCAATCTATACTTTCTCTGGGAGATTTCCACTTCTTCTCCCATAGTTATTAGACATCTGAATGGTACCACAATGCTACAGATTCCCCCATTTGGCAGAAGTGTTTTGTTCATGATTTGATTGCGTCTCAGGGTACATACAATTAGTAAATGTTGCTCTAAGTAGCATTTAACTGCAAAAGAAATTACTGTTTCAGGTAAGTGGCATTAGGAAGATATCATGCTATGCAAGGGATATATTATTGGAGTCCCAGTTTTTAGGACTCTGGATAAATGGTTGCTGGCATACACAAGGACTGGACTTAATGACCTGGGAGGCCTTTTCCAGTACATTAGCCCTAAATTCTAATCAATTCTGAGGTCACAACCTCCTGTCATGTATAAACCCTCAATCTGTGTTCATGAATTATAAGAGTAGGGTGGCTACTGGTGATTGTACAACATCAAAGAACACTATTCATCCTCTGACCAAGGACCATAAGATGATCCTAATCTGTTAATCTTCCTGTGATACTGAACAGCTCGTACCATTTCAGAGGACAAAAAGCAGAAGACTGACATGCTTATATGGAGTTGAGAGGGCTCCCCATGAGGGACTATTGTAAGAAGAAAAGTCTTCCTTGGTTCTTGTTGCAGAGCATCTTGGTGTTACAGGCAACTGTGGCCAATCAACGACAGTGCACAAGGACAAGATTATATTCAGATCTGATCCCAAATTAAGTACTTGGATACAATGGTGATGAGTCCAGTATGAAAACCTATAAATAAAAAAAATAAAACATACTTTGAAGTGTCTCTTCAAAGCAAGCGAGTGTTTGTATCATTATCTGTCTGTCAAACTATTCCTCTAGGCTTTATCATCACCATAGTATCTAAGTGCCTATTATTAGGAGAACATCAATGAAAATCTGAGATACATCCAGTGATGTACATAATGCCTCAGTGAGTAGGTGGGTTTTTATTTTACAATTTCATGGGAATAAAGTTTAAGTGTTTTTGCCTGATATACTTTTTTATCCTTCTTGATCATAAATATTCAAAATTGATATATACCAATTTAAAAGTAATTTCTATTCATAGATTTTATGCACCAAATATGCATGGAAACAGATGACAGTATTAAATAGTCAAAACTAACTTTATGTTAGTCTTTTCTGGCAGAATTCCTCAATTCAGCTAGCCAGATAATGAATCACAATCTGGAAAGTCACTGAATAAAAAGTAGAAGGTGAAGATGAATTATTCAAATTATTGAATTCTTTCCTTGATACATGAAGTGCAGGTGGTATTGGATTAAAAGGCACTTTTTAATGGTTTAAAAATCACTAATAAGTCAGTTTGTCCGCCTTTATAGACATCAAAATATTGCTATGCCGGGCCTATAGATGATCAACATCCTGTGACCAATTTTGCCTTCTTAGAGAATATTTACTGAAGCATTTTTAAAAAAATGAAAAAGAGTTGCATAATGCAGAACTTGAAATAGGGCAGACTAGGATGCTTAGAGAAGAAGCTTAAGCAAATAAGTAGAGCAAAGAAAGGTGGATTTGCTCAATATTTGTGCAGGAGCATTTCTATAAATTAACCCCAAGGCCAGCATCTCATACTTTACTTGACAGTTTATCAGCCCTGAAAATGAATGTAGGCAATTTAGATGAAGGATGAAGGCAGTGGCTTCAAAGCTATGCTAGGAAGCTCAGAAATATTCCTTGAGCTTAAGCTCTTAGTTTTCTAAAGGTTAATGGTCCCCAATCATCCCTTCCTCTTGCTTTTATTAGTGTAAAATCAGTCTGTAGGTCTATTCAGTGTGCTGCACAAGGAAGTCAAACAGCATTAAACATAGTTTTTTTCATTCAAGTTTTCTTCTTCTGTGTGACTAAGGAAGGATTTATGTGGACATTATATGACCCCCCTCCCCACTGCACTCCCCGCATAAATCTAGAACAGCCTTTACTACCAACCCATTTGTTAGACATTGTCAAAATTTAAACAATATTGAATTTAAAAAGTCTTTTACAACCTGCAGCAAACACTAAAATACATTAATTCCCTGCGAACTAAACTCTACATGGACCATTTGATATAATCAGTTAAAAATAACTGAAAATAATTCCAGGTATTATGTCTCTCTCATATTCTCTCTGCATGTGTCATAGTTTTTCAAATTTGGCAGCTAATTTATTTTTTTCACTTATGAGCTGTTATTCAGGTAAAGAGTTTCACTGATTTTAAATCTGTAAATCTTCCCAGGAATAACAGCTTACAAATGTAACTTCTTCAAAATCAGTTCATATGTGAGAGACTGATTTTGATACCTTTATGAATTCATGGATAGTTCCATGAGGTCAGTTAAAGAGCATTCAGTGTACCCAGAGGAAGGTAATAGCACATCCCCGAAGGTGTTTTTATTTCCTCTTTCTGCAAGAAAAACTATCACAAAGAAAGCAAGCTGAGAAAGCAGAGGGTCAAGAAGAGAGTGGGTAACACCAAATGCCTTTGGAAGATGTGTCTTTTGGTGGATATATAAAATGATGGTTTCAACAATTTAAGGTAATTAATAATATCCTGACTTTTCCATTGAAATCCTGCCAACAGTGGGAGAGTAACAGCACTGTTACTCTGCATAAATTCATCACTAATGACTATCTATCTAATTCTGCCTCCAGTTTAAATGTTATTCTCCATTACCTGTTCCAAATAGTGATATAATAGTTCTGTCTTCTGACACTGCTCTGACTTGATTGAGATACTCTGTGAAAAGATTCTTGGATATGTAGCACTGGTCCTTTTGTTTAAGTTATATTATAAAATATGAAGTACCTTTATGGTAGCAGTCACCAAATGGCACTATTATACACAGTCTATTGCACATAGTTTTACCAGTAATTATATTTTGAAGAAAAGCGTAGATTGTTGCTAGCTTCATGATAATTCTTCTTGAGAAAGATGTTGCAAATACCAAGGGAATTTGTTCTCTGGTTCTCTGTTTTCATCTCAATAGCCAGAGTCAATTCTTGAAGCAGGGTTAAATTTTGGGAAATAGGCACTGGCTGAGTTTATGAAAGAAGAGATTATTTCATGAGGTTTGTATGGGAGGAGAGCGTGGCATGTGTGTGTGTTGGGGGAGATCGATACATTAGACAGATGTGTAAATAAACAATTTGAACTAAGATTATACCCAGATGCACAACTGATTTTTCCTTGAGGAAAAGCACATGCAAGACACAAAGCTTTTACTACCTTCTGGCAGAAAGACAGTAGTAGTGTTATTAATGTCATGGTAACCTCTTTGAACTTAGCACTGCTCCACACAGCTTCTATACAAAAATACTACAAGGTAATAACTGTGGTTGTGCTAGAGCTGCAGTAAAACTTTATTCAGAATTTTATTTGGCTGGAAAAGTTAATGGAGCTTTTCAAATGTACAAATATACTAAGATACAATATTATAGTGTTTAAGTTTGTGGTTAATAAACATATATAGATTTAAGCAAACAGTATTGAAACCTGCTGATAGGTTACTAGATGTACTAAAAATAATTCTGAAATGTAATTGTTTAAGAATATTCATCTTCATTTTTCACAGCTAAAAACTTTTATTTGTGTGTGCTCAAATGCCTAATCAGACAGAGAAGTTTAATATACTCTCATCCAAGTAACAGGTCTATAACTTGTAAGTACTGAAACTAGTTCAATTATCATCTAATGTTTCATAGATTTCATAGATTTCATAGACATCGGGGCTGGAAGGGACCTCGGGAGATCATCGAGTCCAGCCCCCTGCCCAAAGGGCAGGAAGTCAGCTGGGGTCATAGGATCCCAGCAAGATAAGCATCCAATTTACTCTTGAAGGTGTTCAATGTTGGTGCTTGAACCACCTCCGCTGGCAGACTGTTCCAGACCTTGGGGGCTCGGGCAGTAAAGAAATTCTTCCTTATGTCCAGCCTGAAACGGTTTTGCAGGAGTTTGTGACCGTTCAACCTCGTCATCCCTTGGGGCGCTCTGGTGAACAAACGTTCCCCCAGATCCTGGTGGTCACCCCTGATAAACTTATAAGTGGCCATCAGATCACCCCTGAGCCTGCGCTTTTCCAGGCTAAAGAGCCCCATGGCTCTCATCCTGTCATCGTAAGATCTGTTTTCCTGACCTCTGATCATCCGCGTGGCTCTCCTCTGCACTCTCTCAAGCTTCTCCACGTCCTTTTTGAATTGTGGAGCCCAAAACTGGACTCAGTACTCCAGCTGCGGCCTCACCAAGGCCGAGTACAAGGGGAGAATGAGCTACACCCCCGCCCCTTTTGTCAACACGATCCCTCCTGTACAGGGTATAGCCCTCTATACCCGTGGTCCAGTCATGGGTGGAGTCCCACTAGGTCTCCGTTATCCCAATCTACCTTCCTTATGAATGAGAAGGAAAATACTGAAGTAATACAGAATAGGTAAAATGATGTACTTACTCTCTTCAGACAGGATAAACAACATTCAAAGAGATTAATCCACATGAATATGTGATAAGTGAAAAAGGTGCTTTAGCTTTTTTGACTTGTATTATAAATATAAAACAAATGTGCAATATTTTGGCAATAGTAGAATAGCTTTTATATTCTAATTTCTGCAGAAACTGCTATTTCTTATAGCCAAAAGGAAACATTGTGTTGAGCTGGTAAGATTTTTATAATCTTCTCAACAAATTTTCTGTCCCAAGTAATGTATGTACAGGATTACAGCTGTCAAACATCCCTTTCATACTTCAGGCATTCATGGCAGATCTAGGACTTTGTAAAGGGCAAGTGAGGGAGCAGCCACCAATGCTGCAGGAGTGCTTGCATTCCTGCCCCCAGTTTCCCTTCCTCCTCTATTCAAGACAAGTCAGACCGCACCACGGGAGCAGCAGCCGGGGACTTTTTTAAAGTTCTCAAATCAGGTAAGAACATCCTCCCCTCCAGAAACCAGTGATATAATCACACTGCAGGTAAACTTAACTCTTAATGGACCGTTAACCTTTAGTACCCCATTGGAACAGCAGAACTGGGCAAAAATCTCAGCCTTGATGAAATGAGATGATTCAAGACTCCAGATGGACCAGAGTTAAAAATTTGATCAGGCAAAAAAAAAGGTAGCTATTAGTTTATGGGTGAATCTACTTAAAAATGTACTATGTATTTATATAATAAAAATGAGTTTAAGGTTTTATAATTTTCAATATTCCTCACAGAATACTGTGATTTGTTTTGTTTCACAGACAGAGCATAGAACACACTTCAAACTTTGAGCACTTCAGCAAAAGTAAATATAGTCACAAAAATGTGATTGTCATATGCTCATCTGGTATTTACAAGCAAAAAAGATGACCGTGTGGCTAAAATATTACTGTAGATTTGGAATCAGGGAATCCATGTTCAACTCCATACACTACTCTCAGATACTACAGTGACAACCATATTAACAGAACATTTATAACAGAGAATATGTCACTGAACATCCCTACACCTCAACTGCTTCTTTGAAAAAGGAGCCCTTTTTTGGTTGAGTCTTAGTCTATTTTAACTGTGGCTCTCCGAGACTGGGACTGTTTTCGGTGTATGCACAACACAATGAGAACCCAATCTTTGCTGAGATCTTTAGTTGCAAGTAGCTGTTAATATTTATATTAGTGAATGTATATATAATAATTAACCAATGAAACTCCACTTGGTATGAAGATACCTGGATCTTAAAGAACAATTATCATAACTTAGCCTGACATTTTCAGTAACACAGGTCATAGAATGTCACACAATAAATCCTGCCTCAAGCCGACGGGCTTCTGGTTGAGTTAAAAGTGTATCTTGAAAAAAAAATCTGATTTGGAGTACAAGTGATAAACAATTCATCAGATCATTTAGACAGCTCTTCCAATAGGTAAGTATCCCCACTACTAAAATATGGCACCTTGCATCTCTTTTCCACTTCTGGTTATTGCATATTGTTATGTCTCTTCTTAGTAAAGTAAGGAGATTTTCCTATCCTTTATCCAGTACTTAGACACAATAGTCAAATCACCTCTTAGGTTTCTGTTTGCAAAGCTAAATGGATTATTTTATTCTCTCATTATAGGTTTTGTGGACCTCAACTCATTCTTCCGCCATTTTCTGATTATTTTCAAAATACCTATGCTTTACAGAAAAGAGCAAGTTCAGGTTTTACTTTGATCATGCAACAATTTCTCTTTTATTCCAGTGATAATCAAAGACTATATTTTCTAGACACCTCTTATTGTTTGCAGTTGCTAACTAACGCAATTTTGGAAAACAGCAATAGGTCTGTTAGTGTACTGGTTTTCCAACTAAGAACACTTGAGAGGCACTGATGATATGTATTTTCCAATGAATGACCAGTCTCAGAAAAGCTGTTTTTCAATTTTTCATTCAAATGCCAGAAGATTAAAATCTAGCACAGATTGATGCATATGATGAACCATCCGTGTGCAGCAAGTTGAACTGATTTTAATACAGACATTCATTCATAATCTCAAGCAAATACAGAAGTTTGTCAAGACTGGAGTGTAATAAAAGTCATTGCAATTTACAGAACAAGAAAAATCAAAACACAATTCCCGTTTCATTGTGCTGCATTGTACTATTTATATATATTTGCCTTCAAGCTTATCTTGGAGTCATGTAGCATTGGAAATTCAAAATAAAGATTTTCAGTTAGCTTCTACTGTATGAGAAAGGAAACGGAGATAACATAACTAACCCCTGGTTCATTACATGTAATATATAACTTGTGGCTACATCAGATTACAGAAGTTATTGATCTGCTGGAAGTTCATGTGTTCTTCCTTAGAATCCTTGAATTTCTATAAAATACAGTATGGAACAAAACATTAGCAAGTGGCCTTATATTGGGGTGAGCAAAATAAGTTCTGTGGGCTGGATCTGGCCCATCAGTTGATTGTATCTAGCCCACCCCCAGCAGGGCTCTGCATGGGTCCAAGCCCTGCTTGCTCCTGCCCGAGGCAGCCCGCACTATGCTCCCACCCTCACCCGCCCCATTCCCATCGACAGTGCCACCCCAGCCCCAGCCCTGGCCTCTTTGTGCAGCTTCCTGGCAGGGCTGCTCTCACTGCTGCTGCAGCCTCCTGGGTACTACTCGGCTCCCCCCACCTCCAGCTGCTCCTCCTTTTCCTGCCCCTGCTATGCCACACCAGGTGGGGGGGATGGGACAGGGCGGGAAATTGAAGATGGGCAGCTCCTGCCCCAGCTCCTGGTTATTTTCCACCACTTTGCCCACCCAGTGCAATAAGCAGCCACCAGCAGACAGCTGAGTGAGTGGAAGGTGTCCAGGAGCTGGAATCCCATGTGTTGGGGCAGAAGCTACAGCTTCCCCTCTGCCTGGAGCAGTGCAGCAGAGGCAAAAGATGGAGGAAGCACTGGAAGTGGGGGGAGCCGAGCAACACCTGGGCAGCTGCAGCAGTGCGAGCAGCCCTGCCAGGAAGTTGTGCACATAGACCAGGGCCAGGGCTAGGGCCAGGGCAGTACAAGTGGGAGCGTGGGGCAGGCTACCCCAGAGTGGATTGGAAGGGGTTAGGTCCCGTGCAGAGCACCACAGGGGCAGCTGTGGGTTGTTTGCGGGGGAAGAATGCACCTGTACCACAACGCCTGCATGAGCTTTGCTGCATGTGCCCCCTGCCCACTCTCCTTCCCTCCACCTCCAGCCAGCTCCCAGGATCTAGTGTGTGCGCATCCCCGTGCCCCACACACACATGCACACACCCACCTCGCATCCCCCCTACACAATATATAAGAGCAAGGCTTTCTTTTGAGCTATTGTGCAATCGCCTTTACGTACAACACTCAAAAAAACATAGATCAGGACAAAAACTATTTTTGAAGTAAAATTCAAGTACCTTATAGTAGATATTTGATTTTTAGTATATGATTTGTTCTTTGTGTACATTTTGTCAAAACAATGTCTTCTGAAATATTTTGCGTGTGCAGCCCTAGACAGCTCCCCAAAACTCGTTAAGTGGCCCACCAACCAAAATAATTGCCCACTCTTACCTTACACTGTAAAATTTCATTGCTCTGAGCTAGAGAAAGCAAAAGAAGCAACTTCATTTAATTAAACAAATTTATTTAGTCACTATGGAGTAATAATACTTTTTACAAGCTGTTCATTTTGGCTCACACACAAAAATATTAAGGGTGATAAATTATAATATTCGAAAAGTTTACTAGAAGATATCCATGAAATGATATTAAATCAAGTTTGGTCAAGACAGCATAAATTGTATAAATTATGCTTTTTGTAACTGTAGCTAATGTTTCAAGAACTTATCTTTTAAGCTTTTACATGCATGTTAAATAATACGCTAGCAGAAGTAATACAACATTCAATAATAGAAGTAAAATATTCAGGCCATGATCCTGGCTTGCATGTCAGCTGCATTTCTTCCACCTTTCAATAATGGAGCCATGATATTTCAAGTGAAAGGAAGAAAAGACCAAATCAGCAGTATATACAAATTAGTATTGTATAAATTTGCCATATGAGTAAAGTATCCATTAAGTGAAGAAATAACGAGTGCCTATCATATTCTTTTGTAGAATGTCATGTACATTCTGACCTGGATGTTATTATTGAAGGCATCAAAATTCTAGGCCAGCACCACAAGTCATAAAAGGTTTAGAGGGCACACTCTTACAAGCTTATTTATAAGCAGTCTCATCAATAATGTGTGTTTCTGTGTTACTACTAACGAATCCAAGCTGTATTTGGAAAAGCTTTGGGAGTCAAAGTGGGTCAGCCAAAACTAAAATAAACACTTAAAGATATTCACCCCTCTTAATGAAGTCAGAAATACTTCTCCTATGACTGTGCAAATAAGGAAATTTAAGTAGGTATTGATGAAATGTCTCCCTCAAATGCAAGGCATTCACTATAAAAGGGGCAAGAAAGCTGAGAAAAAATGAAAATTCAAATGAATAGCTGCTGGCTTTCAGGAAACGAAGAATGTTGCTTTAGGCATTTTCATCATCCTCATCCGTCAAATTTACCAAGTATGTCTAATCAGATAGCTCTGCTTTCTGATGGTATAGTAGTTATATAGTGGTTGACTAAATAATGCCATTGAGATGTCCTGGCTAGTCCCTTCCTTTAAGATCAGCTAAAAGTTTTTTACATTTTGCTCACAGGACTTATCATCCAGCTACTGAAACATGAAATACGGTTATCATATTATCCTATCAGATCAGCAAGCACAAATATTTTGACATTTCTTAATGAATTATATCTGTACCATACTGAAAATTCAGCCCTGTGTCTATTTTAAAGCATATAAAGTTAGCGTAGGTATTCTACTGCTGCCATTAAAGAGATTTATATTAAATAATGATTAAAAAGTAGATGCTCTCCTTATTAGCCATGAGCAGAGAGCAGTAGTTAGCCATGTTAGTCTGAAGTCATGCAGAAGGTTCATATTCAGCTTATGGTCTATTGTAACCCCAGGTCCTTCACTGCAGTACTGCAGCCTACTCAGTCATTATTGTTTCCCTACTGTTTCTTTTAATCATCTAGCTGGAGCTACTTTTCCCAGTGTATGGAAACTTTGCTTAAAGCACCAAAAACAAATATATTTGTTTAAACATTTTTCCTCAAAAGTCAATAAGTCCTACTTATATTAGAATAGGTTGTGCATTCATGAAGTTATAGGTACCAGGGTTACCAGGGCTGTAAATTTACTGGGTGTGTGTAGACTAAATAGGGGCCCTAAATTGAAGTGGTGGCTTTTAAAAACACCATTTCAATTTAGGGCTGATTAAATGCCCATGTCATGCACACAGCCCACTAACTTACATGTCTCTCTGGCAGGAAGGGGAGGGTGAGCTGCTGGCGGGCAGAGTAGTCTCTGGTGCTTCCCTCCCTGGCAGCTGCAGCCCCCACCAGGTGGTACCTGCTGACAGCCACCTGGCTCGGGCGGTTTTGGGGGGCACCACAGCTGAGGAGGGAAGCACCGGGCCCCCACACAGCTCAGGCAGGTAGGCAGGCTCTGGGGAGGTGGGGGGCGGGAAGATCAGGCTCACTGCTTTTCTTGGGCAGAGCCTGCCTTCCCAGGCTGCTGTCAGGCTGCCTGCAGGGCTTCCTGCAGAGCCATGGAACTGCATGGAGACCAGTGCCTCGCTCCAAGACTGTAGGGGCAGCAAACTAGAACTCCTTGAAGAAGTCCTAGTTTGCTGCACCCCAAGTCATTTAAGGTGCATTACACCAGCAAATTTCCTACAGTGGCTGGAATTAATGTTGCCAAGGCATGCAAACACCAACACCATTAAAGTGGTGCAAAAGCATTTATTTAGCCTGCTTTAAAGTGTTGTGCACAGACACCTCTCATTTAGTCTAAACACAAGGACTGTCACTAAAAACATCAGGCAAAAACTGCTATCAGTAAAGGTCATACAAAAGCTTTAGCCATCAGTAAAACACTGAGCAGCCACAGATTGATTGAAGCTCCAACAGACACAGCAGAGCAGTGCTACCTGGCGTCTGAGCAGGAGTTCACTTGCAGCACCCTGCAGGGAGTATTCTCCCAGTTATGTGCTGCTGTTGCTATGTCCCAGGCTGTCTCTGATACTGCTGGGTCACAGTTAGGCTTCTTTGGGAGTGGTCTGAGCTGGGATGGGAGGAGCATGGCTGGTGGGAATAAAGCTGGGGGAGGTGAGCTGGGGGATAGCTTGGTGCTGGGTGGAGTTGGGTGGTGATAAGAGGGCCTCTGGTGTGTGGGGGGCACAGTGTAAAACCAACGCTAGCCAAGGAGGGTTGCCAACCCAAGAAAGTTTTGAATGCAAATTTTTTACTGACTACTAAAACTTGGACTTTTTTACTATGATTAATGTTAAACCCTTGTATTTGAACCCAGCCCTTCTAATTGGGGTCTGGTAGCAGAGCAGGGCCTGGCAGAAGAGTTATGTTTATGTTATGTAAAGCATATAACGGTAAAAAATGTGTCAGTAAAAAAAATTGGCTGTCAGTAAAAAACTTGCAAATTGTCAATCAACTCTGATTGATGAGCTTATTGTTGGTGGCCTGAAACTTATAGAACAAGGCATGCTCTCACAATCTGCTAGGAAGCCTGGTACGATTATTTATATTATACAATAAATATTTTAACAAGGGCAACATTCCTAGCATTCATTACTTTTTACTCAGAGGGCACATCTACATGTTCAATTAATGCAGTTTAGGGTATGCATATTAAATCTAGTACCTGCACTGCGAGCCACTGGAAAAATATGAATTGGCCTATTTTAATGTGCATTAGCTAAAGAGCTGTTTTTTTGCGATGCTGTAATGCTCATTAAAATAAGTTGTATTAAATCATGTGTATTAAAGTGCCCATGTAGATGCACCCAGTGTTTCCTTAAAGAAGCCTAATTTGGACACTGGGTATATCAAAAGGAGAGTGCAGGATCTTTTCATTCTCAGTTGAATGTTTCTCTCCATAACAAAACTAAAACTCTATGACATTCACAGGAGTAATGCAAGTAATAGACAGTGGCCATATTAATCACTGATAAAGTATTGATCTATTCAGAATACCTCATAATCATGGACCAGAAATTAGATGCACAAAAGACAAAAAGGCAGGCTGTACAACTGTGTGCATGTACAACTCTACAGAAAGAGCTTAAGTTTGATAGATTGGGGATGAGGTACAGTACAATTAAACTTTAGGTACAAGGAAACTTTCATGATAATTATCTCGATATGTTTGGATCTAAGTTAGTGATATTACCAGTCCTATCCTCCTGGAAAACCTTATTCAGGCATCTAAAAAAGAAAAGAACTAACCATGAAATATTCCTGTCAAGTTAACTCTTCACAAAGAGAAGCGATAGTCTAAGTGACTTACATGAAAAGGCAGTTTTTGGAAAGCTTTGGAGCAGAAAAGTATGACAGCACATTAGAAACAAAACAAAACTGTTACACACAAGTGTTCCAAAAATCTAATAGAAAAGGCCTCATCTGTAAAATCCACAATGGGTTATCACGTAAACCTGTATTCTTCACCCACTCCACTTCCCCACAGGTTTATGGAAAGAGAAAAAATGTCACTATAAGGCGACCTTTTCCTGAGGCATTTATTAAAACTTTACAAATGTCAAAACATTCCAGAGTACAGAAAGCATCACCAGCAAGGAAAACTCTGTATGCAGTTCTGAATGTAGTTTAACAAGCAAGACATTTGAAGGGTCAAATTCTGCCCTTATTTCCACCCAAAAATCCTATTTGAAACATATGGGCCTCCAGAGCTGTAAATCAGGCCAAATTTAGCTCTAAATCCAGACTGTAACATATAGGGGCTCTTTCTGGTTTGAATACTGATTTAGAAAAAATAAAATGAATAAGAAGAAACAAAACAATTACAAAGGGATAATACTCAGCACTAAATAGAACAAAATTTTTAGATAGCTAGACCAGGGGGTGTCAACTAGGGGTACACATACCCCTAGGGGTACTTGGACTGGTCCTAGGGGGCATGCCTAGGTGGGTGGAGACAGAGCACCACCGCCTTCCAGGAGCTGGGCCAGGGTGGGGCGAGGGCAGCGGTGCCCCTCTGTGGGATGGGGAAGCTTATACATGGTGGCCACCACCACTGCCACAGACCAGTCCAGTGAGTTTCCCCACCCCACAGAGGGGTGCTATTGCCCTCACCTCAGGCCAGTGAGTTTCCCCACCCCACCCCACCCCAGCCCTGCTCCTGGGAGATGGAGGCACTCTGTCCCTGTGCACTATCCCTGCCTCCCTGCTCCGTGTCCAGCTGCATGCTAATCCCTTCCTCCCCCCGCTCGGCATTTCGCTGCATGCTAAGCCCCCACCCTGCTTGGCATCAGGCTGCTGGGGGTACTTAAATTAAAAAAGGTTGAAAACCCCTGAGCTAGACAATAACATATTTTTCGGTATAAAGACTTTGCCTTTTGTACAAATAGTTAGTATTAATATATTTCTCTGTCACTACCGTTAAACTAATCCTCATTTTGTTTTTGAATGGGTATTCACCATGCATCAAGAAGAGGTGTCTGTTTAAGTGGAAGGCTAAGAGAAATAAAAATGTGTAGAAATACCAACTAATTCCTTACCCAAGACCAATGCCTAATCCTGGTTGCTCAAAATGGCATGATTCCAGAATGATGACTAAGATCACAGGCTTCTTCCTTTTAACTAATAAAATGTCAGCCATTTAGAATGGAGGGTAATAATTGTATTTGAACCTTAGTTTTATTTTATTTGAACATATATTTGAACCAAAAATGCCAGTGCCTTCGGGGTTACTTGGAAATCTAGTCAGAAAAAGAACTATCATGAGAGATTCTTATAAATATCTTTGAATGAGTAAGTCAAAAATGCAAACTCAGTGTTAACGTTAATCTAAACTTTGCTCTTTTGGCTGCTGTCTAGCTACCATCTTCAGTGTTAGATATTATATACAAGAGTCTGACCAAACATTGGACTAATGTATCCTCTGTGAGTCAAACTAAAGAGAATAAGCCCATCCAAACTCATTTATGAAAACTCCTGAAGTTACTGAAAATTAACTTAGGATAGAGAAATAAAAACATTTTTAAAAATTGCAATGAATGTCAAGTCACTAGAAAATTGAGGTGATTATTATACTGCAGCATTCAGTGGCAGAATTGATATAACAATGGCCTCAAAAAGATACAGTTGAATCACAATCTCATCATTAAATGCAAGAGCACATGTGCTAGACACGAGAGTGCTGTTTACATCTAAAATAATCATTTTAGATTGTATGCACTTTGGAACAAGGTCCACCATGGACTTGTACAACACCCAATCATATGGGACCTCAATAGTCCTTTAGTTGCTGCTGCAAAATAACAACTCAAATAAAACAACAGCTGCAACAGCAATATACCTCCAACAGTTACAACAGGAATACACGTTTTGGTAATTAGGAATCTTTTTACCACCACTTTCTACACATCTATGTGACAATAATCACAAACTTTCAATTTAAGTGGGAGATTTAATAAACAAAGAAAATTACAAGAAATAAATGTTTAATGTTGAATCCAACATTAGAGATTTAAGATAATTTTCCAGTTAAATCTGTCAGACAATTCTGATTGATTAAAACTGAAAATATTTGTGAGTAGTTAATTTTTATGTATCTTCTAATTTGAATATATATTTCTAAAAGCTGAGAATGTTCAAAAACTTGTTTCAACACTCTCAAAATAAAAACAGGTTTCAATTTTTTATATGCAATTATTTTATATGAAAGTTTAGGACCTTCATGTGGTAAAATGATTAGCATTTTGTTTGATTCAAATAATCCCCTCCCCCCCAAGATTTTTAGTCAATTTAAAATGTTTTAAGATTTTTTCATTCTGTGTCAGGAGATGAATAATTTCAAAATCTTGAAAACTCTTGTGGGGTGAAAAAAACAGAAATTATGCAGCATCAGTAATAATATTGATGATAGCTGTTTTAGTCTAGGCTTTCAATACAAGTTTGCCTAAGTAAAGAACAAACAAGAGCTAATAAAAAAGGTCTCAAGATTTCACACAGGATATTGACAGAATTATTATTTCAGTTGCTGAATAAGGGCTCAAAATAACTATCACGTATCTATTCTTCTGTCATGTTTTAAATGACCTTGACCCACATTTTCTTGTTTTGAGCTCCATGTCTCAGTATTGTGACCTTTACAAATACAAATCCTATTCTTACATTATTGCCTCTGCAGTACTCACCCTCTAAGCTGTTCTCTCTCGCGTTTCTACATAGATGATGTATATTAAGTTACTTGAATCTCTTACAATCCCTTCTACTTGTAGCTTTTCTGCAAACTGTTTCAGAATTACCTACAGAAAACCTTAATGCTAAGATCAATGGTCCAAGGAATCCACCAAGCTTCACATCAAGGCTTTTCCCACCTGCACCAAACAATTTAGTTTTTCTAGATCTGATAATATTAAGCTATTTGTGTTACTGTTGCCAAATTCTTCCTCATTTATACCTCCTTCAGCAACCAGATTAACTTACTTCATTACCCATGTTTTCACTTCTGGAGAAACTCAGAGCTGTGAAGAGGAATAGCAAAAACCCATGACCCTAAGGTTTAAATGAGACCAAGGGGTCAGCATTGGCCTTGCAGAGGTTAGTAGTAAGCTAATAAATGTTGCCATCCCTTAAATTATACTGAAGTAAAGTTAGATTCCCAACTTTCCATACAACCCAAGCTAAAGATATGGCAGGACATTATCACTTAAGAATGTATTCATTTTACATCATACTGCATTTTGGTTCAGACAGCAAAGTACTGAAATTACAAAGGTAGTAGTACCCAGATTCGTGAAGGAAATTATGGCTAAGACTGGTGCAAAAGCATTTTTGCATTGACAAAATCTTCAGGTTTTTTTAATTCATTGTAGATTTTTTGCTTTTTCTGATTAGAGAAAATTCACCAGATAAAAGCTGTCTAGCCCAGGTGCCTCTCACAGCATGTCTCAGAGGTACAACCATAAGCAGAATTGCCAATAAAAATGGTCAGTGTCTTTTAATCCCTTAATTTTACAACAAGGAATGTAGTCAGTAAAATGTATAGGAATTTTTATTTTTGTGTGTTGAAAATACCTAGGAAAGTCTTTTTGGGAAACTAAAATCTAATTACTGTGTCCCTACAGAAAGGCTAATGATACTGGAACTTGATATAATAAGCATGTAGCATTTCTCATAGTAGATTACTGTTAACATACATCACAAAAAACTCTCAAGAATGCAGTTTCCACCGATTTCAATCCATGTAGTGGGAACACTCTGGGAAAACCAGACTAATGCAGATTCTAGTACTTGCTTCTCTATTCACAGAATTAAAGCTGTGAGTAAATTCCTGTGGACCTACATTTGAATTTAGAAGTGGCCTTACATTAAATTAGGAAATAGGTCACATCCATATGATTCAGTATAGTGCCTGGTCTTGGTTTCAATTACTCCAGTGATGCACCATAAAACTAATTCAGAATAGTATAAGACGTGAATCTAGCACCCTGGCACATTACATTTAAGTTGCAGTTAACAGGTTAATTGCACCTTATATAGTAACTGACCACATGTGCAACTCAATTTAGGGTGTTATAATTAAGTACGAGACCCACAAAGTTATTCCACATATAATATGGAATAACTCTGTGACTCGTTTGAATCACACCGTAAATTGAACGTGAGGCTGGGACCTGGGAAAACCCCATATGCTGCTCAGCTGGGGGTTTGACAGGTCCGAGTGCACAGAGAGCCTGATATATGGCTGCTGCAGTCCAGTGCTGGAATCCCTGCACACGGGCAGCACACGAGGCAGTACATGAGCTGGGCAGCACATGAGGTTTTATAGTCCCCATATACATGGAACCTATCATCAGGCTACTGGTTCTGTGCTCCCTGTGTACAGGGAGCAATAAAACCATGTGTGCTGTCCAACTGGGAAGCACATGAGATTTATACAGTTCCCCATACACCAGGAGCTGTTGGTACATATGGTTTTACGGCTCCCAGTGAACCAGGAACCCAGCACCAAGCTGTTGTAGCCCAATGCTCTCCCCTACCCTGGGGGTCTTCAAGAGGAAGTTGGATGGGCATCTGGCTGGGGTCATCTGAACCCAGCACACTTTCCTGTCTATGCAGGGGGTCGGACTGGATGATCTATTGAGGTCCCTTCCGACTCTAACATCTATGAATGCCAAGCTCATTGTCTTCTGGGGTTGGGAACTAGTTTTGTTCCTGGCCCCACCTGACAATCAGCTTATTGGTTTCACTTTCATGGTGGAGAAGGAGCTTGGCTGTCCCTACATCAGCAAGTAAAGCATTATTGTGATCTCATCCCTGGTCCCAAATTTGCATGCCCTGCTACACACATGTGACATAGTGGTAGAACATGTGATTGTTGGGATCAAGAATTAGATCCCATCACGCCTTAAAGTGAATGTCTGTCAGGGGCCTAGGAATCCTACATTTTGATTTATGAACCAGTGGCAATATTAGAAGCAGTAAGCTTTACTATAACATTGCTAGTTAGTTGCCCAATGGTTATATAATATTTTCCCCATAACTATTATTATCATGCTTGCATGAAAATGTGCATCACTTCTACTGTATCTCTGTGCCCTACCCCTGCTAAAATAAATTTATCAAATGAAATCAAAGCTATAACCTCCAAGCAAGATATAGCGGTCTGTCCTGGGGGAGTACGCAGAGAAGGGTTAACCTGCCTGCCTGGCCACTAGGGCTGTGTGAAATTTTGCTGGCAGTTTCGTTTTGAAGCTGTTTCAACTTGTTTTGAGCTTGAAACAGTGAAATAGAAATGAAACAGAGAGCTTCGAAATAGACTCAAAATTAAACGAGGCAAGCCAAAACATTTTGAAATTTTCAAAAGGTTTTGAGTTTTGAAGCTCAAGCTGGGTTTGCCTGCAGGGAAACAAACTAAAATAAGGAGAGGGAGGGGGAAGACAGGAGAAGCCGGGGAAAGACTGCTCTCATTATTGACTGTGTAGCTGACCAGTGACTGTCATCCTTTCCTGAGGTCCCTTCCAATCCCAGTGCTCTGGGGAGGGATGGAAAAAACTGCATAAAAGGCAGAATTGTTTGAACTGCCCTGCTTTCTGCCTTGGTGTCAGTTGAGTGAGGGCGCACCTTAACACATACACAGTGTCACCCACCCATGCCACGAGTTTTGCCTGTCAGCAGCTAGAGGTGCAGGACCCCAGAACCCAGACTCCCCCTGCAACTATCTCCTTAACAGCTGGCATGCTTTGGGGCCACAGCAGAGCCTAGCAGGCCCGCAGTTTTCAATCCCTGTGCTCCAAGACAGACATAGTCCCACAAGCACCCATGTCACAAGTTTTGCCTGTCAGCAGCCACAGGTGCAGGGCCCTGGAACCCCTGCACCTATCTCCTTGAAACCTGGCAGGTTTTGTGGCCTCAGCAGGGGCTAGCATGCCTGCAGTTTTGGCCCCACTGTGGCTTAACACATATATGTGACATGAGTTTTTTGCTTTCAAAATGTTGAGGTACAGTTTCCCTGAAACCCCTGCACCTATCTTCTTGAAACATGGCAGGCTTCACACCCTCAGAAGGGGATACCATTCCCACAAGTTTCATCTAAATCAGGCCATAAATGACAAAGTTATAGGTTGATTTGAGCTTCCCCATTATAGCCTATGGGCAAAATGTTGAAACAGCAAAACGGTTTTGACGAAACGAAATGGAACAGTAGTTCTGAATTGAGATGAAATTTTAAATGAAACACTGTTTCACTGAAATGTCAAAATACAAGTCAAAACTGAATGGTGCCATTTTGCACAGCCCTACCGGCCACACCTGTTGCTAGCCTGCTGCTCTTCTGGCCCAGAGGACAGCAGCAGTGGTGGGCAGCCAAGTTAACCCTTCTCTGCACTCCCAGGACAGTTAGGGTGGGCAGCAACAAGTAAGCAGGGGTTGGGGTGGGGAAAGTGAGGTGTGCTGTGGAGGGTGCTGTGGAGGGCATGGGGAGGCAGTGGGAGGGAGTGGAGTGTTTAAGCTAAGGTGCAGCCTAGCATGGTCACACCTTAGTGCAACATGAGCTGGGTAGCACAGATTGGAGATAACCCTGCCCTGGAATTGTGTAACTTTGAGTCACATAAGGAGTGCTTAAAACTAGTTCCAAGTGTTAATGTACAGACAATCCAGGGGTTAAAAGAGCTCCAGGAGCCAGCCATAATTACTGTATAACAAGGCCCTGTTGCATCACCTCCTGGGGCTTTTTGAGGGCTGCATTTAGCAGCAGGAGTAGCATTTAGTACCGGGCCATAATCCCTGCCCTTTTCTTAATTGTCATCATTCTCCTACCTCAGAAAATAATGGTGTCATAACTAACAGAGCATGAGAGCGCCTCATTACAATCTTTATTATGTCCTTTTTTGTGGATATACAGGTAGGCACAAAGTGAACTTCCCCTAAGCAGGGAAAGCAAAAATTCCACAATGAATACAAAGAAAATAAAGATTCTGTAAGGGCAGAGCAATGATAATATGTTAGGGCCTGTATGCCTGCTCAGTTTTGTTTTCCTGTTTGTTTTTACAAGAATAATTGATTTTCTGTGTTCTATATTTATCTTAGCTTGGACATTTACTCTTAAATACTTATAGCCAAATTCTAACACCATCCAAACCTACTGAAGCCGTTGGATCACAGTTTTACAAGGGGCTTTCTAATATTCCCTCTCATATTCAACAAGAATAATAAAATTATATTGCATTATATAATATGAAAATGTAGAGATAGGGTGATAAAAATCATTATAAACTAATGGGTCACACAAATATAACGTGCTGGTGTCAAACTGGTAAGCAAGAGCATCCAATTAAGAAACACATCTTTCAAGGTTAGGCATTGGCTATTTGTACAAAATCACAGAGCTACATAAATAAGAGATGTATGGGATGCTATATCTTGTTGTGGGAATTATTTAAGCTAGACAGATGCTGTCCGAAAAAATGTTTTTAAAAAAGCATTAATCTGGAAGTAGGCAATGTTTTCAGTGTTTAAATGTGACGGGTTCTGGTGCAAGAGAATTTAGGAATCTTTTACCTAGTATCTGACATCCATCCTCTCTAAAGTAGGAGTTGATGTTTCTCTTTCTTCTTTTGTGTAACTAGAAACGTAATTAGGCCCGTTCTTGCTTCTCACTGCTTTTTTGGAGCAGCAAGCCTGCCTGGTTCTCTTGCCTTACAATGCCCACCTACTTCATGTAGGATTGTTTAAAAAAGTGGGGGCCAACCGTTTTGGCATGTGTGCTCTGCCTTTTGGCTAAGATCAAGCGAAACTGGGAGCATCTGAACTCCAAGGCCTCCAGTACTGGGACTTGCATGTAGGACGGCTGCCTGGATTTGGGGAGTGTCCGAAACCCCGGACTGATGGGTCTGGCAGGGAGGATACTTCCCAGTGGTAGAGCCACACAGACTTGATGATTGGGCTCTGCTTAACTGAATTTTGGAACTTGACTATTGGCCTTTGCCCAACTGAATTTGAAACTAATCTGGCTTTGAACAAGATAAAAAAAAAAAGCTAACCCTGCACACTCCCCAAGTACCACTCTGATCCCTTTCCTCTGCTTGATCTGCTGCCTGCATTCTGCTCCCTAGTCTGCGCTCCCTGCAGGATCTCCTGCTCTGCCTTGACTCCCGCTCATTCTGCTGCTGTGCTGCCTGCCCCTTCCCTGATCCACTGCATGCCACACACAGAGGCTACCCATGCTACAGGCTGGCCACTCCTGCTTTAAAGTGACAGCCTTTTAATCCAGGTATTATAAGGCATTTCCTCTACCTTGTAGACAAAGTAAGAATTTGTTACCATAGAAACAAGGAAAAGCAGGGTTCCTGCTTCCAGTGAAGTCAATTTAAGCTTAGTATTGACTTTCTTTGGAACAAGCACCAGGATCTACATTGTTCCTTGAACTCTGGGGATGGAACTGCCTTCCCCTTTGTTTAGAGCACAACAAATTTTTATAACTTTAAGAGGAATAAGAAGCTGATCTTATTACCCCTATGACCACCCGAATGTAAATCACACATTGCCTGTCGCTAAGCTACAGTGTCAGAAAACAGTGTTGTGCTAATATAACATTTAGCTGTAAATCATATTTACCACTGTGGTTGATCCTTGGGCTCTTTGTGCAAAATTGTAACCAAATGCATTATTTGAAAGGCAATATTCTACAGCCTAGTGATTAAGTAATCCCATAATGCCTACCTAAGGAGATGAAAATTGAAAACTGAGCACAAAGGAAATGCATTTAAAAATATTTCTCTTATTACTTTAAATGTTTGTTGGTGTTTTTGATCAAATTAAATCAGTTGTCATAATCTACAGAGACTGAATTAAATGGAATTACATTAATTTAAATATATGTTTTTAGTGTATTCCATATTCTCCCATGTCCCTTGCTTTGTCCAGGACCATGTGAATCTGAATTGTGCTAATGAAAAAATTAACTTGCATTTTCTCTAATGTCACTAATATTGCCATCCAACTATTTGATGGTGTTTGGTGATAGATAATGCAACTCTTCCAGCACTTCAGCGCTTAATTCAGCAGCATTAAATTGCCTGTAACTTCTCTGAGACTACTGGAGTGATTAGGGATCCTCCTACTATAGGCTCCTAAGATGTATAGTAATTACTAAATGCATTTTAAAAATGATCATTAATTGTAATTCAATATGTGTTGCTACATTTTCTTCCATGGTAAAAGATATAAGTGGTTTATTAAAAAAAATATACAGGAAAACTAAACCTACAACTTATACAAAGGGTTATTCATAAAGGCAAAATCCTGGATTGCCTGCTCAGCTTTTAAAGGTAGAAACAAATGTCTCTCCTGCTTTACATTTGGATTATGGAAAAGTAAGGCTAGAAGGGAGTTCATGAAGTCTTCTAGTCATCGCCCGCTGCTCAAGTATCTGTCTAATGGCACTCTTGAAAATTTCCACAGATGGAGATTCAGACCTCTCTAGGTCTGAATAACCAAAATTGAAACAAGTACGATCTCTCTGGTGATGTCCATTATGTACAAGTATCTTGTTAACCAAGTCCAAGAGAATTCTGTAACCTTGAAAGACTGGTGCTTTCAGCTCCCTTGTGAGTAAGTAAATTGCAAACAAAAGAAAACAAAGGAGATACTTTGGGGTTTTATTAAGCTGAGTGTGCAAATCCAATATTTTTCTTTGATGTTCATATAATTGCTTTTTTTTTAACCTTATCAAAGCATTATACTGCTTTCCAAACTTTGCTACTGCAGCATCATTCCTAATCACATGTTCCAGCATCAACTCTTTTCTTATTGCTCATAAACATAACTATATAATCAAAGGTATATGGGCAGTAGCAGAACATGAGGCTGTGGTGTCAGTGGCATAGCCAGCTACAGTTATTTTTGTATACCATGCTTCCTCCTTCCTCCCACTGCCACAGGTGGCATCTGGAACTGCTGCATTCAGTTCCATTACTGAATACAATACTCACTTCTTCTTCACATATCCTGTATTTTCCTTGTGTCGATTTTCTCGGTACATTTACTGATATTGTTGCTTATCCCAATGTATTACACTGCGTATTGTAGAAACAGACTGGGTGCAGCCCTTGCACTGAACAGCACTTACTCAAGTGAGTGGTCCCACTGATGTCTTTCATTTGGTTCTTTTTCTTTTATTACATAACTCTTTCCTGGACTCTCCACATACACAAAATAAAGATTGCATTAAAGACTCAGAGCCAAAGAAGTAAAATTGGAAGGCAAAGACATTATTCTATCCTTTACGGGCTCAGTTGAAGGAAAAGAGCTCTTGAATCAAAATCCTCTGAGTTTACCCACTCACTCTTTAAGCCCTGAAACAAAAATAATCTGTGTAGTTGATAAATATCCACAAACCAGAAGATTCTCAGAGACGCTACCCGATATTGTAATGAAATTAACAAGACTCATCGTCCTGGGATGCTTGAACAGCACGCAAGTAATGCCTTCAGAAAATACAGTTAAGATTTATATTCAGGTATCGTAGAGCATCTCTAAAATCAGTCAACTATATCCTGACTGGATTCTCTGACTTGATATGAATATGAAATACAAGATCTACTGACCTACCTTTGTTACCTATCTTTGTTTCAGGGGAAACGGAGAAGGAGGCCAGAAATTTCTCCACGCTTCACAGCAAGTGGAAGCCAACTTTGGTGCTACAGGATTTAGATTTCTTCCAGCAGAAGTCCAAGAGTAGTCCTACAAAATTTCAGCATTAATCATTGAACATCATGGCTGACAACTTAGACACTATTGTCCAGGTTCTAGATGAAGAATCAGCCATCATGTTACTCTCTGAAGTTTAATAGATTTGTAATAGAGAGAGATAAGGGCAAAAGGCACTCCTGCCCAGTGATCCCTTTGAGCTAAAAATGATCAAATTAGGAACCATTTATCAGAACTCAATCCCTAGGATTAATGCATAATGTTAGTTTAGGTTCCTTTCCAAAATATTATCTGCCTCATTGTTACAAAAAAAGAGAGGATGACTCTGACAGCCAAAGCTACTTCTTCCTTGAGAGACAGAATTAAGCCTTTGACCACACAGAGTGGGAAGCACAATGTGGTTCTTGTCAGCATTGTGACAGACATGGAAAAACACCACTGGCTCAGAATTAATCAGTTTGGGTATTGGTACTTCTAAATGAATAGGGGGAATTTTAGTTACATTCAGAAGAACAGCACTGTAGTCAACGGCATGCAATGTTGTAAGCAACATTCTTTTAGGCAAAGACTGGAAGTCAATCAAAACATACTGACTCTGCAAAATTACGAGGCAAGAATATCCTAGAAAAGCTCCATGGAATAAGGGACATAAGGAATGTGAAAAAAATACTGATGAGATTCCATTGCTTTTGGACCTACAGTCCTTCACCTGACCATATTTCTGACCATGCTTTTTATCCCTTGGAGAAGAACAGCAGTCTTTGTCTCATAAGGAGGGAACTGGAGGAGTAATGCTGGCTAAGTACAGATGTTTAAAAAGCACAAGGAGGAATCTGTCGAACCTATCTCGGCTTCTATAAGTGGTGCAAGTTAGATCTGGAGCGAACAGAATGCACATTTGCCCTTTCGCAGCGGGGTATGCAGGCTGCTGTACTGGCTGGAGCCAGCAGGTGGGGGGCACTTCAGCACAACCCTCAAGCAGGCCCTGCTTGGGAAGCACCCCTGCCCCTGCTGCCCATGCGAACCTCCTGGTCTGCCTGGTGCATCTTTCTGCTGGCTGCCAGGGCTCTGAGGAGCCTGATCCTTCCAACAGCAGAGTGCCCCGTCCCCCGCCCACCATCCCTACTGCCCAGTGTAAGCCTCATGGGCTTCTGACTGCTGCTGGTGCCAGGACTTCTGCAGGGACACAGACCCCCAGCCCCATCCAATTGCTAGAAAATTATATGTAGAGGGTTTCTGGGGGGGAATTGGCTTGTAGGTAAAGTAGATACTGCATTAGTCCAGGGCAAAAGCAAGGGTTAAATGATTTCTAAAAGCCTGTTTGTGGCAGTCTCCTTCACAGCCCATTGTGTCTGATGCAGACAAACAGCAAGCAGACACATGAGGTGGGAAATTGAAGATATGTACCACATTGTTCTATGACATGAGATAAGGGACTCTGCCATATTGGCTAGGTCATAATGCCCATCTGCAGAGCCCTTGGGATTTCCAGTTTTGGGGAGTAGACTAAATTAGGAGGACACTAGAAACAGCCAAATTAGGATGTGTGCCTGTGACAGGTTTGTAAAACAAAGAAATACGTTGACAGGGCAGAACATGGACAGTATGATGACCACAGGGAGACCAATCAGTGATGCCCAGAGATGAAGATTTAGAGGGGAAGAAAGGATACAAAAACAGAGATGCCAGATCAGCAGAGCATCCCCCAGAGGGGAAGGTGAGGCCACTATAGACAGAGGGCATGCCATCAGCCCATCTCACCCACCCCACTGGAGAAGGGTGGGCTTTGACCTCTGACCTCCAGGCTGCTGACATCTGATATTCAAGAAAGAACCTCAGGGTGAAACTTGTGTAGTAGCCAGATGTACCTTGACTTTGTGCAGCTCTAGGACTGGTTGATAAGAATAATGCAAACAATTCTATATCTGCTATCATTGTGTATCAATAAAATTTGCCTTTATCCAATGGAGAGGTAGTTGCCCTAAGAACCAGGGTGTTTCTGGTTCTCTTCCCAAATGGAGAGGGAGCAAGCAGCATAACTGATATTGTCTTAAAGTATGCCTCAATCTTCTCTAATCAAGAATCCATTTTTCTATCTTCTCCAAACAAGAGTCCAGCTATCTCTTCAATAAATCAGTTTTATTGAGCACTATAAAGTATTATCTCTAAGTATGCATATAGATATAATCCTAGCAGCTTCAGTAATCTTAGCAAGATACAATCTTAGCAAGCAAGTAATTGTATATTACCAGTCCTAATAATATGCAACTCAGGAGCTGGCCAGGCTTCCAGAGTAGGCAAGTTTCCTTGAAAAGAAAGCTCAGATGTTGAAGAGAAAGATCAGAACTGATAATTTCTCAAGAGATTTAGGCAATACAAACAGCTTACCAGGAATCTGGGTATTCCTCTACCTAAATTCCAGCTCTTCACTGGACTCAGGTCTGAGCTGGGTGCTGAACTGCTTCGTTTTGTCAAGGTGGAGGGAATAGGGTGTTTCACTGAGCAGGTGAACAGAGTATTTCAAGACTGCAATTTTGGACTTTGGGTCCAAACAGAAATCACATTTACATGAGCTGGTTTTGTACACAGAGGCAAATTACATTACGATCCAAAGTAGACTGCTTCTGCCAACACTGCACCCCTCCCCCCACCAGGAACAGGTTTGTGCTCCTGGGACACCATGACAGGGGCTACTGCTCCATCAGGGTTTCTCCCCACTCGCTGCTCCAGTGGGAGTGGCAGGGGTGGCGGCCAGAGGCCTGTCGACATGGCCCCTTAGGGGAAGGAGGCAGAGAGGGGGTTTATTCCTTCTCTTCCTCCAATGTCTGGCAAAGGGGGTAGGGAAGGGGCTTATTCTGCCACTTGGCCCATGCAGGAAGCAGTTGGCGGAGGTGGCAGTCACAGCTGGCAGACCCTGCCTGTGGTCCCCCAGGGGCAAAGGGGGTAGAGGAGGGAATAAAACCCTTCCCAGCACCTTAGCTTCAGGGGACTATGTCAGCTAATGCTCCTGCCCCTGCCACTGCAGCAGAGAGAGGGAAGCACCAGGCAAACTGCAGCCTGGGTCTCTGCCAGTGGGACAGGGTTGGGGAGAATTAAACCCCTTCCCTGGCTCGCTCACTTGAGGTTACTGCCAGGGCTGGCCACCATACCTCACTCAGAGCACATGCTAGTGCCCACTGCCTTCTAGCTTTTGCCACTGTGGGCATGTGCCTGCATTTCCTAAGTCAAAAGTGAATACATATTCATGGCATGTTAGAGTAATCTGCAAAGACTGAATCAATTCAGACTCCAGTTTTTCCAGTCCTTCCTTTGAGCTGATCTTTACTCTTTCAGATCTTACTCTTTCAGTGCTGTAAGTTCACACTGTAAAACACTGACAGTAAATCTTTTCTACTACAAGAAGGATACTCTGATGAGAAAGCTGTTAATGCCTGTGAAACAAAGAGACACAGTGGTCAAATGGGCCATAAGGAGATAAATACTTACGGTTTCAATCCTAGTAAAATTACTAATCATTAACTATGTCACAGTTTCCAAAAAAAACAGTGCAAATAGGTCTAGGCTTGAATTTTGAACTGATGTAATTATTTCTGGAGTCTTCCTCATGTGTAAATAAATGCCATAAAGCAAAATTTCTAAACCTTCTCCCTAGGGTGTAACTAAAGGATTTATGTAAAATCGGATACTTCCTGGTGACCAATTATCGCCCACTTATGAAAGAATTTATGTGTTACAAGAAAAGTGGAAACAGAAGGCAAAAAATAATTAATTAATTAATTTGAGAGACCTATTAGCAGTGTCACAGCGACAGTAACGGTGATCATGTAGTCAGGATCTTGGAACTCAGTCACCTCTGCTGTAGACCACGTGGTACTGTAGCAAAACCCCCAGTTTTTCTTTTTTTAATCATTTATCTTAAAATGTATTCCCTCCCCTTCCCCAACCATTTCTGCCTTTTTTCTCCCTCTCTATTCCCTATAGATAAGTATAAGTGAGCTCAAAATTAGGATAAGCTTTAAGCATTTTTATTTTTGGTGGCAAGTTTTTGGTTTTGGATGTCCATTGTTTTCTAATTATTAGGTTTGTATTAGTTTTTACTGTTGTATATTGTATTGTTGTCATTTTTGTATTGATTTTTGTTGTTTCATATGGATATTGTATGGTTTAGGCCTGAGTTTGTAAGTGAACCAAAGTAATGTCAAGTTTCCATTTTATATGTCAAGCCTCCAGCTTCTGTCTTCTGCCTGGGAATCCCATGTTGCAACAATATGATTTATTGTACCCCTCCCACGTAAATTGGTTCCCAGATGAATGAGAATGATTGGGTATGACTGAGATACAATGGTAGCAGGCCTCTACTGAATGGCCTGTAATGACTGGGCCATCACCTCGCATTGATTCATCCAGGAACTACTGACCTCACCCAGGAACAGAAACAAGACCAGCATTTGAAAAACAAAAGACCTTGCAGAACCAGCAACTCTATCATTGTACCCCACCATTACAGACACCCAAAACTGCACTTCCCTGCATGGAGCACACATGCTCAGTACGTCAGGGGCTGACCCTTGCTTGGGCATGCCTCCTGTCACTTCGGTCACACATGGTCTGCCCCTATAAAGAGGGGCAGTGAAGACAGATCCAGTGGGACCACCATTTCCATCCAGACCAGACAAGCTTCACGTCACGTACTCACCCCAGAGGCCCTGCTGGTGACTCCCTCTGGACAACGTCTACTGGAAAAGGACCCCTTTCCAGCCTTGATAGGTAGATATTACCTGCATACCTCCCCTTACAATTTGGACCCTCTCTCTCTCTCGCTCTCCTCCTGGACTTCAGCCTGTGCACCAAGCCTCTCTAACCCCTGCTGCCAGTGTGTGCGTGTGTACAAGTGAACCAATTTGGCATTGTGTCACCATCTCCCCTGTTCAATAAAACCACTGCCATTTGCAACCCCAAGTTGAGTCATGTTTTACTGAATGCCAGTCCCTTCTCTATCTTAAATTCCAGCCTCATTCTCTCTCTCTCATCTCCAGTTCTCACCCTCTCTGCTAGTTTCCCCATCTCCTCCCAATTCCATCTCCCTTTGTCTGCCACCTCTTAGCCTCTCCTTGCTTTCCTGCTGTCCCTGCTGCTTTTCCTGTGATTTTCTGCTGCCCCTCTCTCTGTTTTCAGGCTTCCCCCCACCCCTGCACCTTCTGTAATCTCCCCACCTCCCTACAGCTTCCCAGCTCCTATTAGCTGTCCTGCAGTTCTCTCCAGCTTCCAGCACCTACTGCTGCTCTCTGCAACTTCTCTAGCTGCCCCGGAGCCATCCTCTGGCTCCCCACACCCAGAACCCCTCTTTAACACCCACACTTTTTCCCTTAGTCCCATTTTCCCTCCTTTCCCCATCTACCTTTTTCAGCCTCCCCATAGCTCTGGCCCCAGTCCCAGAGGCATGCTTCCCCGTTCTGCAGGCTTTGGGCGTTGTCTTTTAATCAATTAAGATCATTTAACCTAAAATTACCCACCCCCAGCCTCAGTTCTTCAGCCCAGGTCCCTGTAGTCTATCGGTTCTAATCCTGGTCCTGGTAACTTTAATCCTCTACTCTTCTACTTTCTTACCTTAACCTTTCTCCAGGTATGCCAAGTACACCAAGCACATACATACATACACATCACAATACCCAACTTAGGAACTCACTTGTGTGTATACATAGGTGGGTAGTATGTGTGTAAACTAGTGAACACACACCCATATATAGATATAGATATTGTGCGTGTGTGGTATATGAATTAGTAATTTGCATATGTGTATTGAATGTGCAGGTGTTGGTAACTGGTAACTGATTCTGTCTAAATGTAGTGTGCATGAACCTAAACTAATTATTTTGAACGTGTGTGTATCTGAGTTGCTAGTGTAAGTGTATGTGTGTGTGTGTGTGTGTCTATATGGCATTGTGTGCATGATATACAAATTAGTGATCTGGGTCTAACGTTTGGGGTGTATAGTATATGTGCCTGAGCTGGTAGTGTGAGTGTGTATGCACCTAGTGTGTGTGTGCTTAATTGATTTTTATGTATGCATGTGAAATTGTACACCACACCCTCCTGTCTAACAGTGCAATATTGAGATCCTGAGCACTGGCCTGACCCCTCAGGACAACAGTACTGGAGAGGGGTAAAAGTGGGAAGGGTAACAGGGGGTTGTGAATATTAGAAGAATAACTTACAAACTTTAGATTTGGATTTATCCTTCCTGAGGTACTGACCAACTCGCTGGTGATTGAAAGCAAGCTCCTATCTTTCCC
This sequence comes from Crocodylus siamensis, assembly GCF_052110815.1. Classification (NCBI taxonomy): domain Eukaryota; kingdom Metazoa; phylum Chordata; order Crocodylia; family Crocodylidae; genus Crocodylus; species Crocodylus siamensis. The sequence goes on along the minus strand of NC_143398.1, from coordinate 21,176,949 downwards.
CACAGCATCACGTTTTCTGATGCATACACTAAAAATATAAAAGGTCAAAAATTAAATTCAGTTTTCCCAGTCAAGCCAGTTTTGTTCCCTTCACAGAGTATGTGTGTGTATGATACACACATTCACACATAGTTATTGTATCATTTACTTACCTTTCCCCTACTAACCCAACACATATTTGGTAAGGAACAAACCTGTATAGGAGGGAGATAAAATAAATCAAAAGTTGTTCTCCTTCCTCCAGCCCTTTTTTCTCCCTAAGATTCCTTTACTATATGCTGAATTTCATTATTTTATATGATTTTGCACATCTCTTGATGCAGCTAGACTGAACCAATTAGCAGAGTTCAGGGGTTACAGAATTCTGCTTTCTAATCAATTTCTTATTCAAAATAAATGTCAAAAATAATCTCATCTCGCATGGCAAAAAGTAAATTTTTATTATACACATGCTGAAGGCTAAACCCATGTAGTTAATAATAGTCTGGTGTTTCTGAAATATCACGGCAACATGCTTTTCATTAGCAAGTCCTGTAAAGAGCCCAGGATCCACATTTTTGGGCTAAAGTTACTGCATCCATTTTGCTTATTTATTTAAAGCAGAGGTGGCTAACCTGCAATGGGAGCATAACAAGTGGCATGGGCAGCCACGGTGTGGCATATGGCAGAATAGGAATGGGGCAGGCAGCACAGCACAAAGGGCATGAAGCAGAAACAGAGCAGCAGAGCAGCCAGGGAGGAGAAGGTAGAGCAACATGTTGGGCAGGAGAAGGGGATTTGAGTGGCATTTGGGAAGGATGAGGGACTAACTTGTGACATGCCAAAACAGCTGGCCCTGACTGATATAAGGGATTGGAAGGAAAAACATCTATTCTGAATTTTTTGCTTGAGCAAGTACATGGCTCAGAACATCATAAGCCCTGCAGCAGAATTACCTTACCATTTTTAATACATCTTGTTGGTTCAAACTATAATTAGGAAAGGCTTCATTGAGACAAGTAAAGATGAAGGATGAATGTTATTGGCCAGTGGCTGCTCCAAATTACTGGGTTGAAACACCTACTCTAATCTCTCTAGGTGAGGTCAACAAGGCCAGACACTCTTATGCTTATTTCAATAAATAAGTCACATTTATATATATATAGTAATCATTAATGTTTACATGCCTTCCCAGGCACTCTCTTGGTTCCTGTCTCACTTGGGATTTCCGAAAAGAGATGAAATCGACTTTTTGTCTGGCACATCACTGTATTAGAATTATAGCAGCCAACCACTCTACAAACACTGGATTAAAAATGTGACTACTGAGTCCACTTCCAAAATAATGTAAAAGCTACAAGTACTTTTTTGAGTGATATCTTTTATTGGACCAACTGTATGGTTGGGATAGACTTAGACAAGCTTTTGAATGCAGTGCATTCTTGAGGTGTATTTATGTTCCACTCTCTAGTACTCTAAATTATATTGTGTTCTTACAACCTTTTGGTTTACACCCACATTTTAATTTTAACCACACTATTCTACTGGTTAATAAAGTGGCTTTAGCCTGTGTTACAACCAATAACAAATCAACACATTTATCAAATATTAGCCATTTAAGTGACTGTATTTTTAACCATATGCAAATCTTTTAATGGATGTATTTTTGTCATTTCCCCCCAATAAATCTTCAGTATGCTGTGTATTAGGCATGCCAGTTACCAGGGACAATTAATTACTAACAGTCCAAAAGAGTACACTGAATAATCATTTCAGTGACACCAGATCTCTTCCTTCAAAAATACTGGACTAACATACTCATTAAGGAGCTAATTCATTTCTGAACTCAATGATGACACAGTACAGTAGTGGTGAAATAAACAAACAGATAACAAAAAAAAATCTATTATTTCACCATCTGCCCTTTCTGTCAGTCTATTTGCAAACAGTTAAGTTAGGTACGTAAGCAAACCCTATTATTCCTAATCTCAACATATGAAATGTAGGAGAAGGTACTCCATCTATAAATCAGTGGAAGAATCTCAAGTGTACTGAACAGAAAGCAAGCATGAGAAGTCATTAATACAAGCCCATAAATCAAACACACAAAGCCTCATTCTGGCTGCCTATCATTAGTTCACGCTTAAATGGGAGTGTGCTATAAATAATTTAACAGAGATCACATTATCACTTCATGTTTTGTGCATGTGGCATTTTACACGTTTCTTTTAATATAGTATGATGCCCTATGCAGTTTACTTTAGGAAAAAAGTTAATTATTATAGATTTTATGATTTAAAGAGGTACACTAACATTCCCTATCAATTGCTAAAACACTGAATGGCAAACATTTTGGACAGAAGCAGCACACACATCAGCAGTTTTGCTCTATGGTGTAGTTTGCCTTGTCCTTTGCCCTGTCTACAGAGCATTACTTAACACAGAAAGGCCAGAGGCCTTGTATGGTAGTGGTGTAAATGTGACTGGAAGGTCAAGGAGCAAACCCTGAAGAAAATCCAATGTCCCTTACATGCAGTTTTGCCTTTTCCCATCAGTATTTTCACAGAGAATGGCTTGGCAGTGAAGACTGAATGCAAATGTTAAATCCTCTTTTTCATTTCTTCTCAGAGTAAGCAATGGATGGAGTTTAGGCACCTTGCAGCTGGTACCCAGCAGAATATAGGTTCAAGACTTTTACTGCAGTGCTACATATGCTTGTGCAATCCTGGTGAATCTTAATCACATTGACTTTGAAAAGGTGTGATGAATGAACCTCAACATTCACAAATTGTAACAGGGCCCTTGTATCCTGCTGGTAAAACTAACAGAAAAACTATACCAGATGAATACTAGCCCTCTGTCAGTGGGACTTCCTTTCCAGAGTAGGAAGAGCCACATAATCTTCAACAGTTTAATATTTTGAACTTAAAGAATAAAAACAAAGATGTTTTTGTCTCTTCACTGATATGCTGTTACACCGTTGGCATTAAACCCTAGTGAGGCAATCTCACAGGTAAATGTCAGTTGGATCAGTAAGCATTAGATCAGGATATCACAGAACTCACTAATCCTCCTCTTTTTATTTTCATCATGCTGCAGCTCTGCTGCCAGACTTCTGGGTTACCTTTCCTACCTAGCAAAGCTGATACGCTTTAGAGCTATCCCTAGGGGTGTGCACAATGTGTGCCTCCTCCCTTCCCCTGGGACAGCCCTGCCAATACATAACAGATCTAAAAACTTGATTCTGCTCATCTTCCTTGATTCCAGTATAAGGTCTAGCCTGGTTTGGTAACTTAACGTAGTCTACCAGAGACAGGGTTCTTTCAGTTCAGAATTTGTGTCAAGTGTAACAATCAGAATAATAGTATTCCTTTTATCTATCTGCCCAAATTATAATGAAATCTCTTCATACATGAGAAGCTTGCAACCTGATTCATCTCCTACTCCAAAAATGATGGGACACCATATAGTAAGCACTTATCATTTTGGTGAGTTGACAGGATTGCCTTTCATACTGATCATTATTGTGAGGGAAGATATCATCATTCCTTCTTCATTGCACTCACCAGATACTACTTATTGCTGGCATTCCACTAGACTCTAGAAACCTAAACTGTGCTCTGGGGGCTTATTATGTGTTGTAATAGTTGTACTCTTGGAATACCTGCTGAGGATCTGGCCATCTGTTTCTTTGTGTTGCCCCCAACTTCTTCCCTTTTATTGCTCTCTCACTCTTATCTCTGCCTTCCATTCCCTGTTCATCCAAGGTAGTGGTAATTTGATTTATTCATATATCTGTTTCCTCAGCTGTACCTCAAAGATCTAAGAGTCTAAACAGGTAAGACTGCTGAGACAAAGACAGGATCGTTTCCATTTTACAAAGCATCTGTAAGATTAAGGCTGGAACTTTCAAAAAGTTCTTAAGGAAGTTGGTTGCCATATTATGTTTACTTCACTCTCCTTTGAAAATCCCAAGTTACACCCAGTGTTTTACTAGGACTGTAATGTTAGGCTTCTAAATGCACAATGAGGTGTCTAAGGATGGGGATTTTCAAAAGCACCTAATCTACTTCAGAGCTTTAGCTCAATTAGCAAAATCCACCCTCCTAAATTACTATGGGTGCCTGAACATACACTTAAAAGCTTTAATTCTTATTTTTGAAATTTGTGGCGAAACAATTGGTGAAATGCATACCCACAAAATATGCATAAATAAACCTAGCTACTACTACCTGGATGAACAGGGAATGGAAGGCAGAGGTAAGAGTGAGAGAACAATACAAGAGGAGAGGTTGTGGGTAACACAAACAGACAGATGGCCAGATCAGAATGACCTACACAAATTGGAGGATTAGACCAAAAGAAATCTCAGGAGGTTCAACAAGGATAAGTGCAAAATCCTGCACTTAGGACGAAACAATCCCATGCACCAGTACAGGCTGGGGGCTGACTGGCTGGGCAGCAGCTCTTCAGAAAAGGACCTGGAGGTTACAGTGGACAATAAGTTGAATATGAGCCAGCAATGTTCCCTTGTTGCCAAGAAGGCTAACGAGACACTGTGCTGCATTTTTTGGTGTGTTACCAGTAGGTCAAGCAAAGTGATTATTCCCCTGTGTTCAGCACTGGTGAGGCCACGTCTGGAGTACCGTGTTCAGTTTTGGGCCCCCCATTACAGAAAGGATGTGGACAAATTAGAGACAGTCCAGTGGAAGGCAGCAAAAATGGTGAGGGGATGGGGGACATGGCATATGAGGAACGACTGAGGGAACCTGCCTCCCTCCTCAGCCCCAGCTCCCATGGAGGAGGAGGAGGAGGAAGGTGCGAGTGTGAACTTCTGCTTCCCCCTCATGAGCACAAGCACATGTGTGGCACCCCTGTGTGGGCCTTTGACAGCCAGGCAGCTATGTTTCACACTCACGCGCTCATCCCCGCACCAGATCATGCTGCCCCGCCCCGTGCCACCCGTTCTCCACTGATGCAGTGCAGATCGCCCCCAGTGCGAAGCTTAAAGGAGCCACGTGATGGGCAGGAAGGGGGCAGGAAGGCGCCTCATCCCAGGCTCTGGGACCTTCTTGGTGCGAGCTCACCTGCCCCAGCCTCCATGGCTGTGGTCAGGGGAGCTGAGGGGCCCTGCTCCCCCCGGGGAGAGGGTCAGCAGTCACCGGGCAGCCAACTGCCTCGTAGTCTGTGTTTACCAGCCACCTGCTGAGGGGCTGGGGGAGAGACAAGGGGTGGGAACAAAAGTAAACAGTATTTACTTTCATTTCCCATAGCAGCACCTTGGGCCTCAGAAAACGGCTCAGTGGGCCACATGGCAGCCCGCAGGCCGTATGTTGGATAAGCCATGACTTGATGGCTTGGTCCCTTCCAACCCTAACTTTCTATGATTCTATTATATTCAGCAGGTGCTCAATGAGCTTTGCAGACCATTTAGCTCAGAAAGTGGCAGTATGTAGAAATAATGGAAAGAATATATATTCCCAGCTTTACAGAGTACAAGCCCTTTGCCTCCCATCCCCCAACACACTCTCCACAGCAAAGCTAACCAGTAGGTACAAAAGCTTTCTCTGACATTTCTCCTAATCCCCACACTTACTTGTATGATCAGTGATGCACTGAAGTTTCCTACCTGCCTAGCTGCTTCATCATCTGCTTGTCCAGTTCATCTACAGCACCTCTGGCAATGGGCCAGCACCAAATTCCTGAGGACTTACATATGTTTGAAATGGCATTGTACAACTCAATCATTAGTCAAGTCTTTAGATTCCTTTTCTCTGTTAATAGGTTTTAATAATCTGGCTCAAACAGAACACACATTGCACTGTGTTCAAAAGGGAGAAAAGGGGACAAACACTTAGGAACTCTGGATTTGCTTCCTGAGCTCTCACTGCTTATTGGGAGGACTTATGACATGAGGTCAGGCTCTTAGTTTATCTATCTATAAAATGTATACAACAAGCTACTTCATAGTTGTATTGCAACATCACTACAATGGAAGGCACAATGTAAACACAGAAAATTATAAGGGCCTGATTATGCAATCTCACAAGAAAAATATTGACTCCTATTCATCTTAAAGGCTCATCTTGGGCTCTTAAAATAGTACAGCAATGACATCCACAACCACCTCCCCATTTGTGGTGTATCAAATATAGACCCAATATAGACCTCAAAAGAGACTTTCTGGTTAGGTACAGACATTCAAAAAACCTGAGGGGGAATTGATTTATGTTACACTGTAAGTGGTGTAGTTTAGATTGGTAGTGAACAGAAATATCATTCAGCCTTTGTTGGGGGACAGCGGGGAGAGGGAATCTCAAATCTTAGACCAGGTTCTGCCCTTTTTAACCCAGTCTATGTGTGTCAAACTTCTGTTCAGTTATGGGTTTAGACCAGTTACCAATAACTTCTACTAGTAAAAGTATAATTTCTGTTCCTGGCCTTAATGTCCAAGGTCCATGATATAGTTCAGGGGCCATAATATAGCCAACTCCTCACTTCCTGCAGATGCTCCCATAGCTCATGCTTTTCTTGGTAGCACAGGTTTAGTTTTGATCAAGAGTTTGTGCCACCGTTTTCCAGAATTATTGACATAAGATGCTCTGGGCTTCAGAGAAATGCACAGAGAATGTGGAGTCTGACTGACCCAACCTAACAGGGTTGAGTAATGGGAAAAAATAAGTTTCAGGTTTGCTTGAAGCAACTCACTCATCTGAAGCTCCCCATTGTAACTTCAAAATATTATAGATAGAAAGAAATATTACATATGATACTTACCACACTTTTCCTGCTAATAAAGGGATTGAGCCTGCAAATATTGAAATGATGAAGTTTTACATAGATTTTAATACATACAGAAATCAGATTTAAAGTCCTGCTCTCTGAAAATGTCTTTTTTTAATAATCATTGTGAATCAGGCATGAATGATTTTCTAAAAAAGCCACCTACCTTAAGTGCATCAGTAAACTAAGCTGAATTTAGCATGAAGCAGAATTTATAGTACAGCAGCCCATGAAGAAGCAGGATTAGCTAGTGAATATCTCATCCTGATTGCAATCTTTTCACTAGATATGCACATGAACAAAGCAGAGATAACCCCATTGTGCCAGGTCCTGCAAAATATTCCAACAGTCATGGCCCAGTCAACTCCCAAAGTTCAACTGAATACCGGGACAGGCTCTTGCTCTGCCTTCACTACTGGTGTAAAGGATCTGAAATGCTGCCATTGAAAACAAGACAAAACAGAAGTGATGCTGCCAATTCTTTTCCCCAGGAGAGTTAAATATGGTTAAAACTAATGCCATTTATTATATATTTCTATGGAATATTTTAAACATATATCCCACCTATACAAAGGATTTAAAGAAAAAACTTCCCCCGCTCTTCTCAATGATGTTGGAAGGCTTTTATTGGCCCTGTCCAGTTCCATCCTGCATGGAAGTGTATGAAACAACCAAGCCCAAAGAAATAACAAAAAATGACCCGAGGGGAGCTTTAGGCAGAATTCAGATTATTTGATGGAAAAGATTCTAGCTAACTGCATTCTGACCAGTTCTTCAAGCAACAGTGACTGATTATATATATTAGTGGACTAAGCACACTTTCCTCACCAAAATAATTATAACAGTTCAATGGAAACAGTAAACTCCTTCTGTATGAATTCTACTTAAAGAACCAACCTTCCAGATGCTCTAAAGAAGGAAAGACTGGTACCCCATGGAAAAAGGACTTAGGGTAACTCACAGGTTATCAGCTACAGGTCTGTGGGCCACAACCGTCCTGTGGAGACATGTCATTGACCCACAGGACTTCCCGGAGGCCCAGATATTTGGTGACAGGGAAGTGGTGACAATTAATGCTGCCACATTTCCAGGTTACATGGCCTGCTGACAAGGCCACATGCACTGGATCAGATCAGTGTATGGGCTCAATCCAGTGTGCACAGGGCTAGAGCTGGGCCCTCATTCATCACATACAGGGCTGTGGCAGGGGCTGTGGCTGCAACCAGGGCCCTGGGCCTGATCTGCCATGTTTAGGGCTGGGGCCAGATCTAGTGCACACGTGGTCAGGGCCTGATTCAGCATGCCAATCCCATGCTGGATTGGGCTCACTGACTAATTCTATGCATCAGATCTGTCCCAAAGACCAATGCTGCACCACTTATTTAGCCTGCAGACTGACTCTGCACCACTCATTTGATCCGGAGCCCAAAAAAGTTGCATGCCACAGGTGTAATTGACACATTATAAAAGACGGATTGCGTTCTGTGCTCTGCGTGTTCATATAACCTTTACCTTGAAAATAAAAACAGGTTATTAAATCCTTACTTGGCAACTACTATTTCTTAGCTGGAATTAGAAACCTCATTCACTGTGAGTGGTGCCACTGACCTCTGAAGGGCGAATACCGTTCATTCAATTAAGTTGCTGGCTTACCACATTCTACGCTGACATTTGAAAACTGACATCTTAAGGAGTTCAAAAAGTCAGTCACGTTGCAATGGATGGCCATTCAGAACATGAGAAGCCATGTTTCTAATCTCATCATTGCGAACATGATTAACAACACGATCTCCAGCCCTTACATAAGACAATCAAAAGTTTAAAAACAAGGAATTATCATTGTGTACAAGCAAAGAAGAAAAGCAAGATTTGTTTGGTAATATCTTTTATTGAACCAACTGTATAGTTGGGGGAGATGTTAGACAAGCTTTTGGTATTACAACAAAATAAGAACAGCTTTCCTGCATGCATGAAATCAATAAACAGGAGGCCTGGGTTAATCACACCATCATTTCAAAAGTATGTAAGACAGATGCATTATTGTTGTTTTTACTGCCTTGCATGCCTTTGTGCCTCTGCCCTATCCTAGAATTATAGACCACCTGCCATGTATTGTAGTAAAGCACCCTCTACTGGCTGAGCTACTGAAGCTGTTCCAAAAAATAATTGAAGAAATATTCTACCTATGGGGTTGAAATTCATAAATTCAAATCCAGTCGCTTCCTCCTGATGCTCTATTTAGTCTATACACTAGAAGATGTGCATGCCATCGGGAAACTTCCCACATGCAGGAGTCTAAAAGGAACCTAATAAATACTGTTGACTTCATTGGGATGTATTCTAATCCAGTGGGTGACAACAGGTTTGTAGTATATCTGTACATTCCTTCATTCAGCAGCAGTAGTCTTGGGCAGATCAGTTAATCTAGATGCTTATAATATTGGTTTTTAAATAGAAATAATAAAAGTAGCTACCTTAGTTTATATGTACAGAACAACATATAATTTCTAGCAAATCAGAAAGCACTGTTTTTACTCCTAAGAAACCTGTGATCATCACCTGTTCTAAATGTTTGGAGTTCACTCAAGTCCAATTAGACCTAGCCTGTATTGAAATTCTAAGAGCAAAAGTAAATTCATGGACATATTAATTTATAGGTACATATAGTATTTTCAGGTCTTCTGGTGCCATTTCTCTATGTTATTTACCATTACAACGTGCTATATGTAATACATTCTGTCATGATTATTACTTGGACTGCAACATAAAACCCAAAGAATACGTTAAAAACAACTCCCAGTGTTTACAATCGTCTTCACTTTCCGGACAACAGTTGCTATATCTAATGTTGACTGTGTACAGTATTGTAATAAAGGTATGGGGCCACCATGGCACCTGGCCTGGATGCCAAGCCTAGGTGGTAGGGTGGGGCAAGAAGCACAGAATTAGCAGCAGGTACACTGCCAGACCAGGCACCATCATGCTGCTGGCATTGCAGGCAATAACACTTTCCCGTGTGCCACTGCTGCCCAGGATGCTCAGGTGTCTCATTATGCCTCTAGGCATGTGTTGTAACAATACTCATTATTTCCCATCTGATATCTAAAACTTTATTTGGGGAATTAAATAACCATGCTTGTAATTCCAAGGCAGATGGGGCCTGTCACTAACTTAGCAGGAAAAATCTATCTATTGAACTGTGACAAAGGAAATATCTTGTTTTGAATATTAATTATTAGAAAATTGTAAAATGCCAAATAGTCAGAAGGTCCTTTCTGGTTCCATTCAGGTGATAATTTATCACACAGCAATGAAATCCTCCTAAGAAGCCTGAAAAGGGCTCAAAATATATTTCCTAGAATAGTTAAGATCTACTGTGTGAGGCTGAACATCCTTGCTTCACTTTATGACCCTGTATATCAGGGGTCAGCAACATTTTTGGGCAGAATGTCAAAAACACCCACACCCTCAATTTGTAAGATGTTGGTGTGCTAGGGCAGATGGCAGGGGAGATGCAAGGGGCCCAAAACTTGTTGTGGTAGTGCAGCCCCAGGCCCTTCCCCACCATCCACTCTGAGGTGCATGTGCCAAGCAAAATGTCTTTGCATGCCACACTGGCACTCGTGTCGGGGATTGCCTGTCCCTCCAGTATACTTTCTTGCCTAAGTCTTCATGTACAGTACAACTTAGTTTTCAAATCTCTCTTGGTGGGATGTAGAAAAGGGATCACCCAGGAATCTACAGATGTACTGGGAAACAACTCCACAGACACTAATACAGCCTTGAGGATATTTACTTAAAGAGGGAGAAAGAGTAAATCAGTGGTTTTCAACCTTTTTAGGCTCATGGTACCCCTTACAATGTGCCAGCTCTTAGTTTTCACTCAGTTTTTTCAACTACAAAAAAACAATACAGCAATTCTTCTGCTGCAAAAAAAATTAAGGAATGGGTTCAGATGAGCGTGCACATGTGTTATGCAGTCCTGCAGGGCTGTTTGTAGCATGGCAAAGCACACGTACCGCACATGCAGGCATTCCCTGCACTGTTAATTTGCAGTGTGGTGGGTGGGGACGCAGGAGGGAAGGATGGGTTGACACCAGGAGATCCTGGTGGAACACTGGGATGTTTAAAAATATAGCAGTATGGAACAGCAGGAAGGATACAGTAAAAAGCAAATATTGGACTAGTTAGACAAAGAACAGAGAGGAGGAACTTAGCAAAAACTGCAATAAAGCATTCAGTCCACACACCAGCCCTTCTGTGTTCAGACTGCTATATCAGGTATTCCGAGTGATCTTTGCTGAGAATGGAAGGGATGCAATGCCTTGCATATTGCCTAATCTTAAATTTTTTCTTCTCTGGAAAATGAAAGGGATTTTCTAGCCATTTCAAAATTAAAACAAAATAAAAATTAAATTTAAAGCAAAAAGAGCCCTCTTTGAACCTCTTAAAGCATCTCCTACAATAGAAATAGATAGGTTTTAGGTTTAGCAGAAGGAAATTCTCTCTCCTGACAGGTCAATGTTCTGTCTCCAGTATTGTTCCTGCCGTCTCAGGCTCATGTTCTTTGTCAAGTGCAGGTATAAAGCAAGATATGGCTATGCAAAGACAGAGAGGGAAAATGAAGGCCAGATAAATGCAAACACAAAACAACTATCTTTGTTGTGAAGCTGCTGACCTTGATCTCTTGTATCATGAGAAAAGTCAGACCAGGATGGTGATCTGATCTACATACTGTAGGAATAAGAAGTGTGTAAGCAAGCCGAGTCATTTCAGTGAATGGAGAGTTACGGGCCAAAAAGTGTGCATTTTGGCAAGGTGTTAAAATACTGTCTTCATTTGAATATGGTATCAGGGTAGTGTGAAATGAATTAAACAAAATAGTATTTTAACTCAGTAGTTTTCAACCTGTGGTCTGTAGACCCCTAGGGAGTGTGCAAAAGGTGGCTGTAAAGATGGTAGCTGTGACCAAAGGGGAAGTGCTGCTGGTGCTGCTCCTGCTCCCCGCTCCATGGCCAGAGGTTGCCTGAGCACCAGCAGCAGACAGCCCAGCACCAGCAGACGGAGCATGTGCTGCTGCTGCTGCCACTCCAGCTCTCCTTGAAGCTCTGGGCTGCCTGCTGCTGGGCTCGGGCAGCCTCTGGCTGTCGAGGGGAGCTGGAGCAGCAGCAGCAGCAGCAGCAGCAGGCAGCCCAGAGCCAGCACCAGAGTGTGTACTGCTGCTGGTGCTCCAGCTCCCCCACGGCCAGAGGCCACTTGAGGAGGAGGAGGAGGAGGAGAAGCAGCAGCAGCAGCAGCCCAGCAGGAGGCAGAGCACGGCTGGGTTATATAGTGCCTCATCCTGTTCCAGCTGCTGACTCAAGTAGGGTCTAGTACCACTGCAAGACAGAGAGGGAGATCCAAAGATGGGTCATGCCTCCATTCCACATTTTTAGGGGTCCACGACTTAAAAAAAAAAAAAAAAAGAAAAAGAAAAAAAAAGGTTGACAACCACCAATCTTGTATTTTATTCAAGTATGACTGTCCCTGCAGGTGCATTCAGAGCTTCCCCCTTTAAATAATCACTTGTTGGAAACTAAATTCAAAACACCTGAAGCCCAATTAATCAAATTGCTTGAATTTGTCCAATGAACAAAAATACCCTAAAGCTAATTGCTGTATTATGTGATAATAGCAAAAAAGGACTAAGGTGAGGGGCAGCATACTTAAATTGATTTTATTTATAAATATAAAACTTTTTAGATATTAGTCTGAAAGCTTAACTAGGGTAGAACATGGAAGGCATTAAGTGTATAATGTAAGAACACTTACATTGTTATGAGGAAAAACCATAGATACTACAGAGCAAAAACACTTTAAACAAACTTTTTAACATATTGTAGAAAACTCACATTCATTCATTTAAAAACCTCTCAGACAGGCAGAAATATCTGATTATCTACATTATCATTAACAGCTGTACTTCACCTACCAAATATGAAATTTCATATGTTTTTCAAAGTTTTTTCTTTTCAATATGCATTTCTGGAATATCATTATGCACATGTTATATTACGTTTCAATTAGATACAGGTGCGTTAATAAGGAATTGCCTTATTTTATTGAATGACCAGGTTTTCCTAATTTGCTTCACACCATATGTCCTAACCTTAATTAGCAAGAGGAGACTATCCATTCAGTCTTATTGAAGCTCCCCAAGTACATTCATGTCCATCTGAAGAGGTTCTTGTGAAGACTGTGAGAATGAGTAATTATTTTAGGCTAAAAAGTGCCTTTCCATCTCTTTTGTCTGGAATGAAGGATTTAAATTGATCTCTCTCAGGAAAAAAAGTAGTTTCATAAACTGAATGAAGTGCTAAATTATACTTAAAATCCTTGTGGTAAAGAAATTTAACCTCTCTATTTTCTCACTGTTAATTTCCCCCCCTCTTTTTTGACAGGTGTTCATGCCCTGTGTATGATGGATGACAGCAACTCTTTACTGCCTAGGATTGACAGCAATGGTCTCAGTGGAAGGTATTCATACAATGTGTGGCCTCCCTTTTTGATAGGGCATTTTTTGACCTATGTCTCAAAGAAAAGGAATTGCAGCTTGACCCTTAGCCTGTTATAGAAGCACAGATACATTTCCCATATGCTACTTTTAATTGTATTGAGGTCTCTCTTGCCAAACCAGAGAGACATGTGATTATGTGGTTAAGATACCTCATAATCTAAAGGAAAAGTCAAAACACAGAGCTTCCAGGGGACCTTATTTATTTATTTATTTTTACTCATCAGTTTTAAGTCTTATTACTTAGAATCAGAAGATTTAAAAACAAAACTAGTTAGCACACTGGAGGCAGGATCGCCACCTCACAGTCCAGCCAGAGGAAAGGGCAGTGTGGAGTGGTGCTACTGTCTGACCTGGGTGGTAAAAAATTATTGTGGCACTGACAGTCACAGTCCGGTCCCTACTTGTCCTTTTCCACAAAGGGGAAATAAGTTACTTTAGCTCTTTGGTTGCTGCTCAGAACATTGCTTTGTACATAACCAACTACCTCCCACCTCTACCCGTAGGCCTGTGCGAATCGGCAGCGATCCGATGCACCATCAGATCTGGGCGCTTCAGACGGCCATGATCTGATCCAGAGCTCCAGACCGGGTTCCTGCCTCAATCCGGCCGAAGCGACTCCGAAGCTTCGGAGCCGCCTTGGATATCTGGCCATAGGGTATAATGGGGAATCAATGAAATATCTATACCTTTGCTGTTTCTTGTCTGATTTGGATGAAACTTGCAGAGATGGTAGCCTCTGCTGAGAGCATGAAACCTGCCAAGTTTAAAGAAGATCAGTGTAGGGGCTTGGGGGGAACTGTACCCCAAATTCTTGAAAGCCAAACTCACACAGCTGTGTGTTACAAAAGGGGGGGGGGGTCAGCTCTTACTTAGGCCACAATGCCTGCCAAATTTCAAAGAGATAGGTGCAGGGGTTTGAGGGATACTGCACCCCAAGCTGAGGACAAGCAAAACTCATGATGGGTGACACTGTGTGTGCTAAGGCACAGTGGGGTGACAGCTGCAGGGATGGTGGCCCCTGCTGCAGTCACGACACCTGCCAGCTGTGGAGGAAATCGGTGCAGGGGGGTTCTGGGGCCCTGCACCCCTAGTTGCTGCAGGCAAAACTTGTGCCAAGGCTGTCTCTGTCTTCAGTTGATTCTTTCCTCTCCTTAGCCTGGTTTTGTAGGTGCTAATTGATGCTCATTAAGTCCTTACCTAGTATCTAGGTCCTGTGTATTGAGCTGGTCCCTGAGTGAATCATGATTGATGGATTGGTAACTGGTATCACAGTAGCTTAGCAGCCAGGCCTGCAGCAGTGTCTCCCCTCCTCGCCCCAGGACAGACCCAGGCAATCCCATAAGTACCCATGGCATAAGTTTTGCTTGTCCACAGCTTGAGAGGCAGTTCCCCCCAAACTCCTACACTGATCTCCTTGAAACTTAGCAGGCTTTGTGGCCTCAGCAAGAGCTACCACCCCTGCAGTTTTCACCCCGCTGTGTTGTCACATATAGATGTGACAGGAGTTTTGCTTTCAACAACTTGGGGTACTTGGGGTCCCCCCAAGCCCCTATAGCAATTTTCTTGAAATTTGGCTGGCTTCATCCTCTCTGCAGAGTCTATCACCCCTGAAAATTTCATCCAAATCAGACAAAATACAACAAAGTTATAGATATTTTATTGTTTTCCCCTTATACCCTATGGCCGGATCTCCGAGGTGGCTCTGAAGCTCTTCAGGAGCTCTGAACCCCTTTGGGAGCCGAACGAGGCAGCTCTTCGACCTGGATGTGGTGCTTTGGACCCCAAAGCATCCAAAGCTTCTCCGGATCCGAAGTTCTGTCCGATGCTTCGTACAGCCCTATCTACTGGCCCACTCTCCATTGCTACAAAGCAGTTTTACCTTAAACCACTTCCCGCCACTTTGAAACTAGTTTATGTGCACTGAACTTATGTTCTGTTACAGGTTTAAACCAATTTCTGATCACTTAAACTGGTCTGCATGTAACTTCTGTCCCTACTTGTGAACTGAAACGCATGGGCTGAGTGGAATCAAATTCCCTGTCTGTGGAGTACACTTTCTATTTCTAATGCTTCTGCATGTGCTTCTACTAGAAAACTTTGGGCTGTCTTTCAGTGTGATCAGGTCATTCTAAGTGTCATCCAGCCTTTCCATAATATTCAGAAATACTCATTATAGGAACTACTGCTTCTCAAAATGAAAATATCCCCTGCAGATGAACCTTGCTGTGTTGAGCTCTCTTGCAAGATGAAAATGCTGTTCTATACACAAAGGCACTTTTTGAGAAGCAGCAGCCAAACCCTTATTCATGGTGTTGATTCATTTTGATTATAAATAAGCTCCCATGGCAAAAGTAATGAAGGTTTTAGAATAGTTGCATGTTTTAATAGATAGAAAACTTACATGAAAGGATACTTCTTAGGAGTTATTCTTACTTCATTGGGCTATTTTCCTAGAATAGGATGTAGGTATATTGATTTCCATTAAGTTGGCATCTGTAGTTATATTGATTCATTTGGAGTAGGTTCATGAGCCTTTTTGCCAGGGTACCCAAAACTGTTCTAGCCAAACTTTAAGACCTGCTGTGGAAGTCTAGCATTTGTTTTTCCAGTCAAGCGGAGATGAGTCTGTTATATGGCTTTCTGTAACATGGGCTAAGCCATCAGTCCTAAACATGCTGCATAAAGGAAGTTCTGAAGTATTAGTATCTCCATCAAAACATGCATGTACTGCCTAGTATTTCCTTACACAATTTATCATGATGCCAAATTAAAAATTTGACGTTAAGGCACTTCAGTGAGGCAGAGTGAAAAAAAAAAAATCTCTGAGACGGAAAAGTAGTGCTCTCAGCAGAGACGGTGAAGACAGTGAGAACAATAGAAAAATCACAGGAAAATACATCAAATGGTTATATAATAGTCTACCCCTTGTCTCACTGAAGTGTCCTTCATTGCATGCTGAAACCCAATGACAACAAAATAGCATCTCTCTTGGAAAAAGGGCTGGTAACTGCCAAGAAAATAATGTCTTATTAGGCTACCTGTTATGAGCTGTAAGATGAATGGCAGCCTTCTGGTATACAGGAGTGGAAGGTCTGCAGTAGAGATATTTATGTATGGTTGCTGAATTTTTAAGATCATTCGATCTACAATTTTTTGATCATATGTCTTATCCCTCTTGAACAAAATGGTTTCCTGGATCTGGAGTGCTGAGTAATTTTGTCATGAAGTTAGACTGGTGCAAAGCAAAGAAAAAAATATAAACAAAGGTTTGTCTAGGCCACACTGAGTGTGTCACTACATTACTGTACTCTTGTTACTATTGGGTAAATTTTGAACTGACTGAAGCTTCCATGGCACTGGGTGAATAAGTTAAAAAAGATTTTGACGCATATTATTTATATATATAAAAAGGGAAAGTATGCAGGTGTCAACTGAAAAACTTTAAAATTGTAACTTGATACCATATACCCTACAAAGGGAAAATAAGGACAGTTGATCATTACAGTCATCATTGCAAAAACAGATTGTTGACCCTAAATATTAATAAATGTCATGTACAGTATTTAAAAGATATCAAGATATCATTAAACAGAGCTTTCTTGGCATTCCCAAGAAAATGTTATTGGCTGTTTGGTCTTTTAAAAAAAATGAAATTATTAAAGAGAAAAGCAACAAGCAGACTCAGTGAATCCATTACCAGCAGATACAAGAAGACAAATATTAAGATAATTTCAAGGGTTATCCAATAGAAGTGAAACATTTGGGTATGCAAAAAATTAATCAAAATTAATATCAATTCCTCAGGCCATTTCTTGTTAAGTAAATGTTCCACATCTTTCAAAATTTTGCTTGAACTGATCTGACAGTTTTGGAAGAGTTGTGCATTTTAACAGATTGCGATCTTAACCCCAAAGTGAACAGTTTAAGAAACAGCATTTTAATAAAACAGTTCATTTTGGGGTGAGTTGTGGCTGCTAAGGATTTGCAGGCCTCAACAGCTTAAATATAAGCAATATAAGCGATGAAATACTGAATGTGGATATATTTTTTAGTACTTGACTTCTTTTCTTTGCTATGTAAATTATTGTTTAACAGTAAAAGTGGTCAAACATACCCTGGAGTAAGAACACTGATTTGTGTGCAGTGAAATCCACAGATTTGGTCTAATGTTTAAATCTATTCAGCGTTCATACAAAATTGGGATTTCTTCTTAGTCATAATTTGTATTCATCTTCTATTTCTGCCTTGTTTGTATACAGCTATCACAAGGGTGGTATAGACTAGGCTGTCACAAAGACACACTGTCAGACTTGATTCTTTGCTATTGCTCAGATTGAGATAAAAACAGAATAGTTGCAAATTGTTTGTTGCTTCAGGTATTTTGCCATGTCCCATCAAGAAAAAGGGCCAGGCAGTGCTATCAGGTTTAGCTGCAAAGGAATTGCTGATCTCACACCTCTCTAGCTTGCTCTGCTTCAATAACAAAGGGACATTTTACAATTAAAAACAGTCAAAACTCAAGAGGCATCAGAAAAAGATGAATGCACAACTCCACAGGCTAGAAATTTATAGAAGAGAACCACTTCTTTGAAACATTGTTTCAGAGGCTACAATGTTTCAAAAAATAGTAGTGCTAGATAGAAATCAGTAGTGCAGTTGAACCGGGGGGAGAAAAGATTATGGCAGCAGACCAGGGTCCCACTTTGGGAAGAGGCGGGTGCAAGCTTCACTGCTGCTTCCCAGGGTGTGGAGCTACTGTGTCATGCCTCTTACAAAATTACTGTCTTTAGCAGTTGCTTTGGTTTTGTATTTTAATGTTACTAAAAAGTAGACAGAAAAGGAGGTAGTGGGAAAGACAAATAGTATGCACAATCATGCCTCTAAAGGGAAATGCACAGGTGTAGACAGCAAAACTTGGCCTATTAGGCTAAGTACAGACAACAGAAAAGACTGAGGCTGAATTAATTCAGTCTTTGTAGGTTAGTCTAAACTGCACAGATTAAACTGAGACACAAGTGAACACACATTTACCTTTGATTCAGGAAATGCAGCCATATGCCTGCAGTGGCTCAGAGTAGAAGCTGGGGGGTGCTACAGCATGTCGCCAGCATGGTCTGTATGTTCACTTCCTCATCCTGCTGCCCTCAAGGTCACTGGATTTTCAGTCTACAATCATGGCAGAGGACTCTGTGGGGTTGCTCATCACTTCCCCTTCCTGCTTCCAGGTGCCACCACAGACTGGGCTACATCTCCAGCTGGGCTTGGCCCCCTTATCCCCTTCTCAGCCGGCCTCTCTGCTCCAGCTAGGGAGCAGAGGGCGAGGCCCGTCCTGCTTTCTGGAGCAGACAGCACAGCACAGCCCAACCCAGGACTGCAGTGCATGCTGGGATGTTGGAGGACTCTGATTTAACTTGAACCAGGAAGGGGCCTGGGACAGAAATTTCATAAACCAGTTTGACCCACATCAGTTAAGTCTGATACTACATTTGACCAGGTCTATCTTAAACCAGTTTCAGCCATTTTGAATCTGGTTTATGTGCACTGAACTTCTGTTTTATTATAGGTTTAAACCAGTTTCTGATCATTTGAAGTGGTTTATGTGTAACTTCTGTCCCTAGTTTTAATGTCTATTAACCCCCACCCCCCTCCAAAAGGAAGAAAGGCAGTACATTTTCAGAAGTCACACTATGCCCTTCTGAACAAAAATAGAGAATCCAAACACTGCATGGATCTGAATGTATTTGGAATCTTCCTTCTTAGTGACAGATTGAAAAGAACTGCATTAATGAAGAGGCTAAAGACCTATGGAGAATCCCATCCCAAACCTTCACACCGTCAAGCATTCATGTCTACTGCCCCTCATAAATCCTTTTCTCCTGGTAGCACAGCTGGTTCAGTAGTCAGGTTACACTTGGCTGTGTAGGCTGAATTTTCATTCTATTATCTATATTTTAAGATGTGGACCAAGAATCAAATACTGCTCTATTAGCAGAAGCCTTGTCCTCACAGGCTAATTGAGTTAGTAGGAAAAAATAGGATAAAAACACTTAAGAATAACACTGGTGGTGCGGGGAGGGGACCTTAAATGTAAATGTCTAAAAACCCAGAACTAACATTCTGTAAAAATGCAAACAAATTGTGTTTGAATTTCAATATCTTCAAATCCCGGGATGTCATTCTCCCCTTGTACTCGGCCTTGGTGAGGCCGCAGCTGGAGTACTGCGTCCAGTTTTGGGCTCCACAATTCATAAAGGATGTGGAGAAGTTTGAGAGAGTCCAGAGGAGAGCCACGCGCATGATCAGAGGTCAGGAAAACAGATCTTACGATGACAGACTGAGAGCCATGGGACTCTTTAGCCTGGAAAAGCGTAGGCTCAGGGGTGATCTGATGGCCACCTATAAGTTTATCAAGGATGACCACCAGGATCTGGGGGAACGTTTGTTCACCAGAGCGCCCCAAGGGATGACGAGGTCGAACGGTCACAAACTCCTGCAAGACCGTTTCAGGCTGGACATAAGGAAGAATTTCTTTACTGTCCGAGCCCCCAGGGTATGGAACAGCCTGCCAGCGGAGGTGGTTCAAGCACCTACATTGAACACCTTCAAGAGTAAATTGGATGCTTATCTTGCTGGGATCCTATGACCCCAGCTGACTTCCTGCCCTTTGGGCAGGGGGCTGGACTCGATGATCTCCCGAGGTCCCTTCCAGCCCTGATGTCTATGAAATCTATGAAATGTAATTCAAATCCATTTTAGAATTTGAATAATCACAAATTTAATAACCATTTGAGTAATCACAACAAGCTCTATTTTTCATCATATTTCAGAAGAAAGCCTGCTGCTTGGTGTGTTTACTATTTTTTAAATCTTTCAGAAACTTTACAGCAGTCAAAGCAGTGCTCACAACCTCTTTTCACCTTAGTGCTTTTTTTTTGCATTCCTACATGTTTGCAGCCTTTCTGTGACTCTCCTACTTTCTGGTTAATTAACATCCCATCAGCTTCCTGTGTAGGGTCACTTTGATTTTTTGTTTGTTTTCTTCACGCCTTTACTTTTCAAGTTTAGTGTCACAGCTAATTTTCTATAGGATACATCACCCAAGAAAGTTTAATTTTATAATATGATATTGTATCATATTGTATATTGTATTGTGTTGTCACTATTCCTTCACCGTTCAGCTGAAGCAATTTCCACATGCCATTAGAACACCACCGGATTATGTATCCAAGAAATCAACCATTTCAAGAAAGAATCATTTAGAACTTGCTACAAGACTTCTCTGACCTTTTATTTTAACATCTACAGCCAGCTGAAATCACTTGTTTCTTGAGTTGGTGTTTGTTTGATCTTTTGCAATAGTAGAAACACAATATCCCTTTCCTAACTAGCATCTCCAGGGTATGCCCTACTATCACATGGGCATTATCTTACAGGAACTACCAAGTTCTCTCCATTCAGAAGTATGTCGTTAGATTAGACAAAATATTTTACCCTTACATTTTAACCTCACCCTCATGCGTAGTTCATAAACACACATTAAATATCACTTAGATTTTTTGTAATACCACTGTTTCAGGAATATTTTATTAAGACCCTTTGCCACTGCTTTGCACTTCACTTGGCACCTAGTCATGATGATAATGATACTTCCTTTGCCCACCCTAATAGAAATGCATCTGTGCTGTACCAGATGCTAGAGAATGGCCTAGCATGCTCAGTGTATACAATGTCTTAGGATTCTGCACTCAAAGAATATGTACAGACATTACATTTAGATTGTCCTAACCAGGGTTACTAAATGTCCATCTGTGCAGATTCTCTGGGGGTTTAAATTGGGCCAAAAATGGTGAGCCAGATTTAAGTTAGTTCACTGAAGTAGCCAGTGCTGGAGGGTGGGCTGGGTGAATTGGAGCCTCCCCACTTTGGGGGACTCCAATATACTGGTCCAATCCTCCAGGGAGGGGCAGATCCCCCCTCCCCCAACCTAACTCCCTCCACGCCCTTTCTCCCTTCCCGTTCTGAAAACAGCAACAGGCTGGGAGCTCTGCTGACACGAGTGTTCAGATTCACTATGAGGGTGCAGATGCAATAAGGGTTCAGATTTTCACCTCATCAGCCATTTTTTAAGCTGTCTGTAGCCATGCAATTGTGTTTGTCATGGCTATAAACTGCTTTCTGTGGCTTGATCAGGTGAAAATTGTGACTTCTGTCTGTGTCCTTGGAGCACAGTCCCAGGGATGGAAAAACCCTACCTTTCTCCCCAGACCTGGTGCTCTTCTCTTCCTGCTCCTTCCCCTGATGCTGACTAGGCCATTTTTAGCCCTGTGACTTCTCCATACCCAGAGAAACAACACTCATCACCAACTCCCATAGCCACCACAGACCTGCCAGCCCTCTGTTTCCCAACAACCCCCCAACAGATTTTCTACACCACCACCCCCGTCACACTTGTCCCTTCCTGAACCCTAAGTGATTTACACCAGATTCCCTATGCAGGTCCTGGCACCAGTAGCTGCCTGTACATGCTGTTCCTAGTCTATGATCACATGGCTTACCATAAACCACATAACTGTAGACTGAGTGGGTGCCTCTACTCTTGTAATTAGTTCAAAGCAATAAACTCTGGAGCAGTTTGAGCTGGAGCAAACTATTCTTGAACACAGCATCTACACATGTGCCCAGGACACTAGCAATTTGAGGTGGGGTGAAGTAGGGGGTACAGGAGGCACGGGACATGGAGCGTCAGCCCCCCCGCTCCAGGTGGTGGCAGTGGGCATTGGAGGGGCTGGCACGAGGGTACTGAAAGAGCAGACCTGTATGAGCTAGGTGGCAGGCAGATGTCTTGCCCCCTGTTGCCTACGCTGATGGGGGACAATTCGCTCCCACAGTAAGCATCTACATGTACATTTAATAATAATTAATTTCTCCGCTGTAAAATAGTACTGCCCCAGACAGTATTATCTTATAGAGGTGTTAATTAGTTCACTGCAGCCTAATACTGTTGCATGTGTAGATGATGACATTTTACTCTGCAGCTAATTAGGCTACTCTGCAATAAAGTGCATGTGTAGGCGCAGCCAGTGTGGCTAACATTTGTACCCTTATACAGACAGGAAAATATGCTATGCTACACCAGACAATGTTATGGAAATACACCATGAAAATACACCCCACCCATTATCTCCTGAAAGATGTTACACAGCTCCATTAGAGGAGCATACACCCAAACTAGCTATGTCCATTTTATATTTTTATTTTTGTTGGCATTTAGAGAGTGACCAAGTGAAGTGGAGGCAGTATATTCACAGTTATCTACCAATGGATTGTAGTGTAGATGTCCCTAAACTGTTATTTACTTCTCACCCATATGCCTTCCTTCCCTGATGTCCCCATGTGACCCCTTGTTACATTCCTGAACATACTTCTCTAATATTAAGGGGCCCTGCCTCTACTTCCATTGTAATGGAACATTGTCTATCCCCTCCTTTAAGACAAAGATAGTCCTGTTTCCAGTATTGACATCTCCAGCAGTATGTTTGTCTGAGCTAAATGTTCTTCGGTACCTACTAGCTTTTCCCTGTACCTACTTTAAATAGGCTAGCACAGACATGTTAATTCATTGTGCTAGAAACCTTATTTGCACTTGGGATAAAGCAAAATTATGAAACTAGAATTTAGATTTCTTATTATTTTTAGAGATGTAATGATTGCCAATAAATAATATCTGCAATACTTTTTCCTGTTTCTAGTTTTATTATTCTAGGAGAGCCCAGAACTTTACTTTATTCATTACAAAACAGTTAGCTAGCACTTGCTACATTAAAGCTAGATGGAAACAATCAATATTTTCTATTTTGTTTTATAATATGATGCTTTATTTGCTTACCTACTTATCACTATTCCAAGTGTCTAAAGAAGGACTGAGTAGCACATCTTTTCATATCTTCATAATGGATAAATACCATAAATTAAGGATGAATCAGAAAAGGAAAAAATTAATAAAAAGAGACAAAAAAGATTAAGTTGGATAAGTCATTAGGAAACATCTTGTTTGATTATTAAAAATAAATATTGCTTTCTTGACTATTGTCTTTTCTGGAAATATTTTTTGCCATCAAAATTACTGTTATATTTACAACTCAGTGCCTTAAAATTTCTACCATGAAAAACAAAGACTGCATACACACTTCAAATAATCTGGGAGATTTCTCCTAAGTTTGCTCTCCTGGTAGAAAACCTTGCTCAAATATGCCTGAAGAGATAATCGAATGCCAAGCCCCTGAAGAGCAGAGAACATGCAGTGCTGATGCTGCAAAGCCAGGGGGCCCTGTGAACATACCTCAGTGTCAGCCTGCATCTCCCTGCAGCCCTGTAAAAGGGCTGTGTTCTGCTCCCTACTTGACTACAGTAGTACAGACCAGCAAATGACACTGTCTTACTGGAGAGCAGAAGCAAAGTACCATGGCATGCTTGATGACTGTGTCGTGGTTTCTCTCAGAAGAGACTGTGTACAGACATTCATTTTCACAAGAGAAACTCTCCTGGGAGTGATTCAACCCTGGTTGTTCCCAGGTTATTTTTCTCCCAGAGCAGCCATTTTTGCTCAGAGAGACAAATCCTGAATATCTGTACACTTATGCTTTCTCCAGGGACAGCAGTGACTCTTTCATGAGAAAACTAAATGTTTGTGCATGGCCAAAGCCAAATTCACAGATTTATTTTGGAAAAGTTGTAGATTTTTTACATTTGGGTACCAAAATTTGACACACACTGAAGGGCAAGAGGGTAGGACTTTCTGAAAAATTAGAACTCTTCAAAGAAAAAGAAAGGCTTATTTCTGGCTCTCCAAGCATGGGAACAATCATATTACTTTTCAGTTTTTGTACGTTAGGCCAGAGATGTTAATGCTAGAGTAACTCATTACAAGCATCTTCTCTGACCCCTTCCATAACCCGGACTTTACCTTGAAAAAGAAATTTACCCAGCATTACCTTGAAAAGAAGAAATTATTTTTCCTTCCTATATAAGTACAAAACCAATAATGTGTGATTAAGCTAGAGTGTTTCTTTAAAAAAACCCCAACAGAGTGATACCCAATTATGAAGTAAAGGATGAATTTGCCACTTACCCTGCTAAAGTGATCTAATAGTTAACTTGCCCTTACTATTAAAAAACAAAAAAATTCAAATGGGAAGTAAGATGTTGATTTCAACTCAACTTGAAGCCATTGAATCTTGAAATAGGTGTTTCAAGTACTGAAGATGTGGTACTTAGTAACTTCCAGTATAAAGGCAAAAGCTAATTAGTGTCATTACTATTCTGAAGACCTCATATAAAAAATCTGTTCCCTGAAAGCTACCTAATGGAGCAGGGAGTCCAGTCTCCAAGTTTAACAGTGCACTTGTCTTTTTATTTTCTTCCAAAACAGTGAAATATGTAAAGCAATATGTATAGTATTGTTAAGTCTTTCCAAAGAGGTCGTTTTCAAATTATTCCTAAACTGAAAGTACAGAAACAAGTAATCTGAGATTACAGCAAAGCTAAAGCAAAGATTCCAAATACGGACAATTTTACAGCTTTCAAGGTTCAGAGACCCGAGGAACAAGCCTCTATACATGGTGATGTTCTCTGTATCTTATATGAAGACTGGGAGTAACAGTGGAGTGATTTCTTTCTCTCTCACTGTTATTACACTGCAACCTATTGAGCAATTATTTGTGACAGATGCACAAAGGAGAAAGATCATAGCCCTAGATTCTCTTTGTAGTGATGTTATTATGAAAACCAAAATCTAAAATATATTAGAACAGAGACAAGACAAAAACAATAAGCCATCAGGCTCTAACTCATGAACTAGCTGGCTCCAACTTAGATTTTAAGGCCCACTGAAATAGTCTTGCAGTAAAGCATTCTCAATAGATTTCCTTGTCATGACAACAGCTTGTTGGAATTTTTCTCTTTCAGAAACAATTTAACTGAACAATTTTTGTGCCATGCCATGTTATTTTTGTGAGACTGCACGATGTGTGACATAGAAAGAATTCAAGTATCTACATCTTTATGGTGAGACATGTTGCAATGACGTTTTGTGCTGGTCTTCGGTGCCTGCAAAAACTGACCTTGATTCTGTTCTGCATCAAAGCACAGAAGGGTCCAGATGCATAATTCACGTCTAGCCCAATTATCAGATAGGAAAGCTCAAACAGCAGACACAATTGCTTAAATGCTATTAAAAATAATGGTTTCTCTTACAGCCTATACATATATATTTAAGAGCAAGGTGAATAAAAAATGTTACCCTAGACAAGTACAAACTATTTTTCAATGTTGTGAATCAGAGGATTCTGATCATGATGCACTATTTTGTTTGCTTGTTTCCCCTCCCCCCTCCCAAGCGTAGAACAAATGCCATTCCCACTTGTCTCAAGTCCTATGATCCTCTCACTCCGGTGAGGACTGGAAAAAAGACATCACTGTAAACACACCTGAACCAAGGTTCAGGGGCATCCCCATTTCCTACTTACATGAGAGCTGATGTAGTTCAACATACTTTAGAAGGTGCTTCGTGACCTCATAGGGACAGGACTGAATTTTTTAGGTGTCCACTGAGTAGGTTATTCTATTATATATAAGGCATCATTTTTACTCAGAAAAACTAGGGAACAAGCAATTAACACACATGCACAAACTGCTGCATTTAATTTTTCTCCTCAAGTGCTTTCTGCAGCTGTCTCATTTGATTAGCTGAGAGGCTGAGATGTCAAGTGTTTTACTCCAAGATCCACAAAATACTTTGCACAGTGCCTGAAATTTCTTAGCACTGATTCTGTCCACTACTGTAGATTAACAGATATCTCTTTGTCTGACAGCCAAGGAAAAATAGCATTCTAAGACAGTTTATTATGAGTACATTTCATCAATATTTTATTTATGGCTCCCAGCAAACTAATTCAAACTTACAATGTGGGCTTTCTTAGAAGAACCGCAACACCATGAAGTTGTCAATGCAGGAGACTATATCAACTGTTTGATTTGGGGGGGGAATCAAATTATTAATTGTAGTCAGTGTAGGGCTGATTACTGGAGAAGAGAGAAGCAACCCCCCCAACCAAACCCCAAAAACGAAACAAACATCTCCCCCAACTTCCCCCTCCCCTACCCCACCAAACCCCGAAAATGACTGCTTCTGAGATTGGCATAGTCCAGTAAACTAAGGTACCAAACTTCAGAGCTCTGCTTTTGACATGCTTATGAAATGTCTGTGCGTAACAGCTGTGAATGCATGTAGAATAATGGTAAAACTATATGAAAAGTTATGTGCAAATTATATGTCCATCACTTCAAAACATTCATCTTGAGCCTAGCAGCCACAAATGTTATGCTCCAATTAGCCATCCTCCTCCTCACAAGGAAGCTCACATAATTGCAAACACCTAAAATAATTCCAATCCTGCCAAATTCTGAGCAGCGGCTGACAGCTGCAGAGTTTCTTCAGCAACCACTGGTTTTTGCCAGAACTGACAAGAGCATCTGAAATGCTGACTTTATTTTCTTATCATAAACAAGGAAGCAAATATCAAAATGTCATGCTAATAGGACAATCGCACATGTAATTTACTGTACTACCCTTCTGTTGACGGGGAAGTGCATCATAGTTAACATATCTGCTCTCTCACTTGTTGTATTTTTTGTTAAGCTTCAGTCTTCGCAGCAAGTTATAAGCCCCCCAAAAACTGGAGATCTTTTACAGAGAACTTAACAGACCCTTAATTATAAATGTCCTGAGGAACACCAGTACAAACTGCCTGTTTTGTTTCCTTGGCTACCAAGTCATATAATCATAATGTACGCATTTGATGACAGCACTATTATGAAATGCCAATGGCAGCGTGTTTTTACGCAGACTACAAACACCCCCCAAAAATTAAGGAAGGCTGGCAAGAATCAAAACACCCTGAAATGTGAATGGCTCTATACAGCTTAGCTACTTCTGCTTGCATTTTAATTCATGACAAGCTATGCTATTAAAACCCACAGTTCAATATAGAGTAAATTAAAATTATTCTGAACCTTTTCCTGAAGTTTTTACTGTTATTCTTAATTGCCACTGTATTAAGTAGCTGATGAGCTGTTCCCAGAGCTCCAATAAAGATGGGTACCCTGTTGTTCTGTGTGTTGTACAAATATGCAACTCTACTCAGGAGAGTTTCCATGGGCTTTGCTTCCTTAATTCCTAAACAAACCCCACCTAAAATATTTTGCAGTTGTTATATCAAGTATTTTTACACTTTAGGTATTTACATCACTGGCCATGAGCCCCTTGTGATTTATCTTTTGGTATTTCTTGCTCATAGTTTTGACATAAGCATGTGAGAGCTCAGAAAGACATAGACTTTGGGTAGCCCTACAGGTTACCTTTAAACTGTCATAAAGGCAGATAAAAGGGCAGCATTCACCCATTAAAGGGCATTGACTTGTGCTAAGTGTCCTATAAACATTCTAAAATTAATCCACTTCAGGTTGCCTTTGATCTGTTTTACCAAGGTCATTCCAGGGTATTGTTAGTCTGCTCCAGGGAAATAAAATACTTTATTTTCATTCACCCAGCATCCCAGGATGCACCATTCCTCCCCCCCCCCATTTCTTTTCTCCATGGGCAGTCTGGGGTGTGGGTGAGAAACAAGGAGCTGCTGCTCCTCAGCTGCAGGGAAATGCCCCTCCGAAATCCAGAGTCCTTTAGTCTGGAGAAGGCACTGGGGAAGCTGCTGCCCGACTCCTGATCATGGAAGAGTCAATTAGAGAGAAACATACAGGCATGAATTCTTGGAACAGAATTTCTCTCAGGGGAGATACTTCAGGTGTCAACCTAGAATAACTTTCTCCTGGAAGAGGCCTGTTTCCTCTGGGAGAAATTGAATGAATGCTTATATGCTCATGGTTTCTACTGAGAGAGTGGAAATTCTCTCAGTAGAAATGTAATACCAGTACATGGCCTTTGAGTCAGCTGGTGCATTTTGTAGTGCTATAAATACACATGTGTGCACAGCTACAGAGGCAGAGGCTTGAGACACTGCTCAAACAGTGTCGATAGGAGTTTTACCACTGACGTTCAGTGCATGTGGGAAGTGTTTGAAAGGGAATAAGCACTTACGTAGCTTATAAAATACACATCGTAATCTGAATTCAAGAAATTATTTTAAACTTGCTTATGTCCCTTATTTAATAAACAATCAGTATTAAACCAACTAGCCTCCATTTTTCATTATTAAGAATAAGAGCACTTGAATTCAAATCTAACTTTGGCAGTTCAATTTTATACTTTCTTCATTAAGATCCTAAGCCTGCTTGTTGCCCAGAGGGCAGTTCACAAACATTTTGGCAGAAGACAAGTTTTCTTTTACATAATTACACTGGAACAAAGTATGCCATCCTACTTAAACATAAGATTAATCATAAACCACCCACTGCTGCTGGATGTCAACAGTGAAGTAATAAAGGATATATTCTTTGTCTCCATCATAATAAATCATTACCATTCTCAAAGCAGGGTAATGATTTAAGCAAAACTACATTTCTATAATTACAGAGAACCCCTAAAATCTGATGTTCTCCTAGTCTTATTTGAGTAGGATTTTTCTGACACTGCCAGAAGTTTTACATCTGTAATATGAAATCTAGAACTCCACAAGGGCTTGGGTGCTGGGAAAAATGTAATGTAATATAGAGTGATACAGGCTACAGAATCACTCCACAGAATCTGCTTAGAGCCAGTTCAATTTCTAACATAATGTTATTATTTTTACATGGAAGAAAGACACACCAAGATAGAGAGATCTGAATTGCTCAAAATTTATTCCTAAATCTGTTTTTTAAATAACTGGATTGTAGACTTTTCATTTCAGTGGAAGGGAAGAAAGACATCCTCCCTGTAGGCCACACAGGGTCAACAGAATTACTCCACAGAGGATATTTTTCCCTGAGAGCACATGTATTTTATCTGCCATTTGTTCTTGCACTTCTTTCCTGAAGGAAAGTAATGGCCAGTGGTAAAAAGTGGTATGAAAGTAATTTAGCACAATGTAGTGCTAAATTAGCTGTAAAGTAGCTTACTGTCACTGCATTAAATAGTGTTTCTAATATTTGTTTCCTAGAGAAGCCCAGATTGTGCTACTCAGGGTTCCTTTAGATCACATCCAGGGTCCATTACATAAAAGACAAAACTTGAACTCACATTTCTATAACACCTTTCTGGACTGGGTGGCTAAAAATTTGGAGGCACTTTTCAGAAGCCATTACTGCAACCTTATCTGTATCTTAACCACGTAAATTTATTTTACAGGGAAAGTCATCTCTGATGAGTATCACAGTTTTATTCATTTTTATTTCAAAATGGACAACGTATTCTGATCATGTGATGCAAGAAGGAGGGATTTGGACTTGTGACAAACTATCAAGAGAATTCTTGCCAGTTTGGATGGCTAAGCAACTTAAGAGACTTATTCCAGCCCAGTCAAAGAAGCAAGAAGTCGAGGAAACAACTAGAGTAGAGTAAACAATACAAATCTTGGCTTATCATTCTGACCTGAACATTTTCCTGTGCAGATGCTGTGGTTTTCTTGTCCCCACATCCATGCAAAACAATATCTGGCAGCAAAAGAGGTGAGATACAAATCATCTAAAACAAATTTACAGACAATAGAAACCAGAAGATTAATTTGTTTTACAGGAAAAAAAAACCCTACAGTGACAGTGTAGCCATATCACACAGAAAGCTGATCAACAGCTGGCGTGGGTTAGACCTGGTCACTAATTACCTGGGATACAGCCAAAGACAAAATCGGGATGTTGAAGGAAGGAGCTGGGGTGATGGATTAAGTGGTTCATCATTCTGAATATAAACACTGTTCCAGAATGATATCTGAAGGATATTACTGCTGGCAGTGCCAATTTTTGACTGAAATGTAAAATAAAGACCCCAATGAGTGGTACTACTCACAGCCAATGGCACTTACAAAAAAAAAAAAAGAAAGAATATAGGTCTTAGCATTATTGCCTTGGCTGAATTCAGATAGCTCACCCTAATCTAGAAGATCCTATCCACCTAAAATCCCTCATACACTGACAATTATATACAATGTTGAGCTCAATTTTAGTTCCTGTCAAAGTATTGCCTGGGCAGTATTTTGTAAAGACTTTTAGAAGGCTTTCCCATGAAAGACATTCATATATCAAAAAAAATATTTTTATTATTGAGAATATTTTGTAATCTTTAAACATCTGTCAAATTCCAAGACATGCAAGCACAGCATGTGTAAGAAGTCAATCAGTATGAAAACTAAAAATGAGGGTAACATTAATCAAGGCACCATCACTGATTTTCTTAGCAACAATGATACAACATATTGATTTATTTTAGATTCATTGGTATAAAGTCTAATTTTTTTAGTTCAGGTTTACCATTGGTTTTATTTTTTCCTCAAATTCCTAGGTTAAGATTACCATTTGTTTTACTTTTTCTCAAGTTATATTTACAAGATTCATTTCCTCTCAGGCTTTCTCTGGTTAATTTAGAATTACAAAGGAGATTTCATTGATGTCTGCTGAGGGCAGATGCTGTATTAGTACTCTCTCCTTGGCATTTCTGATTATACCTTTTATAGCTAGGTCTGCTCACCAGGTGAATGAAACCAGACCCTTGAAGAATGCCACAGAGGGAAAGGAAGTAGGGACTATTTTGTGCCATGGCAAACTGTACCCAAGGTGCTCTCCACCAGTGGTATTAGCCAATGATGTTGTTAACAGAAGGTAGTGTAAATTTGCCCAAAGTATATTCTACACAGAAATGATCAGTTATTAAAGAAAATTTAATAGATCTTTGATTGCCAATAACTAAAACCAGAGAATTATAGGATATAGGGTAGAAAGGAGCGAGTCCTATCAATGGCCATTCCATGGAGTTGCAGAAAAATGCTTATATAGAATTACTGCTCAAGACCCTAGAGGAACTTGAAAATCCCACATCCCTGACCTATACCTT
Organism: Crocodylus siamensis; assembly: GCF_052110815.1. NCBI lineage: Eukaryota > Metazoa > Chordata > Crocodylia > Crocodylidae > Crocodylus > Crocodylus siamensis. The sequence goes on along the minus strand of NC_143398.1, from coordinate 21,145,594 downwards.
GTACCTACACCTTCAAAGTCCTGTATATGCTATCCCTGGGCACATCTACATGAGATGCTACTGTGCAGTGGTTACCACGCATTTATTTACTACTCGATTAAACAAGTACTAAATAAATGCACAGTAACTCCAAAAATGCCTTTTTAGTGATGCTACTGCATGGTAGCCTAATATAATACTGCTCAGTAGCATCTTAGCACTATGCTGGGATGCACTGCTGCGTCGTATTATTCAAGTAGTGTGCAGTTAGCGTCTTGCGTACATACACCCCTTGTGTATCTGAATCAACATAATTAAGAACCTATTTCTTGACGTACACTGAAGTACTCCTAACCCCCTATTCTCTTTATTTTCCTTGAGAATCTATCCACAATGCACATTGTGATTACACTTGAGGTAAAAAAGTCTTTCTGCATATTTGGTTTAAATATGGCTAGTTTGTTGTCCATACTTAGTGTTCATGTGGTTTTTTCCTCCTATGTTAATAATTTTGTTTTGCCAATGATGACATTTCAATATGGGCAATGTTTTTTAGGATCTGAGCACAGACCTGATATTAATGTGATGTGGTTTACCTCCTTAATGTACATGTTGGAAGCTACTTGTAAGTTGCATACAACTTTTTCTTCTCAAGACCTGACATCATCATTTTCTTGATCTTCATCTGCACCATTATTAAAGAAGGTTTTATGCCTCATTGCACAACAGAGGCATTATGTGTTCCCAGTCATGTGGAGTTAGGTTCCTGTAAACACTGCAGGCCCCAGTCTTTTAATTAATTTATACTGCCAAGGCTTGAATTTACTTAATCTTTTGGGGGGAGATCACAGCGAAAAGATTTGACTTGGAAAGTACTGAGGTCTATACAAGCTCTCAATCTCAGAGACTGTTTGGTCCCAGATATTCAGATTAATTCATGCTCACTACTGCAACTATCTGGGATCAAAACACTTTCTTGTCATGTGCATAGGGGTCTTTCATTATATCTCACCATCCCACCTAAGCTGGTCAAAAAAGGGTCTTTCTATACCAAAATATGTCTGTTTGATAAATACCTGATTCATTCCTCTGCTCTTCTGCTCTCACTCCTGTGTTGTTAAAGTTACCTTACATACCTTACCCAGGGCCTCTTTAGGGCAGAAGTTGTCTTTTGAAGAACCATTTGAATAGTGATGAGTGCAAGGGGACCATACTCCCACACAGGACGTCTGACATACCATGATAAACAATAAAATAAACATTAACAGCCACTGTGGTATAAAATAAGGTGCTTATATATACATTTAATTATTATAAAATAATAATTAACAAATAACACTGAAAGGAAAAAAATTTCAGTCACAAGTTTACACTGTTTTGAAACTACATCAGTTCACCTTGCCTTCCTTAGGTTTCAGTGGCCACATCTACACATGCACTTAACTGTGGGGTAGACTAATTATCTGTGGAGTAGTGTCACTGTCTACACATGTGATGTTATTAGGCTGTAGTAAACTAATTAATGCTAACATAAGAGTACTGTCAGGAATAGTACTGTCTTATGCTAGGCTAGTTTACTGTGATTAAACACACATGTAGACGCTGACTACAGGCATAAACTCCATCTGGTCAGCCCAGCCAGTTCGGGGCCAGACTCCTGTCTGCCACCTGGCCATGCGGTTCCACATTTTCAGCACCTTCATGCCCCAGCCAGCCACTCCAACAGCCACTGCTGTTATCCGAAGCTGGGGCTGACCCCACGTTCCCTCTGCCAGCCCAGGCCTGAGGCAGTTAATTTGCTAAGTGCAAGTAGCAGATTAACTTCCAAGTAGTTACTGTGTAGTAAGGCACATGTAGATGGTTGACCAAGAGTAACATTACTCCCGGTCAGCTGGGGAGCAGCGGGTGGGAGATTGTTACCTACCCCTGGGAACTGCCTGCTGCTGGGGCAGGCTCTGCCACTTGACCCCAGGTGGGAACAATGGACCCCTGCCCTGGCAGCAGAGCACTCCCAGCCCTGGCTCTGACTCCACTATCACCATTGTTCCCACCTGTGGCCCAGTGGCAGAGCCCACCCCAGCAGCAGGCAGCTCCCAGGGACAAGCAGCAATCTCCCAGCTCCTACTCCAAATGTGGTCCTGGGGCTAGGAGCTCCCCGCTTGGGAAGAGTTCCCTACCCAGCTTGGGACAGTTCCAGGCCAGCCCAGGCTGTATGATGAAGTCTGCATGTGCAGCTTGGAGTTGGCTGGGGATTGTCCCATTTCAGGCAGTTCCCAGCCAGTTGCAGGCTGCATGTGCAGACCTCCCTGTGCAGCCCAGGGAGCTGGCTGGGAACTGCCCTGGTCTGGGGCAGGTTCCAGCCCCACAGCTTTTTCCTAGCCCCATGTCCAAATTGGGCAATTGAGGCACAGGGCTTAGAAAGAGGTGGTGGGGAGGAGCAGATCCCAGCTCCCCACCTCAATGCAGTGGTGGGGCAGCTAGCAGTGAGCTCCAGCTAGGCGGGTTTCCTGTCCACCTGGGGGCTCAACGCAGGCTGCACCACCAGCAGATTGTGGCAAGGGGCTGAAACCTGGCCCTTACCTGCAGCTCTTTCCAAGCTCCCTACCCCTGATTGGGGAGCCAGGGCCAGGAGCTTCCTGCTGCTAGGGCTGTGGAATATTGTCCCAGTCCGGGCTCTGGTGACATAGCCTGTGCCAGAAGCAGGCAACTCCCAGGGGCAGGGAGGAATCTTCCAGCCCTCAGTGGGAGAGAGCTCTCCCAGCCCTCAGTGGGAGAGAGCTATCTCCTGCCCCCCTGCTCCCTACCAGCTCCTGGGCAAGCACCCAGAGGGGGCCTAGATCTCCTCCTGGCTGCTGCAGGGGGGCAGAGTGGGTGGGAGCAAATCTGCTCCCAGATGTGCATAGGTGTTGACACCTGCCCAGAATGAGTTTACTCCAGAGTAAATTAATGCAGAGTAAACCCATCCAGCAGTATTTGCATGTATAAATGCACCCATTTTGTATAAAATTATATTATCTTTCTCCATTTCTGTTATGTTTTACACGTAATCCTAATGATTGTTCTAATAATTTTAGCACAGGTCATCAACAAATATCTGTGTATTTTACATCTACCATTCACTTATAGCATGCTATAGCCAGTCATTTAGATTAGGACAATAAAGCAACCCGTTATCTGAATATGTGAACATACACACACATATATATAGAATCTTAATTCAGAACAGATGAGGGCAACCTAAATTTATGAAGGGATAACACTAGTGATGTTTTCTTATCAGGTCTGGTGCAATGACTATGAAAATATTATGAACCTCCCTGGATACAAGCAGAGTTTCTGTGGAAGAATTTAGTGATGCATCTTTTGAAAGTTCAGAGTCCCCTAAAACATAAAGTAACATAAATAATGTTCACTCATTATGAGGTAATACACTATCACTAGAACAAATGACAAGGCCTTCGTCCATAAGGTATTCCTATCCATTCCACATAATTTTTATTGCTATATTTTATCTCACAATTCTTCCCCTATTGCTTTCCTTACCATTTCATCGATGTTTTTGTTTTGCTGTTCATTGAAAGATATATATTTTTTAATCATCTCATATCATGTTAAACAGACAGACTCAAACCTATACACAAATAATACAAGATGGGATGTGAACTTACAAGGAATATAAATTCCAAATGAATTAATCTTAATTCATTCTATTGCAGCCAGATTTGTAGCACTTACCATAAACCACATTAACTGCTTCTGTTATAGGTTATGTGCTCTCATAATGCACAGAAAACCAGCACCTGCTAAAGCAAAATGGGTAACAGGCAGTCTAAGAGGAGTATTTGCACACAAAAATGGAAACCAGAGAAGCACAAAACAGCTTGCATATGACTTCTCCACCCAAAGGGTGAATCTACTGGGTAAAACTGGGCAAATCTACACATGCCCCTGACTGTGCATTTGTTCTTGCACAGCCATTTAGTACTTGCTTTATCGAAAGCAAGCACTAAAACTAAAACAAGTACTAAAGCAAGTACTTAAGCTAAAGCAAGCACTAAATGACTGCATAGTACCCACTAGTACTGTACAGTCCCAGTGGCACAGTTATTTTTAGATGCTATGTCACCGTAGTGACGAGCTAAGTTGACATAGCTTGTTGCTACACTGATGTAGCAACGGTGTCACTGTTTGTGCCTGCTTATGCTACATCGTATCTTGTGTAGATGTGCCCACTAAAAATCTTCCCCAGTGTCTGGAGACAATTGAAATACCTTTTGTTTGTTTTGTTACCCAAGAACTTGAAAACTAATGCAACACAAATACACATTTGCTAACATTCAAATCATTTTGATAAAAGAAGAAATTGAGACTAAAGGAGCAGTGATTCTCAACAAGTGTCATGACACCCTGGAGAATCCTAAGATCCTTTCAAGGGTGCCCAAAGGTGCCACGCAATGTTAGCACTGTAAGGTGTGCAAACATAATTCACATGATAAATCTAAAAATTTCAAATAGGAATCAACAGTGTCAGAAACATTTTAACCTTGTGTGGGTTTTCTGGGCCTTTTTTCAACAAAAAGACTGTTTTCTTGTTTTTCTGAAATGTAGTAAAAAAATGAGTAAAATTTAAGAACTGGCATTTTCCAAGGGGTACTTTGAGTCTAATGAGTGGTACCTCAAGTTTAACAAGGGGTACCTCACATCTAAAAAGTTTGAGAACCACTGTGTTAGAGTTATAAAGGTTATTTTACACACTGAAAATTTTTTTAGCTTATTCTTATGCACACATCTGAGTTGTATGCCCCAATTCATAAAATTAAGGATTTGCTAAACTTCAAGCATTTCTATCTTTTGATTTCAACAACCTTATCCCTAGAAAAGTACTTCAGCATGTGCTTAAAGTGCATAATTGTTAAGAACATAGCTAAATACTTTAATGAGCAGGGATAGACTGAAGCATGTTCTCAAGTGTTTCTTTGAACAGGGACTGAGCTTTCCATCCATAACAAGATGAAGTCCTTCCTGATCAGTGGGATTACAGGGAACAAATATGTTAATTAAAAAGAAAGATGTAGTTGAATATTTGCTAGTGATGGCGTATTCTATAGGATTATAGGGCTGAAAGTCACCTCTGATTTACCAAAGTCCATATCCCTAGTATCTCACATGAACTGTCATGCAACCCCTAACATTCATTATTCCTGTATTGCTCTTAATGAAAGGCTATTTTAGAACCTTACTCCTTCTTTGTTAAAAGCTTTCTTCCAATTTCCAGTTTAAATTTATTCATTTGCATGTGTATCAACAGTGTCTTTTAGCTTGATTCATTTTCCTCCCTTTTTGGTATTTACCCTTGTGATGTATTTCTGGCGAGCAGTTGTGCCCCTCCCAGCTTTCTTTTGCTAGGCTAAACATGCAAACTTTTATCCTTTTTTTCAGAAATAGGCTTCCCATTCCCTTGATCACGCTAGAAGCCCTTTACTATGCCTGGTCCTGAATTAAGTGTTCTTCAGTATGTATGACTAGACTAACACATCCATTCCCATAGGAAGTTCCACCAACGTCTGGTAAAACGGCATTAATAATTCCCAATCTCAGCTGGAAATACCTGTCCTGATGCATCCTAGGATTTTATGGCTATAGCATTTCAGTGGCTAATCAGATATTGTACTGGACTAGTTGTACAGTCACCATGCAACTGATTAACATAACATGTTGTGCTCATCCTATGTCACTTCCAACTGATGTTACAGCACAAATTCTTATTCTGAATTACATGACCTTGTACTTCGAACCACTGAATGTCATACCATTCTTTTTACTTCAGTTCTCAAAATAATGTAATTATTCTTGCAGGATATGTCAATCCTCCTCTATGCTGATAATGCATCCTATCTTTGGGTCATTATTAGATTTTATTATCACTTACCTTTTCTGCCAAGATCAATAACAAGCTATTAGATATGACTGTACTGAAGATTAATTCTGGAGGGACACATTAGTAACTTTTCTTCAGCTTAACACTTCTTTCAGCACAACCATTCATTAACTTCCCAGGTCCTTACCCCACCTCCCACTATTCTTGTGGCAATTCCTGTTACTCCAGGTAAACTGAGCAATTCTCATGTAGAAGCATATCAGATGCTTTACTTAAGTCCAGATAGGTTTGACCCAGAGCACATATTGCTTGTTTAGGAAATCTATTATTTTAGCAATGGAAATACCGGGTTTGATAAACATACTGAATTTATTACATTTTCTATTTATCTCCATGCCTTTCATTATCTTCCCTGTATCTCCCCAGATCATCTCTCCACCCCTTTTATTAATACAAGTACTATATTTCCTATTCTCCAATCTTACAATGCCACCTTCAACATGCTAGAACTATAAAAGCAGATTTTCAAATTCATATGCCAATTCTTTATGTGCTCTAGAATACAGGCTACTCAATAGCCATACTGCCTTTGCCCTATGTTCCACATCAGCATCCTTATTAAGAACTGCGGCAAAATGAATTTAGTGTGGGGCCTAGTTAATCATTAATGCTGACCCTCATCTAGCAACCCTCACTTCTTTCTTCCCTCCCTCCCTCCCTCCCTAGCTGTTATTTGGCTAAAGAACAAATGGTTTTAATTCAGTTTTAAAGATCAAATTATTGGCTTCTCCATTTATCCCTACATTTGCTGGACTTCCCAAACACAGCCTTCCTTTCTGATTAGACCTTTTTTCCATATCCATTAGCTCACTCCTTACTGCTAATATCTTTTTTTGAGATGGTTGTTCAGCCAGATAGGTCCAGAGGCCTCCCTTACAAGTGTTTTCCTTTTGTCTGGGATGCAAATCCTTTTGTACCTTTTACTTAAAGGGACAAACATTACACATAAACCAATCTAAATGATTGGAAACTGGTTTAAACCTGTAACAGAACTGATAGTCAATGCCCACAAACCAGTTTGAAAATGGATTAAACTGATTTGAGATAAACCTGGTTGAATGTAGTATTAGACTTAACTGATTTAGGTCAAATCAGTTTATGCAGTGTCTGTCCCAGACCCTTTGCTGGTTTAAGCTAAGCCAGACACCCCCAGCATCCCAGCATGCTCTCTAGGCGGGGCTCTCTGCTCCACAGCAGAGCTGGCCCCTCCCCTCTGCTCCCTGGCTGCAGCTCCGGCAGAGACTTGCAGGCACAGCAGAGTCTGCCTGACTTCCCTGTGCCCCTCTTTCCACCCTCACCACTCACTGCTTAAGCAGAGATCCCTTCCTCCTCTCTTCCACAGCCAGTGTGTGGTATGCTAGCTAATGCTTTGTAAGGCAGATAGGACTGAGTCCGCTTAGGGCTTTTTGGAGGTAATCAGCAGGTCATATGGTAATGTCCATGCATTTCTTCCTTTGGAAAAGGCAGATCAGGTGATTTGGGAAATCTGATATCTCTTATTAGACTAACTAAATAGTTGCAAAAAAATTTCTTAGCAAGCTTTTGGGTTTAAAAAGCCTTTGTCAGGCTGAGAGAGCATCTGCAGCTGGTGTGTGCTCTTCCTGGATGGAATGAAGAGTAAAGAAGCCAGAGGCTGGTATGCATTTTCCTTCCTTTAAGAAGAGCTTGTAATGAGTGAGGCTTTGTTTTCTGATGGGATGTTAAATGCTGATAATGCTCTATTATCAAGGAGTGGGGACCCCCTCCCTAATCACAGTGTCCTGTTGGGGCCTGGCCATGCCCCCCTCAGCTCAGCCCTGTGGAAGGGAAGGGAGGGCTGCTTTAGTGCCCCCTGGCTTCTAGCCTGAGCCACAGCAGACATGTCCCTGTATTTCTGGAATGTTTGTCTAGTTACAAAACTGATTTAGCCTAGCCAGGTTAGACTAACTTGGAAAGATTGAATCAATTGAGGCTCAGGTTTTTGAACATCTGTCTCTAGCCAAAGAGATTGCAAGCCTCCTTAACAGTCAATCTCCTGAACTCTTTAGTCTAGTTAAGTATCTTCCTTAATTTATCACATTTTTAAAAACAGATAAAGATTACACAACAGTTTCAACTATAAATATGCATACACCAATTTTGGAGTTCATTTTATCAATGCCTTTTTATGTATGCTTTGCCTTCCTTGGTTCAAATAAAAACTATATTTTGTTCCATTTATCTTTTCTTTGAAAATGAAAGTAAAAGATAGGACTATACTATGTTTGTTTTACCATGGCAATTGGAATAGTTTCAAAGGGTCTATTATTATTTGAATTGAAGAATATGAGGCACTATAAGTCAATGAGTGTTTGGGGATTACTTCATATATATGCTACAACAGTGAATGGATACATAACATTTCTCTTGACAACTGCTGTCTACAATATAAATGTCTCCTGTCTAAATGTATAATTGAGGTCCCCTTGATACCTTTATTATTACTATGCTAGCTCTAATGGCTTTTGTGCAACAACTTGGTTAGAAATGTTTCCACGTATGGATTAACCATGAGCTTTTAGCACATGGATTACTGAAAACACAAACAAGAGCAACTCTATTTTTTTAATATCCATACTTAAATGTACACTTATTATTAAATTGATTCTCAGAACTGGAAACCTCCCAGGTCAAAATGAGTACTATTAAATGCATATCAGCACATATATGTAAGTAAATAACATAACTAATAAATAGGATAAATAATAATTGGAGAAATCCTGAAGGATGCAAGCAGCCCCAAATACGATGTACCTGGCCATAAAAGTCTAACAGAAAATGTTTAACTATTTTATTGAGGTGAAAAGTTGAACTACTAAATTACAGTAGCACAGTCAAAATTACTGAAGAAGTCCCATTTCATTGAATCTTTGTTTGCTGAAACCATTATTGAGCCACAGACTATTCAGATGCCTTAATACATACTTATGTATCATATTTAGGCACCAGGTAAAAAAAACCCCCCCAAAACAGCTAACAATGTTTTTCCTTCCCTTTACCCTCGCCATGGCGGGGAAGTGCGGGAGAATAAGAAAAACCTCACTGGACACGATCAACAAATCTTTCACCATGAAGTTGAGACAAGATCCAGGAGAGACATTCTGGGTGCATTCAATGTAGGTATCACAAACCTAAAAATTAAGTCTTTGGTTTCAAGAGAAACAAGGAAAGAGCGTTAGACCCCCAGCATCCCGGCATGCTCTCTGGGCTAGGCGGGGCTGTCTGCTGCACAGCAGAGCTGGCCCCTCCCCTCTGCTCCCTGGCTGGAGTCACATAGTCAGTGACCTCCAAAGGGCAATTCAGAAAGCCAGACAAAGAATAGGGAGCTGCCTGTATGAAACACAACTCCCATGTCCCTGTCCATTCAGGAACCAGAATATTATTCTTTCTTCTGAGGCATCTGGTGGCAGGAGCATTCAAATTTTACATAATGGATTAGTTGTTTAGAACATTTTTCCTTAGAAACAGGAGACTCAGGACAGCCACCTTAGTTTGAGAGGCCCAAACCCGTTTGGTCCCTCTACAGCCATTATGCTGGAGCTGGGCCACTGGGCAAGAAAGAAAGCATGAAACACATGGTGCCAAAAAGAGTTTAAGCAAAAGGAATGAATCTTGACTATGTAGCCTAGTGACTATGGCTCTGAGAGAAAGGGATTGTGGGCCCTGATTCCTCTTTAAGTGCTGTTTTAGATCATAGCCATTGGATGAAAAAAAAATGTCAGGCACAATCCTGAAAAAAGGGATCAGGACGCCGGTCTCCTAAGTATCTGTGCTTTCCTTAGAATTTTTTAGCCACCACAGTTGCAGAGAAAAGCTTGAAAAGGTCATTCAAGTGCATTGAGAAGACTAAAAAACTGAAAGGGAAAGATGAAAAAATCAATTTGGCTTTGTAAAAAGAATAATGATCTTTAAGCCAACCTTATGGTTCTTTCGAATGGTCATGGCTGGCAACACAAGCAAAATGATACTTAAAATATCACCACTCTGCAATTAAGCTTCCATTTGAAAATCAGAAACCACTTCACGTATCCTAATTAATTTATCCTTGAAGACCCTACAATATGTAGCATTATTACTTTGCACGAGTAAACTGGGCATACAATGTTAAATGATTTGCCCAAGGACATGCAGAAAGTACAAAGAACAGTGTAAAATTCAGCAAAATATTTTCGTCCTTTAAACACTAAATTTATTTTCTTTATAGTTACAGGGCCTATCCTATGGAAATGCATTAGAAGCTGGCCAAGGCTTTTACTTTTTATCTGGGCATCTGAGTTCAGCAAATACAAGACCTGTATCTGCATAAGAGTTACAGCTACCTTTTTGTCTATTTCAGAACATTTCAAGATTTGTGATTGGCAATTATTTATATGCTCTAAATATATTTGCACATGAATGGTTTTATTAGCTATTTACTCAGGCTCCTCGTGGCCAGGATTGTGTCTGTTAATGCCCATGAAACACTCTCTCTCCAATGATATTGATGCCTGAGATCATTTGGCATCTCACCTATGGGAAAAAAAAGTTCTAACTTATGTTTCTACTTATGACAGCTTTACACAAATGGTCTCTAAGAGCATTGGAAGGACTCAAGAATAAACTGTAAACTATTTCCCTGGATAGTCTTTTTGTAATTCTACTCAAACACATAAGAAAAAATAAAACCAAAAAATGAGAAAATAAACCAATAGATCTTTTCCATACAGCAGCAGTGTGTAATTTTCTCCCTTAGTGCAAATATCTGGTCAGACACTTCATGACCTTTTCTGAAGCTCTATTGATTTTGCTTTCAATCGTACCTCAAGGTGTCTTGCCTCATTTGGTTGGTAAGCTGCATAGCACAAACTGTTTCTCATTCACATCTTCAGCCAGACATTTAGTAACTTGTCAGCTTGTATATCCCTCTCCATTCTCTTCTGTGCAGTGGGTATACCGCTGTCAGAATCCAATCTGGAGTCACAGCACTTCTCCAGACATCAGAAATGACAGCCAAGTTCTTTACTACTTCAACTTTCCAACCTTCTTTAAGCAATCCCTCAACAATTCCAAACTGAGCCTGGAGTTTCTGTGTTATTGCTTCTCTCTCTAGCTGAGTCAGCTTCCTGGTGACCTGAATCCCCTTCCCGTCTTGGCTTGATGCAAAACATACCAAACCATATATCACCTATTTACAGCTTTTGAAAAAAAACCTAATATAGATATTTCCAGGGACTTCCTTTCCACTTGAGCTTTACATTTTGCTTTGGCAAGATCTTCATGCTTTCATCTCAAGAAGCAAAGTTGCAATTCTAAAATAATTCCTTTTATCAGCACACGGTATGTTTTTTTTTAAAGCTACAGCTGCTGTTTACCTTGAGCTGAAGTCTATCAGATCTCACAAGAGTGATATCAGCTCAGGTTTGTATTTGGCATGAGATCTCTCTAAAGAGAGATCAATTCATTGTGCCATTTGGCATTCTTAGGATTTGCAGTAATTACAGATTTTATATTTCTGTCTGAAAAATATAGCACTAAGTAATAATGCTGTACTGCTGAGACTACTCCATCTTGGATACTACATTCTTATATGACAAAATTGTTTTAAATGGGTAAGTTCATAAGAGCTTAAATTATACCTTGTCTACATTTGAAAACAAGTCCAAGTAAAAAGCATTTTGGAGAAATTTGTTTGGAAACAGTTTAGAGGGTGGGGGGTTATGTTGCATGCAAATGGTGAAATAGGAAAAGTAATCTAGTACACATGGAACTGTATCTTAAGAAGGCCTGAGTTCAATCACCATCTCATCCATAGATATTTTTTATATGTGTCTGTTTTTCACTTTCCAATGTTATTATATTGGAATTGTACTTCCCCAGGTGTCGGGTGTTTTCTCTTGGTGCAGTAATAAGGGCCAGCTAAAGGCCTATAAAGAAGACCTATCTTAAGACTATAATTATACATGCAACTTTGAAGTCCCCCATCTATGAAGATTCATGATACTAAAATGGAAACAATTTTCTTACCTGGCTAAAGAAAACCCCCCCCCCGAAAATATTTAAGTGAACACTTGTGGAAAAGTTTTTTCTATCTTGTGCTCCACTCTAGTGCAGTCTATGCACAAGATTTGGGCCCTTGAGTGTTCACAATCAGAAGTACAAAAGTAAGCCAAATAAGCAAAGACCTGTAATGTCTCACTCCATTTTCATTTTACATTGATTTAACTGGGCATAACAGCAGAAGATGAAAGCATGAAGATCTTGCCAAAGCAAAATGTAAAGCTCAAGTGGAAAGGAAGTCTTAGTATCTATATGACTGGAAAATTTTCAAAGGAGTTTGGACCTTTAAGGCTCATAATAAAAATAGAAACTGCCCCTTAATAATAGTGGCATTCAGGCATTCCATTACTACTTTGAGAGTTTTAGATACAATATAACATATTTCACTACAGGTGCACCAATACATTGGTCCGATATTGGATCAGTACTGATATAAAGAAAACTGGCTGTATCAACTATAGGCCTGATGCGGCTGATAATTTGCCCAATAAATGCCTGTGCTGCACACAGAGCAGAGCTGACAGCATGGAGAGTTGCCTCCAGCTGTTAAGTCCAGTGTGGTGGAAGGGGAGGGAAAGAACATGGTGGAGGGTGCAGATCAATGCCCCCTGCAGTGAGGGAGGGGGCAGGGGTAAGGCAGGCACTACCCAGGCAGGGCAGGGGGGCTGGAGCCATGGCTTATGGAGGGGAGGTAGCTCCTGCCACTGCTTGCACCCCAGGAGGGCACAGGGGGGCATGTGCCCCCCAGATCTGCACAGGGCATGGCGAGGCGGGCTGCAGCCAGGCCTGCGTGGGGCCCTTCTGGGCAGGGGCTGGGCTCAGAGTAGGTGCTGACCATGCTGGGAGGATGCTGCATCCCCCACCAACCACCCGGTACAGCCCGAGTTCTTCCTGGTGCGTGGGTGGAGGCAGGGCATTGAGCCAGAACTGCACCAGGCGGCTGCAGTGCTGGGAGTGGAGCAGCAGTGAAATTTGGGGTGGATGCACCATTTTTAGTGGTTCATAGACCAAAGGTGGTATGTGCAAATTCTTATCCATAAAATAAACTGCATGTAGTTTTGTGTCATATATTCTTACATATAACCCACACTTTCCCCCAAAACCAGCTGGGAAAAATTGGGGTTTACAGTATATGCAAGGAAAAGAGTGCCCTATGCTCCAGAAATGTGATGGTGGAGGTGGGAGGAAGGTGGTGTAGGGGGAGTGGTGGCAATGTTAATCACTGTGGCTCTGGGAGACTCAGCAATTAAGGCTTCTGCTGATCCATCCACTGAACCACCTCCTACCTTCACAGCCACATTTCGAAACCTGTGGTGAACACTTTTCCTTGACAGGTGGGGTTGGTCTGTATGCCAGATTGGGCCCTGCCTAGAACCAGCATGCTGAATCAGGTGCCAGCATGCAGCCTCAACATGTAACAGTGCCAATGTGCTGGGGTGGAGCCCAGCCCACAGCCCATAGGTCTGCCATGCAAGGTCTGGCCCCAGTGTGTGACCCTAGACCTCAGCTAATGTGTATACCACATTAAGGTCTTTTTCCCTTGTGGGGCCTAAGTCAACTGAAAATAATGAAATGACGGTGATTTATATCAGCTAATAACTGACTCATAGCCAAGGATCCTGGTTTTCTGTTTAAAAATCCCAAATTCTCTGATAAAAAAAATCCAAAATTCTTTATGTAAAAGAGCCCAAATCCATGTTTTCTGTGATTAACATAAAACACCACTATACATATAGGTACCAGTTAAATACAACATTTTACTGATATATTTACAATTTTAAAGCAATTTAGAAGCCTAAAAGTGCCTCAATCATTATAATAAAATAAATTCTAAATACTTATATAGTTTGGCAACTGATTTTGTTTTCTTATTATGGAAAAATCAGAGCTTCCCTTGCCCCCTTCTCTTATCAGGCTGTGGACCCAGCTGCGGCTGTTCCCCTGCCCCACTGGCCCCCAGCTTAGTGGCACTGAGCACCTCTGATGCCAGTGCCATGCCCCTGCCTATGCTGGTGCCCCTCACTCCTGGCCCACAGCCTCTGACCCTGCCAGTGTCCCTCAATCCTAGCTCACAGGTCACCGGCCCTGTCAGTGCCCCTCACTCCTGACCTGCTGCTGCCTGGCCCCAGCCCCCCAGTATGTGGGGAATGGGGTGGGTGTGTGGACTTAGGTGGCACATGGGGAGTGGGGAGAGGCATAGGAAATGCAGTGGGGGGTGGGGAGGCTCATGCCCCCCAGAGTTCTGCACCCATGGCAGGGCACAGGGCTGCAGTCAGGCTGGACAAGCTGGAGACCCAGGGGTAGCAGCAGGGGCAAAACTCTGTGCAGCTACCACCAAGCCTCACCTTGATGGCCATAGCTGCCACTGGCACCCAAGGTGGATGACTAGAGACCCTCTGGTTTTAAATCCATAGGGAACATGGTGCAGGTGACACAATGGTGGGAGTCTACTCCAGACCTCCGAACCAGGATCAAGAGCTTAACTAGGAGTTCACCAGGCAATTGTCTGAGGCCACACACTCCAGGTGCATGATTGTTATGGGATTTCAACTACTTAGACATCTTGTGGGAAGAGCATGTGGCCAAATCCAAGCAGTGGCAAAGCTTTCTCTTATGAGTAGATGAGCTCTATCTGACTCAAGAAGTCGACGGCTGATAAGAGGTAAAACACTGCTCGACCTGGTTCTGACAACCAGGAAAGACCTAATCAGCGACCTGATGATCAAAGGAAAGCTGGGTGACAGTGACCATGAGCTGATCACCTTCACCATCCACCACAAAGCTGGCCAGTCAGCAATACAGAAGTCCTCAACTTCAGGAAAGCTCATTTTGACAAGCTCAGGAGGCTTGTCAGGGAAGCCCTAAAGGGACACAGCCCAAAGGGAAGGAGAGTTCAGGACGAGTGGTTGCTCCTCAAGGAAGCAATCCTGGAAGCACAAGCAAAGCCTATCCTGTCTTGGAGGAAAGGCAGCAAAAGGGCACAGCAGCCCCCTTGGCTCTCCAGGGAACTAGTGAACCTCCTGCGTCTAAAAAGAAAGACCTACAAAGGATGGAGGACAGGATCCACCTCCAAGAGGGAATACTCTGCACTGGTCCAGACCTGCAAGGAGCAAGCCAGAAAAGCCAAAGCTGCAACAGAACTCCAGCTAGCTACAAATACCAAGGACAATAAAAAGTCCTTTTTTAGATATGTGGGGAACTGGAAGAAAAGCAAGGGCAACATTGGACCCCTGCTAAACCAGATGGGACAACTGACAACCGATGCCCAGGAAAAAGCAAACTTGCTAAATAAAAACTTTGCATCAGTCTTTCATCAGTCCCATGGGATGCTCCTGCACACTATGGGACAGGGAGGCCTGGGTCAGGGAGATTCCTTACCAATGCTGATCTTCTGAAGGAACATCTTGAGAGGCTGGATACCTTTAAGTCAGCCAGCCCTGACAGTTTACACCCCAGGGTACTTAAGGAGATGGTGAGCATCTTAGCCCAGCCCCTGCCACGGATCTTTGAGAACTCCTGGTGCTTTGGTGAAGTGCCCAATGATTGGAAGAAGACCAATGTGGTGCCTATCTTCAAGAAAGGGAGGAAAGTGGATCCAGCAAACTATAAGCCCATCAGCCTGACCTCTATCCTGGGGAAGGTCTTAGAAAAGATTATCAAAGAGGTTATTCTTAACAAACTGGCCGACAGCAACATCCTGACAGATAGCCAGCATGGGTTTGTTGCAGGTAGGTCTTGCCTGAACAGTCTCAAGAGAGGCTGAGAGCAATGGGACTCTTCACTCTGGAAAAGCTCAGGCTCAGGGGTGATCTGGTGGCCACATATAAGTTCATCAGGGGTGCTAACCAGGATCTGGAGGAACATTCGTTCACCAGAGTGCCCCAAGGGATGACAAGATTGAACGGTCACAATCTCCTCCATGACTGTTTCAGGCTGCACATAAGGAACTTCTTTACTGTCCAAGCACCCAAGGTTTGGAAAAGATTGCCACTGGAGGTGGTTCAAGCACTTACTCTGAACACCTTCAAAAGACATCTGGATGTTTATCTTGCTGGGATCCTATGATCCCTGCTGACTTCCTGGCCTGGGGCAGGGGGCTGAACTTGATGATCTTCCGAGGTCCCTTCCAGCCCTAATGTCTATGAAATCTATGATGGTGTAGCACTCCCTCCTGTGCTAGGTCCTGCCCGTTGAGCAATGGAGGTTACTCCTACCTGGAGCTGGTCTAGCCAGGCTGCAGCCATGTGCCCTGCTGTGGATGCAAAAATATTGTGGGACATATGCTCCCCCCGTGTTGCCTGTGCCCTCCCTGCCCCCCCCCCTCCTGCATAGACTTACCTGGAGGGAGCTGCGGGAGCTGCTCTGCTGCTACATGTATGTGTGTGTGCGCACATGCCCATGGCTCACCCTGTGTCCCATTTCCTCCAGTCCCAAGCAGTCCCTTGCAGGCTAGAACTCTGCCAGCCTGCAATGGGAAACCCAGTTTCCCATGATTTTCTTTAAAGGAGAAAATCTTTTTTCTCCTTTAAAAAAGAAACTCTGTGTTTTTCCAACTGGATCCTTGAACCTACCTACTGCAAGCTCCAAGTGGGCACAGAGTTCCATTTCTGGGAATACTTTTGACAGGTCAGAAGAACAGTGTGAAGGAATGGTGTCAATCCCAAGGAATCATGGCATTACTTAATGATAAAATATCATTGGATATAAATACAACACTTTAAAAAAATACAGATTTACAAAGCATTGTCAGCTGGAATCTCACAAAAAAGAAACACGGCACAAAAAGTTCCTATACAGTCACCTTTCTCCTTCTGCATATGTATAAAATAGAGGTTTTCATTAAATCGCCATACAACACTAAATGTATTAGCAGTAATTAGAAAAATAATTTCCTTTTTTACAGATGCTTGAAGGATCCTGAAGTTCCTTATATCATATTTCCTATTACCCTAGGTGAGTAACTACAACGGGTGCTATTGAAATTGTCAACATCCACTTCGCTTGGAATCTGCACTTCGGAACTTGAAATGCCCATGCTACATCATCTGCCTCTTCTAAGATTTGCAAGAGTAAATGAGTTTTTCACAGCACCATCAAAGCCATTTGAAAACCATTATCGGACCATTATTATAGTCATTTTACAGATAAGGTTCTAAAGGCATATCCTGGTCCGCTCTGCAAAGCAAAATCCCATATACGATATTTTCGTTGGGCTCTGAATGCAAACATACCAAGGTTACCTGAATCTAAAAGCCTGGGTATGTAGGTATTCATAGGGCTTAAAAAACCCCAAAACAATGGTGTGCCCTATCTAAATTAGTTCACTTCAGGAGATGAACTAATGTTAGATTGACTTGGGTTAACTCTATCTAAAATGGGTTAACTCACTCGATTGAATGCTTGCATGCCTTCAACCCTGACTAGGCTATTTTTATCCCCCTAACTACCCCTGCCCTTGACCAGGTCTGGAGGAGAGAAGACTATGGGGGGATTTAATAGTAGTCTTCAACTACCTGAAGAGGGGTTCGAAAGAGGATGGAGCTACACTGTCCTCAATGGTGGCAGATGACAGGACAAGCCACAATGGTCTCAGGCTGCAGGTTAGATATGAGGAAAAAAGTGTAGGTTAGATATGAGGAAAAACTCTCTCATTAGGAGGGTAGAAAAGCACTGGAACAGGTTACCCAGAGAAGTTGTGGAATCTCCATCCTTGGAGGTTTTTAAGACCCAGATAGACAAAGCCTTGGTTGGGATGATATTTCAACCCCTAATTTTCTATGATTCAATAACATGTCACTTGGCAAGTAATGATAATCTTCAGCAAGGACAGGCTTGGTGCTATGTAAGCCACTAATGAATGAATGCACTGCTGTTAGCTCACAATCTAAGACCCTGACCCTGCAACAGGATGCATGTTGGCTGAATATTGCACCTTCACAGAGACTTACAGGGGGTTGTTGAATTTCCATATGCAAGTTGTTGCAACATAAAGGAATAAACATGAAGGCACAGTGAAAGGTCCTATAGAAACACCTCAGTCCTAAGATGGGTATTTTTATAAATTACTTCTGAAATAATAAAACTGGAAATCTAGTTACAAGAAGTATTCATATTTTTCTTCCATCCACATAATTCTTCTATTTTTATTAATCCTCCTGGCTAGCAATATGACGTACTTTTTGCTCTTAATTTAATGGTCCTGACTACATTGATCTGTTGACGTTTTAAGTTTGAAGAATTGCTGCTCTTGTGCAGAACACATCTTTAAAGGCACTACAAGGAATTATATAATGAAAGGAAATTAGGCTGCTACAAACATTACAGTATTGTCCTGGGAAATAGTGTATTATTTTACAGGACATAGAAAGTTAAGTCATGTAATATTTTAACAAAATACAACCAGGGATGGAGAGAGACACAGTAATTTCTATTTCAACTCAATGAAAGTTCACAACAATATTTTACCCAGGAAGTAAAATTGCACTCCGTGACTTATGATTATTTCTTTTTAAGTTTCCTAAGTAACTTTCGAGAACTGTGAAAACTGCTACTCAAGCAGGCTTCTTTTTTCCTCCCTGTCTAGCCCAGAAACCAGGTACAGTGGCTGATTTTCCTTATTTTGGAAAATCTTACCGGTGCACAGAAAAACAGTAAAACCATGAAACCCAAATAAGGTTTTATGAAATGAAACACAAATATTTATATATTACCAGTCATTTTGAAAGAATATACATTCCTCAAGGATAAAAAGTTCCCAATAAATCCATTTTTTTAAGCTGAACATAAGAACCATAAAAATTAAAGTACCGGTCTGCCAGTCACATGGGTCTGCCTTTAGTTACAAATCAGTTTCCAATAATCTATTTGCCTTTTTCAAACTCATCTATTATTATCACTCTATCCTATAAGTATGCACAGAGGACTCTACAATCCCATGAACAAAGGCATAACAAGATCCAATGGCTGAAAACTGTAGCCTGACAAAAGGTAGATTCAGGAAATGTGTACCTTATTTCAACAGTATGGGTAATCAAGCACTGGAACCACTTAACCAAGGGTTAAGCAGATTCACCATTATTTGAAAATCTTAAATCATAACTGATTTTTTTCCCCTAAAAAAGCATGCGCTATTTCAAACACAAAATTAATTCTAGGAACCCTATGGCCTGTATTATATAGGAAGTCAGACTAGGTTATCATCCGGTCCATTCTGGCCTTGTAATGCAGGAATCCAACACATTTCTGGAAAACTGGATTCTGACCCTACAAACTCTTAGGTACACACTACAGCTTATGCATGCAAGTAGTTGATTGAAATCAGTTGGTATGCTTGTATGTCTTTCACATTTTCATAAATTGCTCAGAGGAGACGGGGAGAGGCGGGTATCTTGGTTTCTCTGGAGCCAGTAGAAGTTTTGGTGTTGATGTCAAAGGAACCAGGATTTCATCTGGTATCTCTTTCTCTTGACCCCACACCCTAAAAAAAACTGCATGTGTGGTTTTACCTCTAAATCCCCAGACTTCAAGTTTCTGAAAGCCTTGGTCGAGGCTGAGAGATGCATCAGACCCCACTACCCAAGTCAGAATGTAGGCACGACATATCCACTGACAGAGAAGTGCTGATAGTTTATTTTGGTAGGACTCCATTAAATTCATATTTTCATTCAAAGTAGAAGCTGGCACCTAGAAATTATGGGCACAAACATATAGTGTTTGTACTGAATTGGATGTGAAGTCAACAGGACTTCTCAGATATGGTTAGGGTCTCCATCTATGTCCCATTTTTGCAGGTCCCATTGTAAAGACCTGTCCCAGGCATACCATTGGTTTGCTCAAATAAACACATTTGTTCTGATTTAAACAGGGAGCTGATGACGGGAGTCTGAAACCAGACTGTCCCTGTGGAAAAAGGACCCTCTCTCTCACACTCATCCACACCACATTTTGCAGCACGCCACATCCTCCCCTATCCACTGCTTATGCATAAGTGAATACACACTCACACAGCTCTCTGACACACTCAGCTGAGAGCAGAGCTTGGAGACAAGTTCAGCATGCTGGAAAGCAGTGGGGAGGGAAGGAGAAGAAAGGGTAGGAGCATCCCTGGGAAATCTTGTTACCCTACACATGGTGATCAACTTCTAAACCAGTTCCAGTCTCTACACTTTAGTTTCCACTGCCTGAAGTGACTGCAGCATTGACATCTCCAATCACTTAGCTCAGGAACTTCTAGTAGTCAAGCTGTGGTAGCATGGAGCTCAGGACAGCTCAGTATTTACTCAGTTTCCTGGGAAGGTTTTGCAGTACAGCCTGCCTCAGTTATGCAGCTAACAGTATCTGGACTAGCTAGTTTAAATCAAACTGAGGTGGTTTTCAAGCTGCGGGCTACAACCCACAATTCAAAAGGGGTCTACACCTCTATTTGAAATTTCCAAAAGGTGCCATACCTCCAAACCAAACATTTTAGGGGTCTGCAAATGAAAAAAGGTTGAAAACCACTGGTATACACATTTACAGAAGTGACTGCAGTGTTGATAGCTGTTCAGTCTGTTTGCTGCATGTGGCCTTAACTGAAAAATATCATTTACAGGCTTTGCATTTCATGTTTCTTTAATACAAAACAACCGTATTTCCAGAATTTCAGGTGCAATCTTTTAACTTTAAATATCACTATTACTTTACACTAATGCACCATAAGACTATACCTTAATGCTACGATGCTCTGGAAATGTCCATATTTTTGCTATCTGTTCACAGCATGTAGCCCTAATTGAAAAATGGTATCACTTACTAGGTTTGTAGAAGGCTACAGAACAAAGCTGAATCTGAGTTTTAACCAGAGCCCATATGCATTTTAGGTCATTCCACTGTGTGAAACATGAAACAGAAGCAAAGGAGCTGAGAGTTTTGTAACAAATGCTTGGACTTTGTCATTTCTTACTTTTTTTTTTACATTTGGCTTTTTTAAATTTTCTCTTGAAGAAGGGAGAATGTAAATCTGAAGCCTTTTAAAAAGAAAAGCTTTAATCTTTATTCACTGCTCTTTTTTATTACGTTAGTGAAATGAACTAACTTTTTTACTGTTTATTATTGTTGCTCAAGTCTTCCACATTCAGCAGAAAGTGAGGGTGGATGGAAGGAAAAAATCCTTATATAAATGTAATATAAATTACATCTTCTAGAAATAGTCTCTTTTCTTTTAAGCCTTAAAGAAGTCTAAAGATTACTAAAGAACTTTTATCAAAGAAACCACCTAATAGAGATTCTCTACAGATGTGGGGTTCAAATGTATCCAAGTCATTGGACAATGGGAACTTTTGGAAGCATTGTGACTCAGGAGGGACCAGGATGTAAGTGAAGTATGCCTGCTTTCGGGGCATGGCTAGCTCTGCTTATAGCACAAGATCCTCTTGTGTATAGTCCTACACTATTTCCTGTCACTTTGAATAGCTGCACAGATAGACTAGCCCATAGATAAAACATCAAAAACTGAAAAAGAAAAAAAAAAAAGTATTGCCTTGCTGGAGCAATGGAAGAAGGGATATCCAGATTCTCTACCACTTCTGTGTGACCTCTGAAAGGCATGTGACCTCTGTCTTCATTTATCAGTACGAACAGGTCTGAAAATACTAAACTTACTGTACTGCACAGTTAGGAACACTACAGTGTCACAGAAAGTGTAATTTTTATGACAGTTTTGCTAAGAAAAATTAAGAACTACTTTATTCTGTTTCAATGACCAAGATCCAGATTCAGCAATGCATTACATATGTGCCTAAATGCAGTGCAGAAATACACAGCTGATTTCAGATCTTCTGGCAATCTGTAAAGGCTGAAAACACTATTAAAATCTTTCATTCATTTTTGCAGAACACAGAAAGAGTGAATAAGGAATAAAATAAGAGTAAAATAGAAACACACGTTATTGCTGACCTCTTTCTATAACACACAGTAGGAGACTGTTGCAAAGCTCCTGAAAATCAATGATAATTGATTGAAAGGGGCTTTGAATCAAGCCCTAAACATACAGAAAGCATCACTTCAGAGTTCCCTCTTAAAACATTCCCTTCTTCCATTTATCAAAAAAGAAGCTGACCTTCATTTTTACCCTATAATTAAAAAGGCAGGCACAGTAAAACACCAGGGGCGGGGGGTACATCTCTGTACCGGAGTCCCATTTACACCAAAGGCTAGAGCCCCAAAAGTGCTTAGATATTCCAATACTGAGCACTGCTATGTGTAACTTTTAGGATCCTGCTCCCATTCCCCAGAGTGGAATGCAAAGCCCTGATAATGAAAAATCCTTGCACCCTAATACCTCTCCTTATACAATGCATGGGCAAAGTTACATATCTGAGAACTGGATCTAAAGCAACCACCATGCAGAAATGGGGTGAGGGGGAGGGTGGAGAGGGGTCAGATCTTAGACTTAGCTATATAGAACCACTGAAGATAGGGGTATTTTTTCAGTTCTCCCCCTTTCTGTCAGCCATATTTTTCAACAGAAGTAGTGGCTAAAGCCATGTTTTGTAAAAAGCCTGGTCCCGTAAATGTGGGATAATGCAACTGAGCCTCTGAATACATTCACCCTATTATTAATGCATCTCTTAATATCAGACCAGTTCCTTGCGGTACAGGAGCCTTCCTCCACCTAGTTTATGGTCCTAATGGAGCTAAGACACGGTGTCAAGCTTCTTAATGCTGTCAAATCCAAGACACTTCTGCCCATGCCTAGAATCAGAAGTTTAGGTACACAGGGAAGTGTGCTGACAAACATAAACCCCTGGTGATGTCAAGTGCCTATCAATTTAGGCCGCAGCTGAGTGGACTCTAAGTTTGGACTTAGGTATATAAAGACTGCTTAAGGGCTTTGTGAGTCTAACCTAAAGACCCCTTTCCCTGCTCCAGAGGTGAAAAGGGGCTTTAGTGTAAATGAGAATCTGAAGTACACATGGAAAGCAGTTCTAGATCTGTGAATATTTATATCCTATTCAGCTCACTGCAGATTCATGACAACTTGACAGTATAAGCTATACCCATAACCAAAAGGGTGTTACACTAACAACAATGCTGCCAGTTTATTCACAATGGTACCTTGGTTGGTGTTAGCTACTAATCTAACATGATGGGTCAATTCAACTGAGGGAAAGCATTTGAGCGCTTTCAACCTATTATTAATATACTGTAGTACCATCCGTGCTTTAATACTATATTCACATCATTTCTTTTAGTTAAGATTTGCTTTGTTGCCCCTAGTTCAAAAGTATTTTTTAGAAAATGACTTCTACATGTTTTATTTTCAGGTGATAAAGCTATAATGGAGAGACTTCGTCATCTGCATTTCAGCATTTATGCTTCCTGACGAGATAAAACTGTGAAATAAAATTAACAAACTTCTGTTAAAAGATGATTCTTTAAATCATCTGAAATTGTTCATATCAAGAAAACAGGAATGATTACATACTGATGTTGGTAAGATGTAAGTTCATGGGCTTAATGAGGAATAATAAAACATATTTTTCACAGCGCCAGTACCGACATTCCAATTAGTGCAATTTTAATCCTTTGCCAAAAGCCCTAATATAATTAGAAGAGTCAAAAAGCATGCCCATAAAGCTTTCAAATACCTGTCATACTGGTACATGGAGTGCTTCTGCCATCCTTTAAAAAAAAAAAATCAGTTTTTGATGTCTGAGGGAAAAGCAAATTATGCAGCCATAAAAGCCTGGGGTAGCCTGGCCTCCTTATCCACTGTAACTGAGGCTCTCTAGACATGCAGGCACAGGCACAATGGGATCTAATGTGCGATTCACACAATCACACCTCCTGCCATGCCACATGTGCATGGCAGGGCGCATGATTGTGGGATCATGCATTAGATCCCTTCATATGTTATTGCTCGCGCAGGGGGAGCCCGAACTTGGGCTTCCCCCTCACCAGCAAAAAGCAAGATCCCATGGCCTGGAGCCCTCTTAGCTGAGGGGCTTCCAGCTGTGGGGGCACTCCAGGTATCCCCATAGCTGGGAGATGCAGCTGCCACAATCTTAAAGCCTTGGGGATACATGAAACTCCTGGGGTGGGGAGATCACTGCTGTAGCAATCTCCCTGCCCTTGGGTATTTATGTATCCCTGAGGTTGGAGATCACCACAGCAGTAATCACCCAGCTCTGGGGGCTTCACATGCCCCCAAGGCACATGTAGAGCAGGGCCTGAGAAATGCATAATACAGCTGGAGATGGGAGAAAAAGGACCTCAAACCTAGGTATGCCAAGCAGAGCTATTCTAAACTGGGGCAGTTGCCAATAGCACTGAGAAACTGTTTCAACATCCATCATCCCGAAAAAAAATGGTTATAGTATGTGTTCATACTCCCAGATATACTACAATACTTAATACATATTTTGATATAGAAGCTATACCTTCCACTAGAAAAGTTACATATTTTTCAAAGTTTGTATATCTTTGTAATTCTACATCTCTATAAGACTCCTGATATAAGAACTTTCATTGCAGTTCTCAGAACCAATGACATCTTGAACTGGGCCTTTATACAGAGTCTGGATTATGACCGAAATAGTTGGCATTCTTCACAACTAGTATTGATTTGAATTCAGCCCTTTATTTTTGCTTGAAGTATAGGCTGGAACGCCTGCAATTTTTCCACCTGTTCTACAATGAGAACATTTTGCTATTCAGAGTAATTTAAATAAATTGACAATTAATCTGAATGGAAGCAAATAAACCAAAAGGAAGTCAGGGAAGTGTATGTGAATGACTGTTACTGTGGATTGTTGGGTAATGATGGAGGATTGATAACGGAAGAGGAAAAAAAACCCTCTAAAAAATGTGTGGAACTGGGAATAACATAAGTTCAGAAGCCATGACAAACAAATGATTGTGGGATACAAGAATTAGGAGGTGCAAGTGCAGTGCCATTAGGGTGAAAGGAGACAGAAAGAAAGTTTCTTCATCATAATTATTTTTTCAGCAATGGGCTCTAGACAAAGCCAGTTTTCATTAGATGAACTAAAACTTTGTTTACTCTGCAGGTTTTTTAAAAAAAAACACTGCTTTTGGATTCAGTATCCCCTACTTCCTGCAGGCACTGCTTTTCTATTTAAAATTTTCATTTCAAGTTATCCTGTTTTCTGGCCTGTCATGCACAGAGAGAGTTTGAAATTCTTTCTTTTGCCATGAGACCCATTTTTCTCAGGAGGGAGGGGAGGAGTGAAGGATGTAACACGCCCCAGTGCATCTCAGGGGGGCACCAAGCATCTCAGAGGCATAAGAAAGTACTAGCATAGTGCAAGATGTAAACTGGCTATAATTGGAACCCACCTGGGACACTATTAATGGAACAGAATAGCCAGGGGCATGGAGTCTTATAGGGCAGGGAAGGAGCCAGGAATATATTTAGGATTTTATGAGAAGGAAATCAGTAGTGAGCTATGGACACGTTTCAGATGGAGATATGAAGAAGTTGAGAGTTTAGAAAAATTGAACATGGGGGTCAATGGTTCAGCTTGGATTTGGAAACACAGCACATTCATGAATACTTACCCAATTTGGGTACTATGTGAAGTTCCCTTGACTAGTTTTTAGTGATCATTTTACCACAAGGAAATCATTTTCACTCTCCTTCCAACAACAATTTTGATTTGCTGTGATTACCGATACCCTTACAAGTGGAAAATGAAAACAAAACCAGAAGGAAAACCAAATATACTAACACAATTTCAAATCAGAATACCTAGATTACAATAACCTTTAACTTAGGGAGTCTAAATAGTTAAATTGTAGGTGTCTGTGTATGAAATGTGAGGCTTTACTTTGAAACCATTCCTAGCCAAGTAACGTCACTATTTGGAATGCTTAAAATGTACCTAGTGGTGTCCCAGCCTGTGCTCTTGGCACATGACAAACTATCGTCACCAAACACAGAGCCATCCACAGATGTAGCTACCTCATCTCACTCCATCTTCAACATGTTTATAGGAGAAAAGAAAGATGGCCTTTGCAGTTTGCCCAGAAGATGAGCAGTTTTGGGCCACGGCACAATGAGACAGGCAGCACGTCCCAATCCCCTACATCCAAACACAGAACATCCTGCTGGCATCCTCATCCTGTTTATATCCCAGGTGTGTCGGTTCATACAGTTCTAACTTTCTCAACTGCCCTGTATTACACAATCTTCACACTTTTTGCAGGAGTTTTGCATTGATTTTTTTTTAAAGGCATGGTTCCTAGAATCACGTAGCTGTGTGACACATCTCATAATCACAGCTTTCTTGGGGCAAACGATGTTTCTAGCTCTTATGGCCATGGATAAAAGTAGAAAAAAAAACATATAACAAGTATATCACAAAAAATGTTTGTTTTTCTTTTAATGTCATGATTCCTAAGCCCATTTCACAACGGGGTTCAAATGGAGGACGACATATTAGTGTTTGGGGCTGGCAATATGTGGCTGTATATAGGAAAGAGAAGCTCTCAAGCCCCAATCTGTATTTGGGCCATCTGGGAGTCTTTACTCAGACTCAGAATAAGTTAATTGTGGCCTGTACTGCCAGCTGTTCAGATTCTGTAAATACAGGCACTTCATCCAATTTATGTTCTTGTCCCTGAGTTTCCATATGGTTTTCAGGTAATCAGTAACCAGTAATATCATCAAGATTCTTTTATTCATTTCATATCATCTGAATTATAGAATATATATTACAAGTCTAGAAAGACTCTTTACGTTAGACCCCAATGTTCAATATCCACTTGTTCTCAGTTGCTTACAAGCATGAAATGATCTATGTAGTAGATAGGCTAGTAATGATAAGTTACAAATGTTACACAAGAAACTGCAAAGTGGTTGGTGGTGAATACTCCCATCATTATTCTTACTGGAAAAGAAAGATCCATGTACAATAATTCATCAGAGCAACCAGCATAAATATTGTACCTCAAATTCTAATGTTACCATACATTTTTCATGTTATGACAAATTTCTGGCTGTATACTCATAGATAATAATAGCAAGTTAGATGCACACAGCTAGAGTGGGTCTTAATACCCTCAACTGCATACAAAGACATATCTGCAGCACTTAAGCAAGCCTCATGATGTGTCTTTTGTCAGGCTAACAACTAAACAAAAGGCAGGATTTATGAGATTTCTGACTTACTCCTGTTCCAATTAAAGTAAAAGATCAACATTTCCAGTGATTTCAATGGTGAAGGATCATGTCCTTGGAGGACAGTGGTATACATATTAGTTAGACCACAAGTGACATATACTGGTACCAAGATATTCAAGTGACTTAGTGATTATAGACATGTTGATAGGAAGGGAAAAGAAAAGAGAGAAGAATCAGACAGCGTTGTTCAAAGGAAGAGAAGCAGGAAGTCAAGAGAATGAGGGGCTGAGAGTAGCAAAATAGAGGATGGTCACAATGCTTTTTTGTAGATTACTTGTAGTACAGGGTAGAAAAGCAGCAGTGTGGCAGTACATAGGAGCAACTGCAGAAGCTATCCAAACCCCATATCATTGTCACCTTACCTCCTTCTGACCATGTCTGGACAGAATTTCTTTTTTTTGTTTTTTTTTTGCAGTTTCTCAGTTGGTTTAATAAAAGGTATTGTCCCTGAACCAAGGGAAAATCCAAGAGTTCTAGATTTTTGCATTTCTTGTTGTCTCGGACCAACATGGCTACCAAAAACATCCCTGAGACATGGAAGATGCCAAATTTTAGCCAATTTTGGATGATAAACTTCACTGCTGAACAACAAGAAAGATTTCTATATCTCCCTTTCTGCCATCTGGCACCAAGAGGGAAAGAATCATGCTTGATCTGCACAACAAAGAACACCTCACAAAGACACTCTCATGGACCTAGAGGGACAGATTTCCAGCTTCAGCTTCCTCTGTGTAAAAATGAAGTTTATTTCCTACATATGGGGACTTTTTACCATGTTTAACTTTCCCTGATCCTGATGAAGGGCGTGAGAGCCTGAAAGCTTGCAGAAAAAGATATTTTTTTCAGTTTCTCAGTTGGTCTAATAAAAGGTATCATCTCTGAACCAAGAGTTCTAGCTTTTTGCATTTCTTTTTGTCTCAGACCAACATGGCTACCAACTGCATACACTGCATGCATTCTAATATTTCTGTTATAAAGGTAACACACCATGCTCCAGTCCCATACCATTTCCTTTCCCTGAATGCTACTTGTTTTAATGTAACATCTCATGTTTTAAAAGAAAGATATACTAGCAGTACAGTGTTTGTACCCCTTCTCTCCCCAATTTTTGAAAACCGTTTTAATATATGTTGATTTCAGCTGGGTTGTTTGTTTTTTTTTTTAAAGAGCCATTGTAAGGTATGCAAGATTTTGTTTTGTTACTATCACTGACAACACTTTCCCCATGATTGGTTTTAATCTTGCTCAAGATACATCAAGGTTGAACACAGCTGCCAGTGACTCAACTGTTAGTACACCGATTTTCAACTCTGAGGTGTGCTCCATTAGATACACAACAACAAGAACATTCCCCAAGGGTCCTGCATTGATTTATTCTGAGCCATCAAAGTCAAGTCACAGCAATAACTAACACTTTTGTGTGCAAGAATAAACAATCCAGTTGCTGTGATTTTCACTGATATGGACTTTTCTCTCCTGCTTTTTATATGGTAAGCACCAGGTTATTTTATCCTAACAATAGTGCCAGATGACGTCAAACTGGCAGGTTTTAACTGCCAGTATCTGGCCCTTTTAACTGTAGATTACAACTCCCAAATATTTTACAAGCATCATGATATCCCTGCATTCACAGAGTCTCTAGTTTCAGTGCATCTTCATTCTCAACCTTCATTCTTAATTATCATTTACAATTATAATAATCCCCTTTTCATTCTACATTTTGATAGGAAATTTGGATGTTTGCCCAACTAGATGATATAGCTTGTTTTCCCTTTAGTAGTAGCTGTCTTATTACCATCCGATGCAGTTATCATTATTATCATTGTCAAAAATAATCTGTTGCAGTTGGCTAGCACCAATAGGCTTCAGCCAGGCATTGGGATACTATGGTACACACAGAAGAATTTCAGAAGACCTTACTCCCATTGGAGGAGAGCAGAGCAGAACATGTTTGAAAATCTGGCTCCTATTTAGTTGTATATATTAAAGCTAAGGTTTCTTGAAAATCTGCCCTGAATATAATAAAGCAACAAGAAACTAGATAGATGATGAGACGCAATAGATGGAGATAAAGGAACAAACCAGGAATAAGAAGAAAGTACCATAATTATAATACTTTATATATATTATAATATAATTATAATTATTAAGGGCCAGATCCAAAAGAAAAACTAACAAATAAAAATAGATTTAGGTGTGGCAATGCTGAGCATTTATTTGATGGGAATACTAAAGCCCCAGGTAGGCACCATAGTTCTAGAGCTGTGCGAAGCTTCGGGTGCTGATTTGATTCGGGGAAGATTCGGCCCAATTCAATGGCCAAATCTCTAAATCTGAATCAAATCAGGAGACAAATAAAAAGGTCTGAATCAATCTGAAGCTCTCCAAATTGATTCAGAAAAGATTTAAAGAGCTTCGGAAATTCAGGGAGTCCCTGCTCGCTGCTGCAGGGAGCTGGACATGGACTCTGCGTCAGTAAGTAGGGGGCAGGGAGAGGGGCTGAAGGAGGCCAGTGGGTCATGGCGACACCCCCACCAGACCCCCTCCTCTGCCTGCTCCCCCATCCCCTCTGAGCACTCCCGACCACTCTCTCAGCCCCGTTAATGGCTGCCCTGTCTGGCCCCGGTCCCAGTGTCCCAGCTCTTCAAAAAAAAAGTCCTGCACTCACTGGATACTGCAGTGGCTGTCAGTGCTTCTGGGGGCTCATGGCAGAGTCCTCCCATGCCATGTGGGGCAGTGGGGTTCACCCCCCTGCCTGGCAGGAGCCGGTGAGTGTGGCACTTTAAAAATAAATAAAAAAGTGCCAGGACACTGGGGCTGGGAGGGCCAGCCATTGATGTGGCTGGGAGAGTGGGTAGGCGGAGCCCCCCCATGCAACACGGAGCAGTGGGGATCACCCCCTGTCTGGAAGGAGCCGGTGAGTGCAGGGCTTTTCTTTTTAAAGAGCCAGGATGCTAGGGCCAGGCAGGGTAGTCATTGATGGGGCTGGGAGAGCAGGTGCGAATGGGACCTGATTGATTCGGAGATTTGGCCGATTTGGTGGCAGCTGAATCTCTGAATCAGATTTGGCCAAATCTATTTGGGACAGTGATTTGAATCCCCAAATTGAATCACTGTCCCCCAAATCGACTGAATACAAATTCAAAGCGAATACTAGCCTCTTCGTACAGGCCTATGAAGCTCCCAATTCCCTTAAGTGCCTAGAACTGGAATCCATAATATATTGCATATTGAATAAGGGGACTTTTGAACCAGCCAGTGGGACATGCTAAAAAAAGGGGACATCTAAGAACGCTAACTTTTCTCCCAGACTTGGGCACTTCTGTAGAGACCTGAGTTAGGGACCTATGCAACACTGGGTTTCATATCCTGAAGCACATGTCTAGGCAAGGTGCATTGTTCAATTGCATGCAACTGACTGGCTCAGTCTTTTTCTCCAACACAGCTGCTGGTGGTTGTCAGTGTCACCTTTACCCTAACAGCCAAGTAATCAGAGCACTTGCCCAGGAGTGGAACACAATTTGGACAAGGGATCAATTTGCTCCTCAGCATTAAGAAGCTCAAACCCACATCTCAACATTTCACAGAACATGCCTTACCTACCAGGTTAGAGACAAGGTTCAAATGGAGCCATTCATGGGGTATATTGTACTGTTGAAGCTGGGACATTGTGTAAAAGAGATGCATGTGTCATGGGACCAGAATGAGATCATGACTCCTTAGCCCCTGGAATAGATTACTTCCCTTAGTGGGCAAGAGGAGAGGAGTTGGGTCCCTGTTCCCTAGTCAGGATATTTTCCTAAGGAGTAAAAGATGCAGGCTCAAACCTTCTCCCATTGAAGTGGAAATGAAACTGTGGACTCCCACTTGCCAGGCAAGTGTGCTAACCACAAAGCTATTTTGTAAGAGGTCCACAAGTCCCAATTTTGGGCCTCAGCACAGTAGGCACTGTGCGCACATAGTAATAGTCAATCTAATCAATCTCTAGAGTTACACTCTAATGCTGTGTGCACGTGATAACTTCATTTTGACTACTGGGCCTATGAAGTATAAGGTTCAGCACGACTAATGCTGCTAGTCTATTGTACTTGGAAGGTAATCATTAGCCTTCATCTACTCCCGCTACAATTATTCTTCCCTTGCTTCTTCTGTCTAAATAGGTTTGCTATTGCAGATCCTGGCTCTTCCCCAGCTTTGGTTATATTTGTATCTTCTTCTTTCAACTTCTTCTCTCTCTCTCATGTCCCTCTCCATTACATCTCTCCATCTCATCTTTGGTCTTCCTCTTTCCCTTGTCCCTGGTAGTGCCACTCTCGTAACTTCTTTTTCTACATATTCTTCTGGACTCCTTTGAACTTGGCCATCCACTCCAGCTACAATTAAGACCAATTAATTTGGTCCTGGGTGTTCAGGGAAGGAGGAGAGGAGGAGAATGGGCAGGAGGGAGAAGTGCTTCCTGTAAAACTTTTCTATTTTTATCAAGAGACACTTCTTACTGTGCTTCTCCTGTGTCTATGTGGACATTGTCAAATAGACTACAATAACTGCTTGTCTACTGCTCCTCACCTTCCTTCTGAGAAAGTCCTTTCCATAAATTTACACAGAAGGAAGGTGAGGAGCAGTAGGCAAGCAGTTATTGTAGTCTATTTGACAATGCACATTCTGTAATAAATGCCATACTAATGTAGCCAGAGCTGTTTTGGTCCCAGCTTGTAGACAGTTAGCAGAAAATATAATGGTTATAAGTTACAAGTGTGCATAGAAGACACTAAGCAGAAAAGACTCTGGAAAGATCTGGCTTTTTGAATTGTTGCCTCAGTTAGCAGAGTTGGGCACGCACAGTCACGACATGTCACGAAATGTCTGGCAGGAATGTGTGGTTGTTCGTTCTGATGTAAAGGTGAATGACTGATGTAGTCGACAGGTGAATGTATCAAGTGTGAGTGAAGATGACTGATAAATCTTTGACAGACAGTGATTTACAAGCCTTTACCCAGAATGATTAGATAAGAGTCACTGCTCTGATTCTGGGGAATAAAAACCCATTGTCTGAAGCATTCGCGAGTGAGTGTGAGCGCTTGTGTTTGGAGCGTGTTTGAGTCTTTGGTGATGTGCATTTCCACTGCTTGGTGTCTGTGGATTGCTATACTTTGTAATCTGGACCTGTGTGGTGAGAGTGGTATTCAAAGCTCCCTGTGGAGGGCTGAGCAGCGATACTACTGCAAACACCCTGCTCCAGGTGTCTAATTGGATATTCTACTCAATTTGACTTCCATTCTGCTCAGTTCTGACCTTAGATTGTCACTGTTTGACTTAACTTGTTCTTCTGGATGTGGATGCCTGTTGATTATTGTTTTGCTGCTCGCTGTGGTCTTCTGTGTTACATTTGGTGAAGTATCACCTTGTTTTGTATTACTGTGTGCATTTCAAGTTATTTCTTCCATACCTTGTTATTGTTATCACCATTTTATTTTCTCTTCCCTTTATTCCCTGGTGTTCAATAAACCCTCTTCTATGTTTCACCCTCAACCTTGCCCTTGTCTGCATCAAATATACTAGTGAAATTCATGCTAGGCATCTAGCCAGATGTGTTGTGGAGTTTCCATTGCTGGTCAGCCTGATTTTAATTAACAATCCTGCTCCACCCTTGATTCACTTTTGCAGGGTTAAGTATCCCAAATTTGGCCCTTGCAACACTAGGAGAAAGAAATTTACTCTATTGCTAGTATTCAGGAAACTGTTCCAAGACCACTGTCAACTCTGCTTTAATTACGGTTTATTTTATTCCCTATTACTTGTAATTATCCAGCTTTTAGAAGTTTCAACATGTTGTTCTTGTCTGTTGATATTTTAGCTCTTTTCCAATACAGCATCAAATTAACAAATGAATGTTCTTCATTTTCTTGTTTGTCCCTTGGTTTCATCAATGCTGTCACTAGCTCTGGGAGCAGAGCTAAATTCAGTTTCTCTTCAAAAAACTTACAAATACAGTCCTACATTTCACTCTGATGGGTGTGTTGGAGCAACAATCTATTTTACATGAAAAAAAATGGAAGGGGTGTTTGGTCATCCCCAGTCTGTAGTGATATAAGTTATAACTTACTGATGCTCCCTAACAGAAGATGACAGAAGTTGTAAATTGTAAAACGATCCCTTACATAGTTAGGTCATGGAGACTAAAGGCCTGAAGAAGCCTATTTACTGCTCCACAACTAAACCTTGCTTTTCAGTTCTTTTCATTCACTTATGCCTGTGCTTATTGAGACCAGTGATCCCTACGTTCAGGGAAAAAATCTGACCCGCTATTTAACCTTCGCCCTTAACTTTCACATTTCTGCCTCTGCAGCCTCTTTACCCACAAAAGGGAAAATATAATTAATAGATTTCATAGATGTTTAGGGTCTGAAAGGACCTTGGTAGTCACCAAGTCTGACCCCCCCTGCCCTGGGCAGGAAAAAGCGCTGGGGTCAGGTGAATTATTCAGTGGGACAAACTCAGAGTCTTTAAATGGACCGAGGTCCACAGACTTCAACAGGACTTTCCTGATTTCAGCAGCTAAATATCTGACCCCTTGTTTCTCACTTACGTAATAGCATCTTCATTCAATCCAGTAAGAGAAGAGCTGTATGCCTGGTGTCCAGTACTCTGACTTTTAGTTTGCAGGTTTGTTGTTGTCTGTACAAATCTTCACTGCTTTTGCTCTGGAGTCATCCTTCAGCCCCAGAAAAAAACAATGCACATCAAGAAAAGAGGCCTGGGGTTCAATATTGCACTCTGTTGCACAGAAATAGTGTTTGTTGACTTCAGTGGAAATTGCATACAAGGAACAATTTTTTCCCAGGGTTTGGATAGCCCATAGTAAAGGCAAAAATACATTGGCTTTAGATTGATTACCGTACACTGATACATATTTGCAAATGAAAGGGTCACCACTTACCACAGCCCATTGCTGTCTGAGGTGAAGCACTCCAAGGGGATGGGGAGTCTATGTGCCTGGGTGGATAGCTGGTAACTACTACTCTTCCTGGAGGTTACTTGTGTTCCTTCTAGTTTCCAGTGTGTTTGCAACTTGTTACACCCAATATTCTGACTTTTCCTTGACTCTACACATGCTTCAGAGATAAGTCTTCTGTTCTCTTATGTAATTTTTTAACTTGCTACTTGGTGTGGCATCCTGCTGGGTGGGATGTTTTGCCTACTGTTTTGATGTCTTGTTGCAATATTTGTAGTATGTGCAGGTCCTGGTAAGAATTACTGGTTTTCCTAAATCCTTTAGCAGCTGAGTAGCTTATTAATAAGTTAACCATGTACTAGTGAAAACTTCTATTGACTGTTTATAAAAATACATTGTTTTGTACTGTCAGCTATAGCTTTTCCCTTTAGTATAGATTTTAACAAATCTAATAGTCTGAAACACCAACCTAAGTCAACGGGATTTGTGGGGGGTCAACACTCCTGAAATCAGACCCTGGCCCTAAGGCATAATAAAAGAAAAAAAGAAAATACTTGAGGAGTATAACTATTTCACCCTGCACTGTTTAGAAGTGCTTGTTAGTAGTGTTAAATAGACTTTCACGTGAAAACTGCAGATAGAATAAACCTTCATAAAAACTACATTTCTAATTTAGTCTACTAAATTACGACAAATTTAAGGAATAACGGGACAAAGTTAAAGAGTCTGTTTTCCAAGACAGGGTAATTTTAGCTATATGTTACTATGTTAAGATGTGCTTTTTTTTAATCCAAATACACTACTTCAGTACAATCACTTATGCATTCTGTTATTAATTGCTTTTGTCTACAATTGTCATATTTAGAGAATATTTTTTCAAGAACATTTTGAAAAAATATTAGACAACCAATTTTTTTCTCTCACCCAACAACCATATAGGAAAATGTTCTCATGCTATCTCTAAGAACAGGCCGAGTCACTTAGTAATTCAACAATTGTCACCCATGTCACTTTCAAAGTAATTGAAATCCCTTCTGATTGATGTTCAAGGATTCTTCAAGCTTCCTTATCAGTATAAATATTTCCTGGCCAGCCTTCTTATCCTATCCAACTGGGTCCATAACGGTTTCTTGTGATCCCTTTTACCATTAGTTCATTTCATTTCACTTCAATTCAAATTCTATCTTTTCTAGGAACCAACCTGTGAGCATATTTTCCTTCTTCATGGTCCTACTGCACCCACGTTTTTCTCACAGATACATTTGCTCCTCACTGTTAATGCTTTTTGCTCATGTAAACTACAATAATACATGCAGTATTTTATTGTTTTCATTACTTCCTTGATTTAAACAATTCTTGAATACATCTTATGATTTAAACGTATGCACACTGATTCCAGTGATGTCAGTGGTGATTACAGGCATGAACTGAGGGCATGATGTAGCTCTAAGTCTCAGTTACTCACTACTTACTTACTATTTATGCTTAAGAAATGCATGAATATTCAATGACTTGCTAGAGTACTTCCTAGTACTCATGGATATTCTTCCCCTACCAAGCCTAACCATAGCATGCTAGCTACCAGAGACTGACAAATGTTTTATATCAATCATAGACCTGCAGTTTTTTATTTGTGTCTCCAGAGATAAGTATAACTGTGACAGACTACCCATGTTTGGCTGATGTACTAAATCAAAGATGTGTGCTATAAATGCATCCTAGTGTTAAGGTCCTTCCAGACGTTCCTGGGTACTTTCTAATACAACAAAACCATGAGAGGATCTGGTGTCAAAGCATTTATACTTACACCACTATTTTGACCTTTCCACAACAATCTTTAAAACAAATCTAATTAATTACAGATCTCAGATAAAAATAATGTTTGTGATGATCTACGTAAGAGATAAGCACCCATTAATCTTACTTGGTTTACCAGGGATTAGTAGCACCTGAAATGTAAGTAATATTTATTCACCATCAGCATAAAAAAAGTAAAATCCTTGAGCCATTTATTTAGTTTTTCAGATTTCCTTTCTTTTATGTCATGAAAAATAAATTCATACAGGGACACTGAAAACATCGTAGCTTTCAAAGTGCATCACACCAGTCACCACATAAATAGTCCAGTGACTTACTCTAATCCATCTTCCTCTGCACATCACTCATGTGAAATCAGCAAGTTTAAGGGGTACTTTCTTCACCAAAAGCAGAAGTCTTAGTTTACACTTACCAAGAGGAGATTATGCTGTGAGGAAGGTATCAGTTTTGACTGATACACTGTCAGTCAGTAAACAGCTCTGTTCTGAAACTCTTGGCGCTGCTAATCAGGTATTTCTCATACTACTCTTCATATGGCTAGCATAGAAATAAGTTAATATCTTTTACTCCTAAAAATAAGAAAGATGGTTTCAAAAGGTTCTAGGCCTAGTTCACTTACATTTCACTTAAATAACTTAATGCAGCATCAGGCAATTTAAAACACTTGATCCCAAGCCTGGTGAAATTAAACCACATCATTCCTTAGTTTGCATATTTCCTCATATTACCTTTCTATCTCTTTCATTACATTCCATAAATTATTAAAACCACACTGATTCCATTGGATTAAGTTCTAAGTATTAGAAACACAACTAACTAGTCTGCAAAGCAGTCAAATTATTTTTATTTCTATTTATTAATCTTGTGCAAAAGAAAACCAACTGTACTTGCAAATACTCTCTCTCTCAAAGTTACAGCTTCTAGCACAACCAGCAGCACCAGAAATTTTCCCCGAATTATTCAGAGTAGCCTCTAAGCAATAAAGTGGTACACTTTAAACCACGTAGTTGTCTGAAAGATGACAGCTTTATCCAGAAAAAGCACCTATGAGTTTATTATTATTATTATTATTACTTGTATTAGTGTTAGGACTGATAATCTTCACCGTACTCACATGGCACTGTGCGGAGGTAGAGATTGTCACGTATGATCTGCTGGAGTTCGTGGTCTACTGAACCTTTCTGAAACCGTAAATTGAGGTAGTGA
This sequence comes from Crocodylus siamensis, assembly GCF_052110815.1. Taxonomy (NCBI): domain Eukaryota; kingdom Metazoa; phylum Chordata; order Crocodylia; family Crocodylidae; genus Crocodylus; species Crocodylus siamensis. Next base: position 21,108,463 of record NC_143398.1, on the reverse strand, counting down.
CGAAGGTCCTTATCAACAATGCCTCCTGTAAAAGTAACAACAGGTCCACTGAATAAAAGACAATGGAAAACAAGTCAGATTTTCAAGAAATGTTCCCTTGCTTATCACAGAAACAATTAGTCACTTGCAGGCTCTGCCACTTGACAGATCACTTTCCTTTATGCTTCTGCCATAAGAAGTGATTTTATTTTAAGTAGAGAAACATACAGTTTATTGCTGATTACCAAGTATTTTTAAGGATAAACATGATTAATGGAAACTATCTGGTTAAATCTATAGAGTACAGGAAAAAAAAACCCTGCATGAAAAAAGCATCAAGCATTTCTCTGCACATAGAGATAATGTGAATTATACTCTGTATAACTGCATAGGCATTGCTTACTTGCTTATCAAAAGATAACATTTTTCTTCTAAACGTACATGTATGGAATGTGAAAAGCTTTCACTTCAAATGCAGTCAGTATGAAATGTAAAACAAATAGTGTCAAATATATGTAATGCTAATATCAATACGTAATGAATAATCAATAACGTTTTCTTAAAATCATTCTTGTATCTGGAAAATATATAGCAGCAATCAGAGTATGCTCATTTCATTTCCTCCCATTGAAAACAATCAATAGTGGTATTATAGCATCTCAAAATAAAATTACAAATTTTAATGTACAAGGAGGAATTCAGGTTGAAATCAGTCTCTTCCAGTTTTACTATTACTTTAAAACAAAACAGCCTAGCTTAGCTTATCAGCTTACACACTGAAGCGATGCTTAGCTAGTGACTATGTACATCATATTCCTTTATTAAGACAGATACATAACTCAAATCTACTCTGATTAATAAACCATGTCTAGAAATAATTTTCTTCTGTCTCTGTGAAACTAGACAACGGTTTGCAACTATAGGCAAAAGTCTGTGAATAGGTACATTTCTCCAGGATTCTACTTGACACAGGACAAATATAGACAATCATTACCATACTGCACTGTGGCATATACTCAGAAGATGTAGCATCAGATTGTCTTCTAGCTCATTTATACTTACCCCCAAATCTTGCAAAAAGGTATTTGCATTTAACCACCTAATGCAAGTATTTTGACTCTGAATTCAGAACGATTTTCTTGCTGACATGAATAAATATCCTCCCCCAGCCTACTTGTAGCCATCACACTGAAAGTCACCGTAAACATCAAATAGTTATAAAACAGTACAGTACAAGCATAATACAACCAATTATTTATACTTATAATAGGTCAATAGTCTTTCTACACTTGTATTTTTCTCCAACTTCAAAACCTTTTTGTTCAAATCCCACAATACAGAATGGAGGCAGACAATGCTCTTCCAGTAAATATATAAAATTTGAGTGTTTGTGCCCAAAAGCTTGCAAAGAACAATTTTTCCAACTATTTAGTAGGTCAGATAAAAGATATCACATCTACCCAAAGAACCTCATCTGTCTAAATCTTGTAAATAAATTCTGTCAGGTCTAGTCAAAGGCAGAGAGCAACAGTCATCCATAAGAACTATTGTCACAAGAGACAAAAAGTACCTGTGTGCCAGTTTCTCAGCTGCTCCGAACGTGCAAACAATAGGTATGCTGCTCTCTGCTCTACAGGTATCCAAGCTGGGCTACTTTACTGCAGTCCTTTGGCACCACTGAACCCTCTTTATAGCCACAGTCTTTGTGTGTAGAACCAGACCATCCCTACTCCTGTTAATTTATTCTGAGATTACAGAGAAATGAAAACTGGAGAGAAACTGCTGAGAAACACAATCTGCTACTGATTGGAACTAGCCGTCCTTTTTGACCGGGTATAAAGTGTAGAGGTCCTGCAGCCCTTGTTCTCCTAGTTTTGTCAAATAAGCAGAACATGGCTAGTGATGCAGATGCTTTCTGGCAGCCTGAGAAAATTCCAGCTATAGAACAACAGCTGTAGTCTGCCTACTGACATAAAGTAGGATCAGTCACCTTATGGAAACACACTGACATGAGGAAATTTAGTAGTCAACATGAATCCTTGACCTTAGAAATGCAGGGGGAAGGAGGTTGTTTTTTTTATTCATACCCATCTTCTCCAAACACAATTATTTATCTTGTTAAACAAATGCACTACAACTCCTTGAATGCTGGAGAAAGAGATTCACCTGATGCAGAACTTTTTTTCAAGATGATACGGTACTTTTTCCAAAAGGGAAAGTTTAAAGACAGTACACACACACACACACACACACACACACACACACAGAGTATATGCCTTTCTATCTACTATGTAGAAGACGCTATATCTGACATCAGCATCAGCTATGAAACTCATGCTCAGTAGAATTATTACCAACTGACAAGCACAAGTGAAACACATTGTTATCAACCCATGATTACAACATGTAACATGACAATTTTGTGTTTTAAAATCAGAACCAAAGACCATTCAAAGGAACTACAAGCAGAATTGGTACATTTCAGCTTTCTACCACCAAAATCATTGTTCTCAGGTTTAACTGAAGTTTTACATTGTTTGCAGCATGGATTATATTCTGGATGGCTAAGGCTGCAGAAAAGATGAATTTACATACACAAGAAAAAGATGGATTTTTTAAAGTCAATATTGACACTTTTCTACTTCATTAAAAAAAAATAAACCAAGCAAAAATAACCCCCCTTTGCTTCTCTGATTCCACTGCTCCCAAGGTGTGCCGTTTTCTCTTCAGAATAGCTATTATCAGGGTGGGCAAAGTCCAGCCAGCAGTGGGCTCCATTTCCCAGTAGCCCCTGTTCACATGACTGGGGCTGGTCTCCATGGAGTCCCCAGTCCCCAATTTTTTTTCTGGCTCCCATAACAGAACAGGTTTCTGTACCATATCATGCTTCATTTGTTCTTTAAAAATAAATTTAGATTAAAGGCACCATGTTTTGGCGAAACCTTTCCAGAACAAAGATGCAGAGAACTAAACACTATTTCTGATACTGATAGCAGCTTGATATAACTGTAACATTACTAAGGACTGGGAAGCTGCTTCACGAGTAAGCCCTGTGCCACATGAAGCCAAGTAAAGCCCATCAGAACAGCTTGCAAGACCAAGTCCTAAAAATAATAATAAGCCTAAAACGGTCTAAAAATCTACTACTTTAATCAGTGCAAGAGCTAGTATATTGAGGAAAACGTATATTGCTAGTTTCATAGACCCAACCTTGAGACCACAGTTAAAATTTAAATTTAACCATGCAACAGGAAGAAAGTGTTTTAATATATTTTTGTGTCAAGTTGTGCTCTCTTCTCAAAAGCTAGTAGTAAAGCCCATTTGGTAAAGAAATATAATAAAATACATACACACAAACACAAAAGGATATTAAAAAGTTTGTAGCTCATTAGAAGATTCAGAACTGAAGAGAATAATGGCCATTTCCAAGAAAATGACAGAGATAAATGTAAGGAGGTTTACATTTTTCTCTAGCCCTGAATGTTGTAAATGCCTTTTCAGAATTTCCCATTTTGAAAACTACAGATGCTACAGATGGAACATTACTGCTGCATTTTATTTTCCGGAGCTGGGCTGGTTGCAAAACATAAAAAATCTTCTCATTCTTTCAATGTTAGGTTTAAATATTTTATTTCTTAGCTTTAATACAATTTTTCCAGTTATAGCCCTCTTATAAATATTTTTGAGAATGCTCACATTACAACTTTCTAGTTTTATATCACAGGATTTCAGTGAAGTGATGCTTTGGACCTGGTATGGCGGATATTATTTGCATTTTAATAGTATAATCAATTGCACTACAACTGTGAAAAAGTTTCCTTGAAGATTTTATTCACTGGGATTAGTACTGAAAAGATTTCAGTTTCTGTAGTTCTATATTTGGTAAGAAAAACTTATGAGTAAGCACAATTCTTACATCTCTCTAGACTCATGTCTGTCCATGACTTACATGCCTCAGAAAAGTAAGAGGTATATGACACAAGATCCATATCATGAAAACAAGCAAGCTCACAACCTTAGGTTATGTTTTGATTAGAGATCCGGGTTTTTCATTTCCCATGAAAAAACAGAGAACACCATGGATTTTACCTTTTAGTGGTGGCAAATGGGGATTTCTACTTTTACTGGAGAAACCTATGGATGTTGCAGTTTTGGAACAAGCTCTCTGCAGGCTGGCAGAGTTGCAGCCTGCAAGGAGCTAGGAGAGAACAGGAAGAAGGCAGTCAGGCAGACAGTACCATGTGCATGTATGGAATAAGGGCCATAAATTGACTGAGAGTAGATTCAGGCTAGACATCAGGAGGCACTACTTCACTGTCAGGGCAGCTAGGAGCTGAAGCCAACTTCCAAGGGTAGTGGTGCTTGCTCCTACCTTGGGGGTCTTCAAAAGGAGGCTAGACAGCCACCTAGCTGGGGTCATTTGACTCCAGCATCCTTTCCTACCCATGGCAGGGGGTCGGACTAGATGATCTGCTTAGGTCCCTTCCGACCCTACCAACTATGAAACAATTATGATCGTATTGGCCTCATGGCCGTGATCCCTGTGTTGTGTTGCATTCGTCCAGGCCTTCATCTGTTTTAGCGTGGTTTCCATTAACTTAAAAGAAATATGCCCATTTTTACCATCTGAGGATACAGATACCTATTTTGATGTTTTTTAAAAATCTATGGTATCATATAAAATGACAACATAATACATTTTAAAAAAAACAGTAGTGCATTCTTATTATCTTCCTATTGCCCACAGCATGGCCCAGGCAAGAGCTGTGCTCCACTTTATGCTGCTCCTGTGAATCATGGTGCTGGTCCTCCCCACCATGCTGCAGCCCCAGCCCCAGCCCCAGCCCCAGCTGGTGGTGTGGGGTGCTTGGTGCCCCAAGCACTGCCTGTGCTTCTGTATGTAGTGTGCTGCATGAACCTCATTCTGGAAGCCATCCCTGCTGTGTCCCCACAGACCACCATCATGCCAGTCTACAAAGGGCTGGGCCCCCTCCAGCAGGGCTGGGGGGTGGCAGGTTGGGAGTGAGGGGTACGAGCATGGGCAGGAGGTGGGGGAACTGTGCGTTGAGAGCGAGGAACACCAACAGGGCTATGGGGCTGCAGGTTGGCAATGAGGGGCATGAGCATGGCCACAGGGTAGGGTAAGGGACTGCAGGTTGGAACTGAGGGGCACTGGCAGGGCTGGAGGGCTGTGGCGTGGGACTGAGGTGCAACAGCAAGGGCAGGGACAGAACAGTGGGATATCAGGGCTGCGCAGCACCACAAAACAGCCGTGGGGAAAGCTGTAGTTGGACCCGTGTCCTGGTGAGCAAGGGAGCAGGGGGAGCTCTGATTTTCCATGATAAGTGATGAAAATCATCACCATACTATATAGGTATGTTAAATTTATTTTATTATAATGATTTGAGGCACTTTTAGGCTTCCAAATTGCTTTAAAATTGCAAATATATCAATAAAACATTGTGTTCAACTCATATCTACATATATAATGGCCTTTCATGATAATCGTTATTGGGTTTTTTTAGTCAGAGAATTCGGGATTTTTAAACAGAGCAAACTAGGATCTCGATTAATGAGATTGAACAGCAGCTTTTCTTAGCAGAGCTGACCACTGACCAAATTTTACAAGAGTTTCTGGCCCCTTCTTGGCCCAGACCTCTGAGTGTCTCTCAGAAGACCATTAAACATAGGATACTATTAATCAGCTGCCAGTGAGTAGTCCTCACTCTGCTGCCCAAGGAAGGGTATCTTGGTGATATTAAGAACTGATGACTAGTATTACTCCTGTGTACCGATTACAAATTCCTAACTGAAGCCCTGGCCCACCTGCTCAAAATGGTCATGGCTTCAGTTATAGGCTCCCAACAGAGCTATTGCATACTCAGCAGAACCATCCAGGGGAAACTGTTTCTGCTGCATGACTTGCTGGCAGCTTCAGGACTCTTCTGAACATAGCCTTGTCTCCTTGCATCATCCTGGCATCTGTTTCTGTGGCACAGGTATGCCATCCTGGGCCCACCAATGATCCTGCTTAAAGAGCACCAGGAGTTCCTTGTTATTTCTGGAACAGGCAGCACTGGCTTCAGTGGGCTGTCCTCTACCTGCTACTAATGAAGAGGCTTAGGACCTAATCAACGTGGTGAACAGGGTGCCTGGCTTCCATCTGCAAGCTGTTCAGTACCTGCTATTTAGTGGTGAAGCCTTCTGCAGGCAAAGGAAGCATGATCTGCCTAGTCAGGCCAAGATGGCAACTCCGAAAAGCTGCAGAAACCAGCTGACAAAGGCCAGCTCCAACAGTGCCCCCTGAATCTTTTGCTGCTTGGTCCATACACATGTCACATTTGAGTCTGGACAATTTATCTTGGAACAAAACGTTGACCAGTTTGTCATGCTGGGCCAAAGGGGCACTCTGCATGGTGAAACATGGACAACTAGTCCTGTTGAAGTAGATCAATCCAGGCCTCTAACATGACTAAGAAAAGACAGTGAAGACAAAAAAGAATGGTCTTGCTTCGTATTTTAAAATAAGAAAAACTCTTTTTCTTATTATGACTCCATGCACAGTTCTTTTGGAACAAATGTTCTTCCTTTCCTAAGAACAAAAAGGTGCTGCTGAGCAAGCAACTGTTATGATTTACCTCTGACTTTCTTTTCTTTCTTTTCAAGGATGCTTTGTTTAAATCATGTCTGTTTTCACAATATGAAGTATAAAAAGGTATGTTAACTTGCAGAGGGGGGAGTTCTGTTAGATCTCCTCCCTATGATCGTATAGCATAGTTGCCAATAAACTCAGACTGAGTCGTGAATTCTAATACCAAACACAATGCGAAGCTTGATTTCTTCCACAATTTGGTGCCACGACTCGGACAGAGATGCCCAGAGATCAGTTGGGACACAGACATCTCTTCACTGAAGCCCTGGCACCAAACCAAGGTAAGAGACCTTTTGAAATCTCTGTTGAAGCTTTTCAGTGAGAGGCTGTCTCTGTGTCTTCCTGCTTCACTGCTTGAGGCTTACTCTATCTGACCTTTTTGCTGCCAGAATTTTCAGACCCACTCTGTAAGTAGTAACTGTGAGTAGAGTTAAGGCTAAAGACTGTGATGCTGTTGTCATTAAATGTATTTCCCCGTGTGAATTAAGTTCTGTAAAGAACTATGAGGTCTTTCTAAGGCCAAGAGTGAAAACCTTGTGCAGCCGCCCCGAATCCACCGGATTTGTTCTGTGTGTTCTTCGAAAGCAAGGGTGCAAGGTGGAAACTCTTAGAGTGTGAGTGTGTTCCATGATAAGTATTGACCAAGGCTGGCACTAGAGAAATGCTCTTGAACCTTGTGCCTCAATGCAGAAATTCCATTGTGTGAACTGAGGGTATGAACTGAGAAATATAAGCCACTGACCAGGTCTGGGACTAAGGCTGGGTTCAGCTGCCCCAAGGCTGTCTGGAAGGGCAGTTTTGAATGCAAGGGGGCCCAGCTGGAACCCTGTGACCCAGTGGACAGGTTTACCTTTTCCCCCACCCTCATAAATGAGCAGTGTCTAACTGTGAGCAACTGCATTGTGTGCTGTTATTGCTGTAGAGTTTTGTCTTTGGACATTAGCCACAGCATTTCTGTGCCACTAGGAAATCTCACTACCTGACCAGACACCCTCAATAAGCCATTCCGGTGTGAAAGACCTGTGTGAATTGAGTTAAAGAAATGGGGAGCGGAGGATCTAAAGATGCACCGGCTTTGCCAAAAGGGATTCCAGCATTGTACATGTACACACACTATGGCCATAAAAGTTGTAAGTTTTTAGACAAATGGAATAGGTATACCAAAGATGACTCTAGTATGCAGTTTCCCCTGGAGGGAACATTTGATTTAAGTAAAATCATTCATCTTCACGGAGCCCTTGAGTCAAAAACACCACAGACTCAGTGGGATTCAATTTTTGATTGGTATGCGGAAGCTTCCAAACGATGTCAAGAATCTCAAGTTCGGAGCCTTAAGGACTCCCAAGACAAACTGAAATCTCAGATAAAAGAATTAAAACAGAAAAGTGTACCAACAGGGGATCCCCCATCAATAACAACAGCACCATCAGCACCAACACCGCTTTATCCACAATTGACTAAGAATGAATCTGTAGAAGACATAATTGATCTCATTAGCATGCCAACCCCAGGCACATACCAGTCCCAGGCACAATCTAAATCTAAAGAAATTGAGAGTGACCAGATAGACTCTTTCAATGAGAAAAGCTCACCCCAAGAACCTATCATCTAACCATCATCTTCCTCCCCCTGGGCATGCCCACTGGAATCCAGGTGGCTGGTTCCTGAAGCCTCAACCTCCTCTTATTTAAGGTCTGGCACCCAGTATGGTCCAGTCCCTTCTTCAAAACCAAAAAAGGCTCTTCAAATGCCCTTATATCTACTCCCAGGGCAGGGTCCAAATGGGGAATCTACAGTCACAGTTCATGCCCCCTGGACTCCAGGAGATCTCCTAAACCTTGTTAAGCAGTTCCCCAACATCCGGGAAGAGCCCCAGAAGTTTAAAGATGAATTAGAAACTGTAATCAATTGTTATGAGCTGACCTGGGCAGACTTAAACCAATTAATGAGAAATATTCTGCCCTCTGAAGTTCGTGATCACTTCATCAAGCAAGCTAAATAGCCTGCTCAAGATCCCGGAAGAGATGGTCGCTTAGTGAGTGCCCGAGAACGTCTTCTTGAGGCCATACTTAAGATTTGCCCTAGAAAAACTGACCGGGAAAAAATAAATAATTGCAAGCAAAATAAAGGAGAATCCCCAGTGAATTACATGGATCACTTAAAACTAGTATTCAAAAGACATTCAGGTATTAGGAAGGCAGCTGAAACTGCCCCAGAAGCAGGCGCTGCTGCTTTCATTCAAGGACTCCTTTCTAAAAATCCAAGAACAACTGCGCACAATTGCTGCAGGCTGGCAAAGTAAGACACTGGCAGAACTGGTCACCATTGCTAATCATTGTACAACCTGTCAAGAAAAGAAAAAGGAAATCACAGAAACTAAGTTAATGTTATTACAAATGCAGACTTTTAGAGGGAGAGGGTTCCTTCGGGGACAATTTAGAGGCAGGGGACATGGTCGTGGGATGGGACAGGGAGGGTTTCAGTCCCAAATTAGTGACAGTTGTCATTATTGTGGTCAACCAGCACACTGGAAGGCCCACTGTCCTCACCAGCCTGGCCAGCCGGAGATGACAGTTAACCTGCCACCACCTCCTCCCACTCAATTCTCTGTCCCAAATCAAAGAGCCTCCTGTTAGGACAGCCTGAGGAATAGTAACGTCATCACAGCCCCACTTCTCTCACTTAATCAAGAAGACCCCTTCGTTTCCTGCATGATAAATGGCATCTCTACAAAATGTTTAGTAGACACAGGTGCAAGCCATTCTACTCTCCAAGCTGAAGAATTTTCTACAAGTCCCTTATCCTCTGATATTATAAATTCTGTAGGAATTTCAAATCAAATAGTTCCTCATCCTGCATCCCAACCCCTACAGGTTTCTCTAGGTCCTATTTCAGATCAGGGGCTTAGGAGAAAGGCATGTTGTTCTCCTGTTAATTTGTTAGGAAGAGATCTGCTTTGTAAACTTGGCTGTACTATTTACTGTTCTCCTAATGGGGTTTATCTAAAAGTTCCCTGTATTAATGAGCAGGCAGTGCTCGCATTTTTAGATAACTCTTCCACTGCACCGAGTTTTCTGATTTTTCTGTGTTGCAAGAAGAAATCATACAAGCTGTCCCTCCATCTCTCTGGTCTCAGCACACTAATGAAGTAGGGCAAATCCATACCGCCCAGCCTATAAGAATCAAATTAAACCCAGCTAAACCTTTACCTAAGGTTGCTCAATACCCTTTACACCCAGAAGCTGAAGATGGGATACGCCCTGTTATAACTGCCCTTTTGAAGCAAGGTATCATTGTTCCAACTAAAACCCCTTATAATACGCCTATTCTTCCTGTAAGAAAACCTGGAAAGAATATCTATTGCTTTGTACAAGATCTCCGTGCAGTAAATTCTGTAATTTTACCTACTTTTCCTGTTGTACCAAACCCAGCTATTATCTTGTCCTGTATCCCTCCTGATGCATGTTATTTCACTGTCATTGATTTGTGCTCTACATTTTTCTCCATCCCTATACACCCTGATAGCCAGTTTCTCTTTGCATTTACCTATCAAGGACTCCAGTATACCTGGACTCGATTGCCCCAAGGTTATACCAAATCCCCTTCTCTATTTTCTCAAATACTAAAGAAAGACTTAGATGACATAGTATTTAAGGGGGTTCTGTGCTTGTGCAGTACATAGATGATTTGCTTTTAGCATCTACCTCCCTTGAAGCCTGTAAAGCTTATTCCTTAACTCTCCCCACCTCTCTTGCCCTAAAAGGCCATAAGGCATCTAAAGAAAAGCTACAACTTTGCTTCCCCATGTCCACTATTTGGGTCATGATATTTCTGCTGGAGAGCAACTGCTCCGGAACAGAAGCCATTCTTAAAGTCCCTAAGCCAACCACTGTGTCCCAAATGTGCACCTTTCTAGGTATGGCTGGCTACTGCCAACAGTGGATACTGGGCTATGCTTCTATAGTCAAGCCACTACAAAACCTAACTCTTGTTAATACCCCTGAACCTTTACCCTGGACCTCAGAGGCTGAAGCCGCTTTTGTTTCTATTAAACAAGCCTTATCACAAGCTCCTGCCTTAGGCCTTCCTGATTACACTAAGCCTTTTTGTCATGAAAAAGATGGATTTGCACTTGCTGTGCTCACCCAAAAGCATGGAGACAAACACTGTCCCATTGCTTATTATAGTTCTGCTCTTGACCCAGTTGCCACTGGTTTTCTTCCCTGCCTTTGTGATGTAGCCGCAGCGGCTATCACTGTTGAACTTTCCTGTACCCTTGTATTAGGCTCTCTGCTCACTGTTGCTGTCCCACATGATGTGGCAGCCCTTTTACAAAAGACTAAAACCCAACACCTTTCAAATGCTAGATTGACTAAATATGAGATCTTGCTCCTCCCTGCTGAAAATGTCATGCTAACTAGATGCTGTTTTAAATCCCGCTTCTTTGTTACCTACCCCTTCAGATGGTGAACCCCATGATTGCATTACTGTCACTGCTCAATTAACAATGCCCTGCACTGATCTAAAAGATACCCCTCTGCAAAACTCAGAGCTAGTATTCTGTGTTAATGGATCATGTCACAGAAGCCCAAAAGGTTCCCTTGCTGCAGGATATGCAGTATGTTCCCAATATGAAATCATAGAAAGCCAGCCCCTGCCTGATGTACATTCAGCTCCAGTTGCTGAGCTTGTGGCCCTCACGAGGGCTTGTACCTTAGCCTCTGGTGCCTCTGTTAATATTTTGACTGATTCTCGCTATGCTTTTGGTATTGTACATGATTATGGTCAACTTTGGAAGCTAAGAGTCTTCCTCACGTTGAGAGGTACCAAAATCAGTAATGATCTATGTGTAGAAGAAGCCTTGCTAAATGCATTACAATTGCCTTCTGCTATTGCTATTATTAAATGCCAAGCCCACCAGAAACCTTATGATAATGTTACACGTGGAAATGCTCTGGCAGACTCAGCTGCCAAAGCTGCAGCTATTTCCACTCCTCAGGCCACGCCTGTGTTTTTGTCCATTCCAACAGCCTAGTTGCCATTGGGAAGTCTTCATGGCGTTGCCCTCCTCCAAGATCAGGTTCCAGAACCAGAAAAATGTTCATGGAGACTGGCTGTGTGTTTGTTACACCCTGGCCACTTGTGGCGTTCCCTGGATGGCTGCCTGGTTGCCCCAATGATCCTCCTTCCCTACCTCGCTCGCCAGCACCATGGCATGGCACATGTGAGCAAAGGGGGGATGATAGAAGCTGTTAAGCTTGGTTGGTTTGCTCCAACCTTTCCATCTGTAGCTCAGCAGTACTGTTATGCCTGCCCGATTTGTCAAGCCCATAATGTGGGAAAATCTGTAAAGACAAAACAGGCAGTGCATCCCCCACCTTGGGGACTGTTTGTGAATTTACAAATAGATTTTATTCAAATGCAGAAATGTTGCTCTTATGAATATGTTCTTGTTATTGTATGTATGTTTTCTGGATGGCTAGAAGCCTACCCATGTGTAAAAGCTGACACCACCACTGTAAGCAAAAAAATTGCTCAAAGATTTTAATTCCAAGGTTTGGTATTCCTTTATCCATCAGCTCCAATAGAGGAACTCATTTTATTGGGCAAATAATGAAAGAAGTCTGCAAAGTCCTGCAGATTCAACAGAACTTTTATTGCCCATACCATCCACAGGCCTCAGGCCAAGTGTAACGCCAAAATGGCATTCTGAAAAATAAACTAGCCAAAATTTGTGCTGAGAGACAACCAAAATGGCCAGATGCACTTCCCATAGCCCTAATGAGTATGAGATCTACTGCCAACTGAAAGACTGGGCTTAGCCCACATGATATCTTGATGGGAAGGCCCATGAGGCTCCCCGCCTCACCACCTGTTGCCTCCCACCTTTATGATATACATTTACTTGATAATACTATTCTGGACTGTTGTTAGGCACTAATGAAGTGTGTTAAGAATTTTCATTCACCGGTACACGCAGCTCTCTGCAAAGAACCGGATGAGCTGTGCCATTCTATCCTGCCTGAAGATTGGGTCCATATAAAAGTTCATCAATGAAAATCACCACTGGAACCTCGCTGGAAAGGCCCATTCCAAGTACTCTTGAGCACCAATACTGCAATAAGTGTCAAGGACTCCCCACATGGAGCCACGCTTCACACAGTAAGAAAACATCAGCCCCGTTAGACCCAGAGTCTCCACTGTTTCAATTCTGTAATCAGCCTCCACAGACTGGTAGCGAGCCTAGTGTATGGCAGCAGGAAAGCACAAGACCCGTAGTGAGCCAAGTGCTTACTGGGAAAGAGGATTTGCCACTACAAAGTGAAGAGGATGTGCCCCAACGATACCACTATGCCCTCCGGGACAGAAAAAAGGCCTCTACCTAGTTCCTGGTTCCCGAAGTGGGTTGGTTAGTTGTGACTTGGGTGATTCTCAGTTTTTCCAGTTGGATCATCTCATGTGAACTTAAAGACTCACCAGATAAAAAGAACTTTATAAATCAGACCATGCTTCAAAACAGGTTAAGAAGATCACTCCCTCCCTGGCAGGTTCATCGAAATGTTTTTCCTCTACTGTCGTTCATGGTTCGTTAATATCGTTTGGTATTTTTATTGGAATATGCCTAGTGCTTATGCTCATATGTTGCTGCTTAAATTGTGCCACTAAGCAAATGCAAGACAGCTTGTCAACTTCTATGCAAAGAAATGAAGTGTATAACATGTATGTTAAAATAGCTAACAGTAAAGGAGAAGAAGAGTTAGAAGTCAAAAGATTAATGGCTATAAATAGTACGCTGGGCCTTCCATTCCAAAAAAAAAAAAGAAGGGAATGCTGAAGTAGATCAATCCAGGCCTCTAACATGACTAAGAAAAGAGAGTGAAGACAAAAAAAAAAATGGTCTTGCTTTGTATTTTAAAATGTTTTAAAATAAGAAAAACTGTTCTGCTTATTATGACTCCATGCACAGTTCTTTTGGAACAAATGTTCTCTCTTTCCTAAAAACAAAAAAGTAATAATAGTTCTCAAAACAAAACATGTTGCTGATCAAACAACTGTTATGATTTACCCCTGACTCTTTTCAAGGATGCTTTGTTTAAATCATGTCTGTTTTTACAATATGAAGTATAAAAAGGTATGTTAACTTGTAGAGGGGGGAGTTCTGTTAGATCTCCCTACGATCGTATAGTATAGTTGCTAATAAACTCAGACTGAGTTGTGAATTCTAATACCAAACACAATGCAAAGTTTGATTTCTTTCACAGTCCTAAACATGTAAACCCATGAATGGCATGGAGAGGAGGGATTTTCAGTTTCTGGTGATGCAGTGATTTTGGTGCTGATAAGTGTTTTATGCTTGGCCCCTGGGACAGCTATACATTTTTGAGCTTTCCCTTTTAAAAAAAATATTATATATAATAAATGTTTAAAAAGTCAAAGTCTCACTGTAGCTCGTCACATTTTGGAAACTGTATTATAGAACTAAGAACAAATTAAATTATTATGTACTCTCCACAGTCTCCCACCCAGGTGTTTGAAATTGCTAACACATAACCATCTGTCACAAACATCTGTGCGCCATCTTTCACACTGCCTCTTTAGCATGGCATGCCTGCCCCTTCTCCTTCAGTTCTTTCCTCCAGACCCATGACATCCACTGGGACATGTCCAAGAAATCAGCCAAACCAACTTGATCACCAGCTGGTGACTGGTGAAACTTTATATATAAAGGTAATTGTATTTTCCCTGAGCTTACATATATACCACTACAATTAATTCTAAATAAAATAATAACAATACTTGTCAAATAGCAAGGAGAAAAGTGTGGTTGATAAATGGTACCATTGTTAGTCAGCATTGTTACTGTTAAAATTATAAACAGTAGCTGCTAAACAAATGTACTGTGTTATACCATACAACACCAGGCTATAACAGTTAACATTTTGAAAATCATACTTGATGCTCCAAATCCTTTAATATCTTTCTTAACTAGTAAGAATATTAACATTTTTTAAAAGGGAGGATGTACAAATTCGAAAGTAGCAAAAGAACTCTCTGTTGCTTCTGGAAGGATTCATTATTAAAATACAGCCTACAGCTATGCCCATTATTCAAAGGAAATGATTCCCAGCAAACACATTTAATACCCAGAGGCTCATAAAGATATGAATGTTGGCATTTCATTGATCATTTTATATTGGGCATATTCAACAGTGGTAGTTACTTGAAGACTCTATCTGGAATATATAATTGCTCTGATAACATTCCAGAAGCAGCCTGACAAATCCTTATAAACTAATAAACATCTTATTTATTTGCTGCCTCCAGTTCAGAACCATGTTCCTTGGTGCTGAAACATTAAATCAACACAGATCAATATTTAATCTATTTCTTTATATCTCTCCTTTATTCTTTCATCTACCACTGTTATCAATATAATCTTGCCAACATACTTCTCAACTCATAAGGCACAACTATAAGAGATAGTCTGTTTATGTGGGTACCCTTACAACTGGCATCATCCCAGTAGTATCTGCAATAATTTAAGTGTGATATAAGTGAAGATCTGTGGAGTAAATGAAATTTAAGACCACACTTCTCCTCAATGACACCTTTTGGAAGAATATTTCTGTTTCTCTACCTCATTGACTTTCCAAATCTTCTCTCTCTGATTATAATTCCTGATTTCTCCCTCCTACTGTTTAACATTTATGCTGTTAGAAACTGAATTTCATCAAGTGTTTGGGAAAGAGTTTATAGGAATAGCAGTACACAAAAAGATCTAGCTTGCATTGGCTCCAAAGAGAAGTGTTTTTCTAATAGATACGTAAAAGTTAACATTTAGCTAAATAATTCAAACATAACTCTTCCTTACCAAGGGCCAGACAGTGATTTAATCTACAGCCTAAGTTGTTGTGTGTGCATGTGTGTCCCCATAAAATATATTGCCTCAATGGCTCCTCTTCTCTTTATGACACTTTGTGCCCAAGGCAGAGCATCTGGTAATACTGGGAAAGAGCATCCAGAAGGGTGTGAAACATATGGCCAACATGCCAGATGCTGCTTCGTTTGTTGTATTTTCCTGGAAGGAGTTTAGTGGAATCTCAGCTTTAATGTAAAAAGTAAAGTTCCCAGCCCTCATGAATATGAGGAAAATCTTCCAAGATTGACTCAGTGGCATAGTCTTTCAAAGTTGGCCATCAACTTCAAGAGCTTCAAAACACTCTTGTTCACTATTAATCTCAAAGGACTATCAAGACTAATGCCCAATGATATTTACATCAATACAACTACTTCCATGTTGCTTAGAGCAGGGGTTAGCAACCTATAGACTTCAGGGTGGATCTGGACTGCAGAGGCTTTGGATCCAACTCATGGAGCCATGGTTTTGACAACAATTGTTGGTGGAGACTTTGCTTGCACCATGCCACAGCAAGGTGGTAGAGGCTTTGGCAGATGCCCATGCCATGCCACAGCCAGATGGTGGACAGTGGCAGAGATAGCCAAGTCCTAGTGTCATCCCTCTTTGGACATGACCAGGGTCATTTCAGCCTGCCATTGGAAAATATTGCTGAACCCTTGTTTAAAGTCTCTTCTATAAGGGATAGGGACTACTATTTGTCTGTTTTGGGGACCACCAAGAGCCGCTACCCCAACTGTGAATGGGAGCCTCTGGGAAACATTGCAATATAAATACTAGGTGACAGCAAAAATCGAGTGTGTGCCTTGTGTAACTGAGAGCATCATTTGGCCCAATGTGTCTGCAGTAAAAGCACTGTTTTAACTTTTAGTCTGAGGTCTAGGTAACAAAAATGCAAGTGAAGGCTGAATGGTATTTGCACTTTATATTTAGTGTTGCTTTCTGTCTAAAAAGCTTTCTGGAAATAAAATGCCATCTCTTGAAGTTTGAAACTAGAGCAACAATGAATGCTCTATTTATGGATTATAGCTGTTTGTAGGCGTCTCCAGCAAGACATTGATTTGACTGATAACTTAAACATAAACATTAATGATTGCTACTGTAATATTTAAAGACTGAAAATGTTCCTACAAGTCTTCCTACAAGGGAAATAATTACCTCCACACAGATTTTTTGACAAATAGTAAATTGTAAAGGAGTATAATCTTGGTGACTATCTTGGCATACACAGTTAGCTAGAAGCAGGGATATCTGCAAGACAACAACTACTTCAGACCTGGCATTTTCAGATGATTTTCTGAACTATTGCAAATAAGCCTTCACTTCATAGGACAATGTAATCATAGCAATACAATCATTCCGATACCTGATCTTGCTCCCAGTAACAGATATATTTATTTTTATTTCTACAGTGGGTCCTACAACAGGGCCCAATGTGGTAGGGCCACTAGTTGCTATGGTACTATATATATATAAAAAAATATGTTTGAAACCAATGGCCAGATACAAATCCAAAGATAAGAATAGAAAAAATTCCCAGCATCTTCAAATGGGAATAATCCCAATCCTGAACTGAATGATACCATGTGTTTTTTCTTTTTTTTAAAATGGCAATATTAAGAAATTACAAGATTCTCCTTAGAAAAGTAACACAATTCTGAAAACTGACAATTTAGGTTCATGGGGCATGTGAAGATGAAATGGGGACCCTAAATTGAAGTGGTGGGTTTTTAAAAACACTGCTTCAATTTAGGGCCTTTTAAACCCCCATGTTGTGTACACACCCAAACTTAACTGCCTCTCTGGTGGGGGGGAGGGGAGAACAAGCTGCCAGCAGGCAGAGCAGTCCCTGAGCTGCAGTGGGGGCTGGTGCTTCCCCCCGTGGCAGTGGTGCCCCCCCCGAGGTGACACCCGCCTGCAGGCACCTGGCTCGGGCAGTCCCAAGGGGCACTGCAGCTATGGAGGGAAGCACTAGACCCCCACAGGTACAGTGGATCCAGGGGCAGTGGGGGTGGGGAGGGAGATCAGGCTTGCTGCTTTTGGTTTTTTTCTTGGGTGGAGCCTGCCTTCCCGGGCTGCTGCCAAGCTGCCTGCATAGGCTTCTGGCAGAGCCCTGAGCTGTATGGAGCCTGGTGCTTCACTCCATGGCCACAGGGCAACAAACTAAAACTCCTCAGAGGAGTTTTAGTTTGCTGCACCCCTAAGTCATTTAAGGTGCATAACGCCGCAAAATTTGCTACAGCAGCTGGAATTACTGTGCAATACACCGTCAATGCATGCAAACACCAGGACCATTAAAGTGGTGCAAAAGCATTTAAACTGCTTTAAAGTCTCGTGCACACATGCCCCTCATTTTGTCTACACATGGCCATACATACTATGCCCTTCTAAAAACTTGAACAAATCTAATACCGCAGGGTCAACTTAAAAAAAGTTATATTTTGGCTTAAAACTGGTCCAATTTCCAGTGAGTTGTCTTGAATTCCAGTAAACAGACATTAGTCACGTTACTTGCCTGAGTGGCTCAGCAGCCATGTTGCAGATTTCCTAACTACAGGATGGGTTTGAGCTCTGACCTCAATGGGAATAATGCATTTTTTATTTGGGCCTGCAGCTGTAGCCTAGTACCCACATGGTGTCTTGAAAAGTCCAAGGACCTAGGTTCAAGACCCCCAGCTGCATGCCCAACTTATTTTTTCATTCTACAATGTATATTGTTTCTTTTTACCCTCTTTTTATGGATTCATAGATATAGGGTTGGCAGGTACTTTGCAGATCTTCTAGTCCGACCCCCTGCCTTGGCAGGAGAGAAAACTGGGCTCAAATGACCGCAGCTAGGTAATCATCAAGCCTCCACTTAAAGACCCCCAAGGTAGGAGCCAGCACCACTTCCCTTGGAAGTTGGTTCCTGATCCCAGCCACCAAAATTAAATATTTAATTTGCTCACATCTAGCTATTGCAGACTGCCTTCTGAGTGGCTGCTCCATTTTGACATAAAAAGAAAAGGGATAGATTTTTTAATTACTGAGGTTTTTCTTTGGCTGGTACCCACCAGAGATACACCATTACTCCATCTGTATCTTAAAAAGAAGGGGTAAAAAGAGAGCAGTGCTTATCACACAAACTCTCCCTCTTTCCTTCCTGCATTAACACAACAATGTCATTTACAAATATACATGGCCATCAGTTTTGTATCAACATATATGCATATATAAACATTTCTAATTACTTCTTAAGGCAGCTTTTATCTACCAAATTCTACAATGGGAGGGCTCATGCAACCTGAAATAGGGCTGCTTAATGTGAGCACTTTAGCTCAGTTAAGACCTTTAAATTATTGGATAAGAAAATAGAACCTGTACCCCTCTCAGATAACAAAAGAAAAGGTGCATATTAGAAGCCTCTCCTCTTACAAATAAATCCATATTTGGATGGTTAAATAAGGTTTATATTCTCCTCCATAAAAATGGCCTGGGAAATGTGCTGACAGTCACCGATGCAATATTAACCTTATATTTAAAGCAATACATAAATATAAGAATTAAAGCGTGCCTGCAGATGTGCAGGGAGACTACCCCAACACGCTGTAATTACAGAACATTGGAGCAGACTCGATTAATCAAATCTGCTGGAGCATGCTAATTAATCAAATCTGCTGGAGCATCCCCACGGTTTAAAATGGCAGTGGGGGTGCTTTGACTAAAGCTTGTTTAGTTAAACCACCCCCGCCACCATTTTGAAGTGTGGGGATTCTGATACAGCAGACGCTGTGAGCACTTTAATTAGAGGAGATCTCAGTGCTGCTTTACTTAAAGCGTGCCCCCACGCTACTTAAAGCATGCTCCCCACCCACAGAGCACATATAAAAATGCCCAAAGATGCCAGCATGCAGACAGATATATAGGCAGTGAAATATTCTCAAACTTCTCCTTTCTTCAGATTAATAAAACACTGTTATGGCCTAGAAAGCTACCTATCTGAAGTACAAAACTACAAACAATTAGAGGCCATTATTAGACTGCAATTCACTCAAATGAGATGTGTAGTTATGGACAGATTGGCATACATGGACAGGATATGTTTTTGTAGTTAGAATGAGATAGACTGTTTAAATTACTATTTGAGGTCTTGCTCATTTTTTTTAAGACATACGAGGTGAATGGATCTATTCTTTAGTTGAAAAATTTAAACACTAGGCTAACGAAGAAAAACAATTTAGCTCCTTTTAACAACTTACAACCTGTCCTATACTCCCTAGGTGTGTCTGCACTACTGGCACAATGACTAAAGGCCAAAGGCCTGTATTATATATTGTTTCATTTCATCTACTTTTGAATAATCATGTATTGTAATTTGTTTTAATTATGCCTAAAAGGTGCAATCTTATTTTACGCTTTTATCAATAATAAAAATGTTATCTAATTATATTCTTATATTATATATAAGATAAAAAGCTGTAAATAAACTACGTGTATTACTACATATTGGCTGCAAGCATTCAAATGGATTCATCACCAAAGGAGGGAGAAAAATCTTTAAAGAATTAAAAATGTACATTGGTTCAAATTAGACTATATGTAAATTACACATATGCTGAGGGAAAACGCATACAATTTCTAAAGGTGTTATGATTAGTAACACTTTCATTAGGAAGATGCATTTAAATACACTTGCCACGGCTCAAAAATTTGGGTTTCTTGATTTCCAGTGGGTGCATCTAAACATGAAATTAAATCGATCAACAAACTCTGGCACCGTTTGCACCAGAGTTTATTGCTCTTGGGTACAACATTTATACATGCATCCCAGCATGTTGAGCTGGGACAGTGCAGACCCAGCTGGCAGGGGGCTTGGAGGGTCAGCCTGCCAATCCAGGGCTGCTCCACACCAGTTCAGTGTGCTGCAGAGGGGCTGGCTGGGGCACAGGGGTGCTACATTGTGGGGCTAGCTGGCATGCAGCCCCACACTGCAGCATACCTGTGCCACAGTCAGCTCCAGTCACATCTATATGTGTGTTGTGGTGGAGTAAATAACTCCGCCATAGAGCAGCACTTAGTACTTGTGTTGAGCAGTACTAGCCTATGGCAGAGTTAATTAGTTTACTACAGCCTAATAGATGGTGATGCATGGCGTCACTCATGTAGATGATGATACTTTACAGCAGAGATAATTAGCAGAGCAGAAACACAAACAGTGTAAATCTTGCAACAGCAGCACATCTCCCATGGATCAAACAACCCAAAGCGGCATCTGTTGCTCAGAGTGCCACAGAGTTCAAAGAACAAACTGCCTTGATCAGCTACTCAAGTGCACACAGAAACCAAACGAACCAGTAATGCCATGGTCATCTTCAAATTCAAAGGACAAACAACAACTCAGAAGCTAATTAAGCAACTCTGTAGTGTTTCATGTAGATGCACCCAATATGTAGCTGTTTAGATCTACCTGCAATCTGGCTCATATAGGCAGATGGAAAAAACAACTAAGGGCCTTGTTACATGATAATTTTAGGCAGCTGCTGGAGATCTTCACCCCTGGACTGGCTGCATAACAACAACTTTTAAGCAGCTTAAAGCACTCCTTAGCTGGCTTAAAGTTATGCCACTCCATAGAATCATGGAAAGTTAGGATTGGAAGAGTCATCTAGTCCAACCTCCTGTTCAAAGCATGACCTTCCCCAAAGAGATCATCCCAGCCAAAGCTTTATCTAGCCGGGTTTTGAAAACCTCCAAGGATGGAGATTATACAACTTCTCTGGGTAACTTGTTTCAATGTTTTACTATCCTCCTAGTGAGAAAATTCTTCCTAATATCTAACCTAAACTTTCTTTGCTGCAACTTGAGACCGTTGCTCTTTGTTATGTCATTTACCACTGAGAACAGTCTAGCACCATCCTCTTTCGAACCCCGCTTCAGGTAGTTGAAAGCTGCTGTTAAGTACCCTCTCAGTTATCTCTTCTCTAGATTAAATAATCCCAGTTCCCTCAGTCTTTTCTCATAAGTCATGTTTCCAGATTATTGTCCACTGTAACCCCCAGGTCCTTTTCTGCAGAGCCCAGCCAGTCAGCCCCCAGCATGTCCTGGTGCATGGGATTGTTCCATCCTAAGTACAGGACTTTGCACTTGCCCTTTTCCAATCATTCAGGACTTCTCCTGATTGCCATGATGTCAATGGCTCTGTAATCATATCAGCGAACTCCCTCAGCACCTTTGGGTACATCCTATTTGGCCCCATCGACTTGTACACATCCAGTTTTTCTAAGCAGTCCTTAACCTGTTTTTTCACCACTAAGGGCTGATCACCTCCTCCCTGAAGTGTGTTTCCAGGTGCAGTAGTTAGGGAGCTGACCTTGCCTGTGAAGATGGAGGCAAAAAAGGCATTGAGCACTTCAACCTTTTCTACGTCTCCTGCCATAAGGTTGCCTCCCCCATTCAATAAGGGACCCACATTTTCCCTGATCCTCCTCTTGCTACTGACATACTTGTAGAAATCCTTTATGTTACTCTTCATGGTCCAGTACAGGATTATCTCCAATCTGCCTAATTTTGTTCGCATTGCATTACCATGTAGCCGCTTCCCATAGTTATTCTATCCAACTTGAAGTCCTTCAGCATCCCAGAATGCAGTGGCCCCTCTTAACTCAAGGCAAGCGGGGATGCTGGGGGACTGTGGGACCTGGCACAGTGCCTCGCCCCCGCAGATGTTGGGCAAAAACAGCACTGAAGCAGCTGTGGTTGCAGTGCCCTCCACCACTGATCAGACCAGCTCTGCTCCTGTTGGCAGTAGAGCAGGGTGTGAGCTCCAGAGAAAAAAAGGTTCAGGCCCCTCAGAGCTCAGGCAGCAGCCAGGAGGCTGGGAGCCCAGCCAGAGGTGGTGTGGGGGGTGGGAGGGATGAAGGGAGGGTGACCTGCCAGCCAGCTGGGAGCCACCTGAGCTCTGAGGGACCCAATCCTTTTTATTTCCAGAGCTCACACCCCAGGCAGACTGCGATGATCCTGTTCAACCCTTCCATGCACAAGTGCAGGGATTTGGGCATACCCTGCCTGGCCACAGTGCACTGCAGTCTGCCAGGAAGCAGCAAGTTTCAGTGAGACCAGAGAGCCCCAGGTAAGTTGCTTCCCTTGGTCTCTCTGGTCTTGCTGCAACTGATACTGCGGTGAGATGACTCTGCTCCTAGTCCTGCCCCTGCTCACCAAGCCTGTAGTAGCAAGTCACAGCTGCACAGGTGAAGGACAGTCAGAGCAAGGTTTTCACCTTAGGTGCGACTGCTCTACTAAGCCAAACAACACTAAGCCGATTAACATGTTATTCGGCTTACAGCATAAGGTTGAACAGGCCCTAACTCAGTGCCAGATGGACTCTGTTCTGTAAAGATGAGAAAAGCACCCTTGCCTAAGGGTTCCCTTCACTGGCTGAATATCTTTCATGTTCTAAGTAACATAGGTGTTTGTAGGGAGAGATGGTGACTCAGGACTTCCTTTTCAGTGGCTGAGTTACACCTGCAGCTCTTTTTTAAAATTTTTAAACAGGGCTGATCTCACATCAGGACTCTTGACTTAACCTTCCCTCAGTGTACCTTGATCCAGTTCCAAGGGTTACTCAGGTAAAAATGGGTTTAACGATAAATTGAATCTATCGTTTGGTTTGCAAATTGGGTAAAGACAAGGCTTCTTATGGTTTTGTTCAAGATATTCATAGTGGGGCTAAAACATCTACTTGTTCTTGTTTCACAAAAGGAAAATATATTTTCATCACTTCAAAAGTAGACAGCAATTGTCCCTCTCACTGAGAAGCATGAATTTTTTCAGCTAAGAGTATTTGTGTGCTCTAAGAATGTAGCAGGAAGGAAACTGTCCTTTTACTGAAGGCAAGGTTATTTTTTCTCCAGTTTTTTTCTTGTTTTAATATTTGTTGCTAAATGACAGTTTGCAACAGAACTTGCATTTGGACTTGGCAACTGCTTGAACAACATGAAAATCCAGGTAGGAATAAAGCAGCAGTTTTCCCAGACTAGAATAACCTGAGAAGTCTTAACAGTAAATCATTGCCACACAGTTTTAACTGCTTGATTAAGCTGTTTTGCCTAGCTTTGAGAAATAATACTGCTGCGTTAATAAGTGCTGCATAGTTTGCTAACAGTTAGCAAAAAAATAGGATTCATCCAGATAAGAGAAAGAAGAAAGTAAAATGGTCGTGTCATAAAAAGAAACAGAGACTTAAATTGAGGCTGTTATTGTGTTAATTTTGATATTTTTTACAAAATATGACTTGAGCTAGGATCTGCTAAAGGTACGGGCACAACAACAAATTACCAGAGGCAGGGATCCATCATGCAACAGTTGCTCCACAGTGACTCTGTGCCTATTCTTAACCCTTGAGAAGTAAAGGCTAAAATATAGTACCTTTCACCCTTTTCATTCAGGGCTGTGTTACTATGGTTTAGCTTTCACTTACTGTGGGGTAAGAGTGGGGAAGAGAATGCTGACTACAGAGAGGCTGACATTTGGCAAGTTTCTATTTCATTAACTTTCTATCATTTCCCTTTGTTCATACCTTAAATGAAGTGGATGTCAAAGTGCTTCATCTCATTGAATGTTCCAGACTAAGCACCTATGGTTTATACAGAATCATCATCATAGTATAGCATCTTTTTTGGTTTCCTAACAGGTTGTTCTGTATGCAGTAGAATTCCAAATTACAAAACCCAGTGTTTAAATACACAGACATAACATGTACAATTCGCATCTACAAAAATGGAAGCGACCTTGGGAAAATGGCTCAAAAGGCCAATAGTAATGCCTAAAGCAGTAACTAGAAGTGTATATTGTCAGACTTAAAAAATAGCAGAAGCCTTAATTTTGGAGACTAGTTGCAGTTACACCAGTTCACATAATATACAACACTTTAGCTAATTAGAATAATATTTGCTTTATACCTTTTTTGGACTAATGAATATTACAGCATCAAGTTGCAAGGCAGTAAAGAAGCAGTTTCCAAGAAATTAAGCCTACACAAACAGACAAAATTACACCTGGGCAAAGAACATATACCAGAGCTGCGAGTTTTATATTCAATGGTATACTGATGGCACTTCACTTCCAAGTCTTCACACAAGCTTGCACATCAAACTCATGCATACAGAATTGGAGGTGAAACAAGAACCCCCAAAATTTCCCATAGGAAAGCTTCCATGGGGACCATGAACATCTGCCCACCTTCTGGGACCTCCATGCTATAGCAGTCAGTTTAGAGCAGTTCTGCAACTATCCACCAGTCAAACATTTTATCAGCCTCTGATTTTGAATTGTATCAAAGGCCACTGAAAGATCTACTAACATAAGCTGGGCACAATTGCATCTGTTGATATCCAAGGAAAGATCACTGACCAATGCCACAAGTACAGCCCCTGTGCTATTCCCAGGATGAAAGTCAGATAGGCAAGGTCCAGGAATCCTATAAGATCCAGATGTTTGTGAGTTGTTGGGTACCCACCCATTCAGAGAGAGGTTGGAAATAGGACAATAGCTGGCTAAGGAGTCAGTATCAAGTGATAATTTCTTGAGTAGAAGCCAAGCAATTACAGATTTTAGAACATCCAATGCCCTGCCTTCCCAAAGGAAGGCACTAACTACCCCTCCTATCAATGGTTACAAGCCAGGAAGGATTTTGGGTCTAGTTCACAACTGGTAGCCTGCACCTTCTTCACTGCTGTGGCTGAGCACAACTTCTGCATTGGTGAGACAGCATCAAAATTGATCCACATATACCAGACAAGACTGAGCTTCTACAACCCTGAACTCTGACTCTGCAGCAAAAGTGGCAGTCCTCCAAGCTGTGCCAGATAAGGGCAATCTTCTCAGTAAAGTCGGTGGCAAACTCATCACAGCAGACTGCAGAAGACTCAGCTCCTGGGTGGAGACACTTGGGTTAATCAGGCCATTCACCACCTGCAACAGTTCTGCCAGATGGCACTTTGCAGATGCAACAGCAGTGGAAAAGAAAAGCTTCTTCATTGCCAAGCCATCATCTTTTAAAAGGTTCCACCCCATCTCCGTATGGGTATATATATATAATTCATGAAATCTCATGAGGTTCAATAAGGACAAGTGCTGCACTTAGGACAGAAGGTCATTGCATCAGTACAGGATGGGAACCAACTACACTGCAGAAAAAGACCTGAGGGTTACAGTGGACAGTAAGTTGAACATGAGTGCCCTTGTTGCCAAGAAGGCTAACAGCATACTGGGCTGCATGAGTCGAAGTGTTGTCAGCAGATCAAGGGAAGTGATGCTTCCCTTCTATTTGGCACTGGTGAGGCCACATCTAAAGAAGCAAATCCACTTTTGGGCACCCCATTACAGAAAGGATGGGGACAAATTGGAGAGAGTCCAGTGGAGGGCAACAAAAATGGTGAGGGGGCTGGGGAACATGACTTCTGAGGAGAGGCTGAGGAAACTGGGCTTATTTAGTCTGGAGAAAAAAAGACTGCTGGGGGATTTAATAGCAGCCTTCAACTACCTGAAAGGGGGGGTGGGGGTGGGGTTCAAAAGAGGATGGAGCTGAACTGTTCTCAGTGGTGACAGGTGACAGAGCAAGGAGCAACAATCGTCTCCAGTTGCAGCAAGGAAAGTTTAGGTTAGATATTAGGAAAAACTTTTTCACTGGGATGGTAGTAAAACACTGGAACAGGTTACTCAGAGAGGTGGTAGAATCTCCAGTCTTGGAGGTTTTTAAGGCTCAGCTGGACAAAGCTTTGGCTGGGATGATCTAGTTGGGGATGGTCCTGCCTAGAGCAGGGGGTTGGACTAGGTGACCTCCTGAGGTCCCTTTCCATGCTAATTTTCTATGAGTCTATGATTCTATGATAATTTGTCCATGAGCTTTAGGATATTTAATCATTATACATAAATGATTTTTAATGACCAGCTTAACATATATTCAATTTCATATGTAATACCACTTCCACTCTAAATATCTTGCACTAATATTTGGCCTGTGGGCAGATGCAACTTTCAGCCACATTAAAAGGGGAGTTTGAGTTACCAGGTGAGCACACCACCTGTTGGTACATAACTGTTACATCTGCATCTTCCTATAGTGACAGAAATAAACTAAATTGCTGTAACTTAAATTTCAAATTAAAAAGGGCTAAAGTTGCAATGTGTTTGATCTGATTTTACCACTATCGGAGCATGCAGAAATAACTTATATTCTAACTGCTCATGTCAGTATCATTGAACACACTTTTACAGCATTTATTCGAGTGCACAATAATATTAATGTATTATTATAAATTAGAATAATTGTGTGTGTGTGTATAGAACAAACACACAATATTTTACAAAATTATGTAAAATTATGTAGAAACTTCTGTAAAATGGAGACTGCATTTTCTTACACAAACTAATTTTCCAAATCAACAGTTACTGCTTTAAGTTATTGGAAAGACAGGGTAAAATGCAAGGCTAGTAATCCTATTCTTACTGGGAAAGAGGTGAATTCTTGTAACTTGTTTGAACTATCTCACAGCAGTCACATTAATAAAGCAGCTTGATTGACTGACACCAAGGATAAAGTCAGAAAGAACAAGAAGACATTTTTAGGAAAGGGGTTAAAAAAAGGAGAGCAATTTGTTAATGACATTATCTTTTATCGTGACAAAGCTATTAGCTATTGTAGCAAAACAGCAAGACAGATGGTATCTGTTACCATAATACAAAACTCATTTAAAATATTTTCTGGCATAATCAATCATACTAGTCAAGCTTCAAAGATGTTCAGTCAAAGTACAATCAAAACAATGTGAACTCTGGTGAAATGATGAGTCACAGTTCAGTATGAAAAATGAAAAAGTGGTTGTTGGAGCCTTTTACAGTACTTCGTATCACTGCACATCTGGATTTGCTAGGAAATAGTTCTAGCAACATTATTATATTACAGCACTATATTACCCCCGTTTATGGTTTAATTAAATCTATTGGTATTCTGCACAAGATCATTTAACCAAATGTATTACGGCACTTAGAGACACACAGTAAGAAACAAAGCACCTATAATAGAAAGCTGAATAGCCCCCATGTTAAGGGCATAGGGCTGGAAATTGGGAGACAGGAAGGCAACTAATTCAGTTAAAAAAAATCACTGCTCCTCTCTGTCTTTATGTCCCCATAGATAAAGAGAAATATCTCCCTATTTACTTTAGAACTAAGTCACAAGAAAATATTAGTAAGTATTTATTATGCACTATAGAAAATTGCCACTTGCATTTTGCCCAGCATATTATCAGTACTAAACACATGTCAATAATTTTACCCAGCCCCCAATTTCTGCCAGGTTATTAAAAGCCTGTTCTATGTCCATCAAAATCTCAGGCACTCAGCCACGAAAGCAAGGAAGAAGTTTAAGTTCAATTCATTATCTCGTATTTGCAACAGTATTTTTCATTTCTAAAAAAATATCAAAAGTTTTTGTTTCCCACAACACTGATATAAGGAGAACTTTCAAAAGTTTGCAAGATACGAGAGTCCAGCCAGTCAGACAATGCTTTTGGCCAGACCTGCATGCATCTGTTATTGTATGGTACTTCAGCATACAAGCAATGCTTGGTTTTACGCTGCCATGCCGGCTAGTTAGTGCAGTAAGAAGCTGTTATGTCTTGGAACGGTCTCCGTTGGTTAGCATAGGCCCTTCATGTGGATCTAATCAGCTCTGCTGAAACTGTAAACAAATGAAACAGAGCATGCAACCATGCAAAATGTGTATTTACGTAACATGTTTCAACAAAAAATAAAATGCTCATGTTCCCATGAGCTCTAGGCAGGCAGATGGTGGATCCTTCAGAAAGATCATGTGCTTAGCCTCCAGAGGAGTTATGCCCTCCACCCCTTGGGAAAAGACTGCTGACACACTCATGTAATACCCCAGCTCACTGATCTGTGTAATAAAACATGGGCTTGCAGTTGGAAAAAAAAAAGGTGCTCTATCTCCAGTCACAGGAGCAGGACTGTGTCATGACAGAAAACAAAAAAGATGATGGAATTCAAGGTTTATTGTTACCCTCGGAGCACATGGCATCACAGGCTATGATCTACTGGACTAAAATCAATGTAGATTGGAATTCATCATTCATCATTCTTAGGCATCTGAAAAAAATAAACTTTCACAACTGTTGTTAACTAAAACTAGGGTTACCATATTTCAAGTTCCAAAAAAGAAGACACCTGCCATGCTCACTGGGGAGGGGGGATATGATTGTGAAGGGTAATGATATGCCAATGTCCTGACCCTGCCCATTACACTGCCCCTCACTCCCAAGCCACAGTCCACCCAGCTTTGCTGCTGCCCCTCACTCCTGACCCGGAGACCCCTGGCCCTGCCAGTGCCCCTCACTCCTGACCCACAGCCCCCTGCTCCACACTTCTGACCCACAGTCCCCCGCCCTCCCACCCTTCACTTCCAAGCCACAGCCCCCAGCCCCCTCCATCTCCTGGCTGCCCCAGCCCCACAACCTTTTTCCCCACAGTGGGCTGCTGCCCACAACCCAGCCCCCTCCACAGGTTGCAATCCCACACTCCATAGTGATCAGCTGCTGCTGCAAGAAGACTAGATAGAAAAAGGCAGTTGCTAGGACCCTGAGGGTGTCTTCTCTGCTGCCCCTGAAGGGCCTCCCCACCCTCTTCCCCAACCCCTTCCCCACCCTGCTGCAGCCCCTGCACCTGGACAGTTTTTCCCAGCACCAGCATGCACCCGCCTCCCTCCCACAGCTCACATGACCAAAATCCCAGACATTTGATCATATTTAAAAAAACCATCTGGATAGAGATTGGAGGATCCAAAAACAGGACATGTCCAGGAAAACCTAGGCGTATGGTCACCCTACCTAAAACAGCCAACTAGTGAGCAAAATCATGGGACAGTAAAACTATCTGGCAAGCTATGAAAGCATGGACAAATAGCTCTGTGTTCTATGTTTATCTGTGCATGTTAAGGTCAGTGTTGGGATGCATATGATAAAAAAAATAGGGAAGTGCCCTAAACACATGTATTGTCAAGGAAATGTGACTGCAATTTCACTTGCCTTTCTTTACTCAGATTTCAGCACACCCTTCCAAAATATTATGCCGATCTTCTTCCTTACAAAATAAACGTTGCTTTTTTTTTTTTTTGCTCTGTCAGTAATGACAGTAGCCTGTTAGCTTTGCATACAAATTGACAATGCCAACTGGTAAGGAAATATAATGAAGGAATTTTTTTTTTTAAATGAGGAACCAGGCCTAGGAAGTGATTAGACACAATGATTAGACACAATAAGACAACAGAGGGCTAGATCCTCAGATCTTGCCAGTTATTAGTAACTAAATCCTCCACTGATGATGGTGATATTTCTCTGCTTAAGTCATGAATGAATAGAAGGGCACTGGTAGATCCTTGTAGAGGAAAGGTAAACTCAAGATGCTTTTGGAAGATTGGCCTCCTGTGAGGGATTTACCTGAGGATATAATGCTCTGCTGTAGGTACCTGACCACAGTAGCATGCTATACGGGACTCTGGAAGTCAATGGCAGCTCAGAGATAACAGCCTTCCTTCTCCCCTATATCTACACCACTGACTGAAACAAGAACAAAGACATCAGCAACTGGCCCGACTAGAATACAATTGTGCAGGATCTGCTTAGGACTGTGCTATGTAAGGGTGAGCGGCATAACAAATCAATTTGGATAAATCTCCTATGAGGTTGAGAAGGACCACAGGGAAGCACAAGGTATCTGCTCCATGAGAACTTCAGCTCAAAGAGGTTAAAGAAGCTGATGTTGGGCATGTCCCCAGTGCCAGTCTTATGTTCTCCATGCCTGTAAGGGTCGTACTACATGCCCAGCAACCTCTGGGAAGATGGATTACATATTATTCAGTATTCATGATGTATAGAATTGGTGCAACTGGGCAGGGCCTGCTTCACAGGGATACTCCCAGTCATGGCATGGATGCTGTCCTTTATGGCCAAGTGGTCGTCCTCTCTTCGATGGCTGTGGCTGGTCCACAGTGCAGTGGAAATAATACATTTCTGCTAGAAGGATATAGATAGGATAGGAGGGCCTGGAACATGCTGGAGAGTTTGGGTCAGGGACCTTGTATCTTCTTGTACCTTTGTATAAGCTGTTTAGGTTGGCAGGGGCCAATGTGATTTGACCACACTTTCACAGATATTCAGCAGACAGGAGGTATCCGAGTACCTCCCCTGCAGGCTGCGTCCAATATCAGTTATAAAAAACTTGGGAAGAAGCTTTCTGTTCTTTTGGTCCATTTATATCAGGGGCGGGCAATTATTTTGGGCAGAGGGCCGCTTCCTGAGTTTTGGGAAGCCATTGAGGGCCGCTAACAGGCAGCCGGAGGCAGATAAATATTAATTTTCTAATTTTTTTAGGGGCCCCGTGGGCCAGATAGAATGGCCTGGTGGCCCGCATCTGGCCTGCAGGCCACATTTTGCCCACCCCTGACTTTATATATAGATAGATGTGCTACCTCTTTGCTTATGCTGTTCACTGTTAACAGGGATTTCTTCCATGCTTTTCAGTTTGCACTTTCAGGCTGTCCATTAGAAGTTTGGGGAAAATACTTAAGTCTCTGCCTGCCCCCTTCCAAATGATCAATTTGTATTTTGTGGAGGACAGAAGAGTTGTAATTCAGCATCACGGTTGCACTGTTCCCTTCCAAAAACATGCTGGCTATGTGGATATTCATGAGAATACTGTGGCTGAGAGATCAATAATAGGAGACAGTGTCTTCAGCTTCTTGGTCACTTACTCATTACTAACCAATAGTTATTTGATGGCCCCGGAATATTTTGGGTGATTCAATGCCATGCTTAATGGAGAGCTGACTATTAACTTAGCTAACAATTCAATGGACTGTCTTGTCTGGTTGTGTTTTCTGCGAAAGTACGTCCAAACACCTAAATTGTATGCTGTACAGTAAACTTCACTGCACAGAATTAGCAGATTGAATGATGAAAAGTAAACTTTAGGCTGTGATTCACAACCACTAAATAATCAACTCTGCAATTGTAAGGGTGGGGTTAGTTACTGGTTTTGTGTATTATGCTTATTTTCTTGTTCTCTTTTCATTTCCTATTTTCAATATCCTAGCTTTTACCTTGTTTTTCCTTTTCCTTTCCTAGTCTTCCCTTCTTTTTTCTTATATCCCTATTATATATTGTTTCCCTGCCTCTCTCTTTCCTAAGATTTTTGTTTCCCTCCCTACTGTTTATCTTCAGTTGGGAAACCCGTCTGCTACCATATAATGATGGCAATAGAGTAAGCATCACTCCTGAGCATCAGTTGCACTGAATCAGCACTAGTGGAAGTGATGCTTTCTCTTGTTGACTTAACAAGAGGCAGCACTTATGGTGATTGAGTGGCAAGAAAAAAACAAGCAAGATTGTATAAGCAGTAGATGGGTCTATATGTGTGTGTGTGTATATCAATATCCTGCAGCATCTGCTTCATGCAACAATCATCAAGGTTCAGGAAATTCTTGATTAACAAGAAAATGTGACATGTGGCCCCAGGAGGTATATACAGGTGTAATACAGCAAATTTGGTCACAACGAAGCTTAAAGATTTAAAGACTATATACTGCTGAGGAGATTTTTTGCTGCTGCTTAGCTCACAATTAAAGGAGATCATAAATGAAATGCTATTTTACAGTCTATTTTATCATCAAAATGTTCTTTCATCAGTATCTAATGTAAGTTACACCAGTTTCTGCCTGCTAATTTTAATCCAGATTCTGAATTCAATGATTGCTGTCTATATAAAAGGTAAAAATTCCTCAGAGGGAGTACTTACTAACATTTAATACATCTCTCATTTTAATTGAGAAGGTGAGAAAAGTTAGTCACTTGTCTTCCAGGAAAAATGTTTTCAGGTTAGCTTAATTATATATGACCTTGACAGTGGTGATAAAAGCAATGACTAAAAGTTTAATTATGATGTTTCCAGTGAGCAGATAGAAGAGTTGAGATGATAATGCCAGTGTGAATTTGGTCCATTTGTTCTGAGAATAAGACTCCATCCATCTAGAATTTTAAAACTGAGTCACTGTGGCACCACTAAAAAATCAGTTTCTTATGCAAGTCAGTTTCTCTTATTGTTACTAATTCTGTCTTTTTCTGCTATATCAGTGCATCCCTCTCTCCACTGCTTTTGTTCTGCAAACAACAGAAAAAAGGTTATGTGGTGCTTTAATATGCAGCTGAAGAGACATTCAACACATCTGCTGACTTATTATTCATCCCTATGGCCAAATAGGACACTGTCAGGGCTAGGAAAGGGGGAAAGAGATATATTTTTGGATATCAACCAACTCTTCCATACTGTACATTGAAATACAGCACTGAATTATATTGAGCTTTGTAAATAATTTATTCTGAGCTTTAAATGAAGTAGTCACACTGCCAAAGGCTACTAAAACATTGGCTGGGTTAAGAAAAGGTCACTG
The DNA here is from genome assembly GCF_052110815.1 of Crocodylus siamensis. Classification (NCBI taxonomy): domain Eukaryota; kingdom Metazoa; phylum Chordata; order Crocodylia; family Crocodylidae; genus Crocodylus; species Crocodylus siamensis. Next base: position 21,075,418 of record NC_143398.1, on the reverse strand, counting down.
AGCAGTTTTTACTTTTGTAAACAGAAGACTGAACATGTTAGCTGAATTTAATGGTGGTGGGTTTTTAACTGAGAGTAAAGCTTCTTTTCTACTTTTCAACAACATAAAGGAAGGAAGGATAGAAAGATGATCTAATGCAAGGGTGCTCAAACCCCGGTCCATAGAGCCACATCATAGGAATGTAAGAACTGCCATTTCCCAGGTCAGACCATAGGCCCATCTTGCCCAGTACCCCGTCACAGTGGCAGAGAGCAGATGCTGGCACAAAGGACGAACTGGCCTGCTGGCTTTCCTACGTGTTCAAACATTTGGTGGTGTGGTGTTAATTGCTATTAATTGTTGCTCCCCTGCTGCCAAATTTCTGGATCTGTGCAGAGCCCAGTGTGTTAGTGAGGCTTTGCTCATTAGATTTGGTGAGCTGGGCTAGGGAGGCATTGACCCTGATCTGTCTGTGCAGGGTCCGACTGAGGCAGTGCAGGGCTTGATCCAAGCACCAACCTTTGAGGGATCCAACTCATGGACCAGCCCCACAGCACATCTGGCCCATCAACCCAAGTTTGAGCAGCAGTCTTTACCATTGCAGGCTTGGAAGGCTCCGAAGAATCACAACCGAGAGACATATAAAACATCAGATTTACAAAATTCACAGCTAATTTACAGAACGTAAAGTCAAATCATTTAGTCCAGAGCAACCTATGACCCACAAGGCTAGATGCAGCTCATGAAGAGGTCTGATCCAGCTCAGGAGATTGGTCTCTCAGAGCTGTGCTGAGCCATCCCTGTGCTCTACAGAGCTCCCCTACACTGCAGAGCCTGCTGCTCCACAGCATCTGAGCTCACCCTTGATGCAGAGCCTGGGGATCTGGTACCCTGCTTCAGAGCAGAAGAAGGGGCTGGAGTTCTGACCCTCAGTGATGGCCAGGTTGTAAAGCCCTAGCCCATGCTGTCAAAAGGCTACCAACTCCTGATCTAGTCTGACCTACCATGCATCACAGGTCATTGCATTTCATTCAGTGACCTTGAACTCACTAACCTTTTTCTGGCTAAGCCATATTTTCAAAAAGGAAGACATCAGGAGATGGAGAATCTACCAACTCTGCTGGTAATTTGTTCCACTGGGTATTTATTTTCATGGTTATATATTTGGGCTATATTTCTAATTGAACTCTGTTATCAGCTTCCACTCATTGTCCCTCCCTAGGTCTTCCTTTTCTGGATGAAAGAGCCCTCTAACTCCTCGTATTTTCTCACTGGGAAGGCAATTATACCATGAAATAGAATGACTTTTCAACCTCCTTTTTGCCAAGGTAAATGGGTTGCGATCCTAAAAATCTCTCACTCAAAAGTAATTTTTTCAGCTTTTAAATAACTTTTCTGGCTGAATCCTGTTCCCTCTTCATTTTACTACAGCCCTTTTAAAATCTGGAGACCAAAATTTCTTTTTTCACTCAAAATACTCAGTGCTGACTTGAATACACCGCAGTGAAAGCAATGGGAGTTTACCCATTCCTGCACATATTCCTGCACCTGAAAACCTCACTGGTGACACTATCTAGATGAGACTGCAAATTTACAAAGGCATCCTCCTTGCAAGGATAATCTTACACTCTAACAGAGACAAGCGTACTAAGTAGAAAGCACATAAAGTATAGGAGCATGTGGAGATAGAAGTGAAGAGAGCACAACGTAAGTAAATGTACTAATCTCCTTTACCTATGATTTATACAGGGAGATGACTACTGCGGTTAGTTCTAAGGAAAAGAGAATTAGCGTCCATATTTGCAAAGGTATGTAGGCAGATAGCTCCTAAATTTCTTTGTGGATCTGGGTCTGCTGGACTCCATGACAGAAAGAAAGGAGCTAAGTGTGAAATGAGGTGAAGGGAAGCATAAGTAGCAAGAAATATAAATAAGGCTGTATGCAGCAGGGTACACTGTGAGAAGTTGCAACTGTGGCCAGGATTCAATTAGTTCTTACAATAGACTTCGGAAGAGTTAAGCTTCCTAAGTTTTAATGAGTGATTTCAGCTAGTCATGTGCTAGCCAGGAACTCTTTAGGCACCTGAAATCATTAGCAGCCTATATTATGAACTGTAGATTTCACCAGGGGTTCTGAGAATGCTCAGAAGCGATTCAGATGTTGCACCTAGGAACATCCAGTGCCTGATTCCTGCCTAGGGTCTGCCGCAATTCAAAAATAGTTACTAATAAGCAACTGAGAGTTGCATGTGTACTCTAAGAGGTATTTGTCATGCAGCATGCAAAAATTATAACCAATTTAACACTGAATTCAGCTCACATATGATGATACTAGGGATGGTGGCCACCTGGAATCCAAAGGCAGCTTTCCGCAGCCCTTGCCGCGCAATCTTGCGCCCCCTCAGGCGCTCTTCAATCGATGCCCCTTTACTCTGGGGCTTCTCTTGGGGCTCCTCGTCGTCCCCTTTGCTCTGGGGCGCTTATTGTGCTGCACCCTCTCTGGCGCTGGGGTCAGTGCACCCCCAAGTGCTGCGCCCTCTCTGGCGCCTGGGACCCCATGCTACTGCGGAGCCCCTATGAGGCCTCCTCCTCCAACCCCTAATAGCCTTGCCCGGTCCTCCGGTTTTAAACAGTAAACAGAAACTCAAGCCTCTTGGCCACAACATAAATTCAAACCATCTGGCTATGACCATATTCAAGTCCATGAGAAGGTTTCTCCCACTCTCACCCATAACAAGTGCCCTGGCCTCTTCCTTCTCGTTGCTCCGGCAGAGTTCCCACCCCTACGGCTGCTGGCAGGGAACTGTCTCCCTGGCCTCAGCCTGGATTTATATATAGGTCAGGCCCTGCCCCCTTCCGGTCAGCTGACCAACTGCGGTTGCCCCAGCAACCAGCACCTGTGCCTCTATAGCAGCAAAGCACCGAGGTGCTCTGCGACAACTGGTAGTAAAACACTGGGCCAGATTACTCAGAGGTGGTGGAATTTCCGTTCTTGAAAGTTTTCAAAACCTCGCTAGACAAAGCTTTGGCTGGGATGATCTAGTTGGGGACGGCCCTGCGTTGAGCAGGGGGTTGGACTAGATGTGACTTCCTGAGGTCCCTTCAAACCCTAACTTTCTATGATTCTATGAGTCTGCTCCAATGCACTATAATTGCAGTGCATCAGAGCAGGTGTCCCACATGTCTATACCCGTCCTAAGATCCTAGTGCACTTGGTCTAGATGTGAAGACCTGGGTTATGGGCCCTCTTCTTTTTAATGGGACTTTAACACATTTACATCAGAGCATCTAAGTCACCAAACTACAAAACTGTCTAGGTTTTGGCAACCTCTACCTCTCCTGGGCAACAAAGACTGCAAGAGTCATGAGGCAAGAGATCCTGACTACACATCTTAGTGATTAGGGAATAATAGACCTTGGTTACACTACCTGAATGCAGGCTTATCTTTAACTAATAGTTGTGTAATGTAAATGGGTCCAGTCCAACACTATTCAATCAGTCAAGAGTGAGCATGCCACTGCAGCAGTGATGAGGGCATTCCTCTGAGGTCCTATTTCCAATAGTATTTATGCATTTATATTGCTTATATGTTGCAATGTATAAGTACAAATGCCTAAGGAACAAATATAAATCTTTGTCTTAGGTTTGAGATAATGGGAGGGACTAACAGTGGTGAAAAAGAGAAAGAGAAAAGACTCAGAATTGGAGAATATCAGTTTTGCCATGGAAGATAGCTTTAAACAGCATTGATTTGAAAATGAGAGACAGTAACAGTTAAGAGTAAATCTGGGATGGCAGCGTGAGGAATTATTCATCTTCTGCAGGCCACAGTCTTAGTAAAGGGTTTGATCTTGCAACACAGAAGTTAAATGGAATTTATCCATTGCTCTCAAGGGATTAGCCTTCATTAACGGTCTAAGAAGAAGTGATTAGACACAATGAATGACTCAATATGATAGGGAGAGGAAGTCAAGAATAAAAATTATACTGAAATTATCAGGGTGGAAAATAAAGTTGATAGTGGAATTATCAAGAATTGTAAAGAGGAGGAAAAAGATTTGAAAAAGATAGCAGTTTTAAGAAGGTATGAGTTTGATGTACCAATGGGCTATCCAAGAGAAAGTGTCTGAGTTAGAGGTTTACATGATTAACGGGACAAATAAAGCTCATGAAAAGAACATTTTCAGAATTAAAAAAAGTTACAAATTAGTGAACATGAAGCACATTATGAAACTGGAGGTAAACAGGGACTACTGGGCATTGTATCTTGTTCTATGTACTGGAAACAATATACCCTATATGACAGCCTGACCTCCAGCTATATAAATTTTGCCAGGGGCTTCCATGATAATTCTGGCTTCCAGTTGCTCCTTTAATTCTACAATTTTCATTTATTTGAGGATAAAGTTTTCCAGGAACAGATCTCTTCAAGTTAATAAAGTTGTTTGGAATTCAAGACAAAATAAAACATAGCCATTTTGGAGCATACTAATAGTGGGATAAAAACTTATTATTGAACATATATAGAATGCCGGTTTCCCTCACTTTATGCTGTACATGCATTCCTGGAAAATGGTCCATAACGCAAATTCGCATAAACGGAGCTCACTTTACAGTGTAACAAATAGGGATACGTTCCAAGACCTTGACTGTACTGACCCCCAGACCCATTTCTACCACTTTTACAAGACAATTTTGGTATTCACCAAGAGCATGCAGTACACACAAGCACAGGGCACTATCATAATGGGGATGACAGCTACAGAAACACGTGTCATACACAATGAACGAGGAGCAGAGATCCACACAGGAGACTATATTTTGGTGCGTGTCACTCCTACAATGCACTACACAAAGCAGCTGACTGCAGACTGAGACCATGCCAGTCGCATAAGAGCGAATTTACTTTGCATATAACAAATTTTTGGTATAAAAAGGGTCATTGCAGAATAGTGAGTTTGCACATACAGAACCCGCATAAAACGAGGAAAACCTGTACACACACATCTTCCTTAAATGGCTCTCACTAACAACACTGATTAAAGTTGGACTTTGGTAGAAAAACAGCTCTTTCCTCATATATTGATAATCATGACTATTATTCTTCCTTGTCCTGTGCCCTAACATGACTTTTAGAATCAATACAAAGTGACCAGTTCTGTTATCATTCTGGTTTGACACTATTTTACATCCACTTCAATCAACTTTCAGTAGTATAAATGGCTATACAGTGCACTGTGATGGATCTTTGTATGCAACAGATTTCTCACTGGTTCTACTCATCAAGCATCCATACTGGCAAAAGAAGTTAACAGAAAAAATTGGGAGATAATATTGACACAGAAAGAAACAGAATGTGACTGTTTAATTAACAAGCACAGGCACAAGGGAACAGAGTTAAGGTTGCCTGACCACCATTAACTGGCATTTTCTGTGTAGCATTAACCTTTTCTTTATATTGATGGAATCCTTCAATATATCTACCCTGCCTATTTTCAAGCCAAGGCAAACGTCACTGTAAAAAGATCACCACTCAGAGAGGTCATTAATTGTTAATTTTTTTAAACAAACGGAAGTGTATTTTTTTCAGAGGTGAACCACAAAATAACCTGACTGTCACTCTAACAAATGTTATTGATCTTTCTTGAAAATTACAAATCCAGGAAACTCATAGTGTAAGAAGATACAATACTGTATTTAGCTTAACACAATTAGCTTACCACCTTTTTTATTTGTCAAGAACTCAATTATTTTGCACACATCTTTTTTCTTGCAAAGAAAGCAATACAATACAGAGTGGAAACACTGAATTTTATCCAAAAAACCAAAGCCAATGCTGCTTGCCAAATTAAATAGGCTGCTGAGCTGATCTGGTATGGCAATTGTGTTCTTTTGTGTATGTTCAATTGTGCCCAAATGAACTAAGCAAGTGAAATTTGCTGATGACATTGCTTCCCCTCTGCTCCTGATAACCTTGGAATAGGTACATCCTACACCTCTAAATAAATAGAGATTCTAAATTTAGTTTTAACATTTAGTGTTAAAAATTTCTAATTTAAAATAATACTACACATAAATACACTGCATATCTTGCTGTGGCATACCTATTACTTGGTATTCTACATAAATGGCAATCTCCACGCATGGATAGTGGTTACAAATGGTTTGGATTCCTGAGGAAGGTTAAATTGCCAACGCACTACTATAGTACTACAGCAATACTATGAACTCCGTGGTGCTGACACTGCCGACTCTTGCAAAAGAGCATAAAAGTAAACCCTGGATCTTAACCCAGCACTATACGCTTCTGGCCCCATGGAGCCTTCCAGCTCAATGAGCTGGTACTCTCAGTTCCTGGGGAGGGCAGATAAAGGGGCTGGAAATGCTCAGATGACACTACCATCTGCAATAATCACAGCAGCTTTATATTATATATTGCAGAACCCTGACCTATTTCAAGGCACTGTTATAAGGACGTTGTCCTTGTCCCTGATGTGCAATCCTGCAGTTCTTAAATAGCAAAATATTCATTCACCTCAATTTACTCTTATTGATTCCAGGCTATAAAGGCATGAAACTTCCCCAATTTGTGTAGCTAAGAGTACATGTGTAGCTGTCAAGATATGTCTGCATTATTTGGAATTGCATCACTTGCAGCAGCCTTTGAAAACCTGGCACTTGGGGATTATAAATTTCAGCTTTTATTCCCCAACATTTTGAATGATGCTAACTATCCATCCCAAAAACATGCTATGTGAAAGCTGCTAAAGTGTTTAAGAAATGAATTGATTCCTTTACACATGCCAGTGATCTTATTAAACTCACAGCCTAAAGCCAGTATTCTGAGCTGCACCTAATCAGCACAGGTTGCAGGTTGCAGTCAGGAGTGGGTAAAAAGTTTCGTAGTCTCTGGGCTACTTGAAATTATGTCATCTTCCAATAAACCTTAAAGATTGGCAACATAAAAGGTGATCACCACTTAGTAACACACTTTTCTTTTAGCCAAGACCCCGGGCAGTAATAGGAGGACCACTTACAATTGACAATACATAGCTGGCTAGTTAAAGTGTCTTCAGAGTCCACTTACAACACTTACTTGTCACTATGGGCCTGTATCATCAGTGCTAATCCAACCCTCAGCATTTTTTTATCCTACAGGATGATCCTATGCTTAGAACCACTATTTTTCTTTATTTGTCTTCACTGCAGCGAAAGTTTTCATTACAGGGCATGGAGATGAATTCCTTTAACATCTGAAACTCACTCTGGTTTCAAAAGGAGTTGGTTTTATTTTGGTCTCTATAAAAAGGTAATGAAATGTATTCTAGACAAGCCAATTGTGAAATCTACATCTTTGGACATGATAATCACTCCATAAAACACCCTTGTCTGCAAAAGATTTAATTTTAAAGAAAAATTATCGCCTCAGGCTAGGCATTCTTCCTGAAACTATAAACAGTAATTCCCTTGGAAAGAATGAATATAGGAGAGTTTACGAGAGCCTGTTTCTCATTCTGGTAGTTATCTCCTGTATCCTGATGCTGCTGGTTTTCAGAAAGCAAAAAAACTTCACTATCAGCTTTGTTTGAGTTTCCTAACAGGTATCACAAACTACAGCAATGGTGTCTGCTCACTTTGCATCTTCTAAAACAGATAGGAAAGTTATTGTAAAAGGTAACCTAAAGATGGGATCATAAAAGGAAATGTGATTTAGTAACAAACCTTCCCTTTATTACACATTTATTTCACAAAAGTACTGGGCTTGAGCAAACAAAACTCAAAAGCAGTTCTTGGGAAGCAGTGCTCTCTGTTCCAAATAGTCTGATTAAGGACAACCTCCCCCTTCCCTCCCCAGCAACAGAATATTTATTAGCTTTCTCAGAAGTAAGGTGTTGCATATAAGAGTGCTGAAGCTGGGCACTGAAAACTGTAAACAGGCATTCTTGGGATGCAACTAGATGTGTCCCAGGAGACTACCAGACCTCCTTTGCTGGCAAGTGCCTTAGAAATAAGGATAAGATCAACAAAAAATCAATGGGACTCAAGGGATTAGTGACTTTTCCTCTGCGGGCCGTTTTACAGATTACACTTCGTACCTGCTTTGAGTTTGAGCTGTCGCACCTTCAGGCAAAGGACAGGAGTTACATATAAACTAGTTTAAGTGATCAGAAACTGGCTTAAACCTGTAACAGAACATAAACCACATAAACCAGATGGTTGAGTGCACATAAACCAGTTGCAAAATGGCTGAAACTGGTTCAAGACAAACCTGGTTGAATGTAGTATTGGACTTAGCTGATGTGGGTCAAACCAGTTTATGAAACTTCTGTCCCAGACCCCTTTCTGGTTCAAATTAAATCACAGTCTCCCAGCATCCCAGTATGCTTTACAGCCCTGGGCTGGGCTGTCTGCTGTGGAGAGCAGGGCTGGCCCTGACCCCCTTCTCCCTACACTGGAGCAGTGAGAGCTGGCTGACAATGGAGTAGGTGGGTGGGCAAGACCCACTGGGGATGCAGCCCAGCCTTTGGGGAAGAGACACTGAAGAGATGCTGTCCCCTCTGCCCCCCCAGCACACACAGGCCAGCCCCAGCTGGGGTCTGGGGCCAGGGAGAGAGGTTAAACACTACTTCCCCTGCTCAAACTCTCCTCTCTTCTCCAGACTAAAATAACCCTAGATCTTTTAGCCTTTTTTCATACGTTTTGCTTTCCAAGTTTCTAATAATTTTTGCCACACTGTGCTGGACTCTTTCAAATTTGTCCACATCCTTCTTGAAGTGTGTGTCCTGAAACCTGTCACAATACTCCAGGTGAGGCCTCACTGGGGCTGAACAGAGTAGAAGAATCACTTCCCTTGATTTGCAAGTGGCACTCCTGTTAATGAAACCCAGGATGTTGTTGGTCTCCTCCCCACACCAAACCATCCCCAAGAGTGCACTGCTGGCTCATATTCATTCCCCAGTCTGTATTTGAGCATGTAGTTATTCAGTGCAAGTGCAGGACTTTTGCACTTGTCCTAGTTGAAGTGACTATGGGCGATTTCTCCAGACTATCCAGGTCATTCTGGATCCTAGCAATGTCCTCCAGAGTGTTTGTAATTCCACCCAACTTCATGTAATCTGCAAATTTGTGAAGTGTGCAATCAATCCCATGATTCGAATCATTAATGAAGATTTTGAACAATACCAGGCCTGAGACAGACCCCTGGGGAAACCCACTTGATGCCCTGCCAACTAGACACTGAGCCGCTGAGAACTACTCACTGGGTACATCTACACGTGCCCCTGGGGTGCCATTGTTACTGCGCCATATGCATGATGCACAGTTATTTTTGACTGCTGTGTCACTGTAGCAACACACTATATTAAGGGAACATGTCAGTACAACGATGCAACTGCAGCATCACAATTTTTGCCCATGGATGCTATGCTGCTTTGGTGTGTTGCTATGGCGATGTAGTGTAGACGTACACATGTAGACATACACACTGAGTATGAAGATCCAACCAGTTATGTATCCACCTTTCAGTACTTTTGCCAAGTCTGTGTTTCCTTAGCTTGTTAATGAGAATGTTGTGGGAGACGGTGTCAAAAGCCTTGCTAAGGTCAAGGTTTACCATGTCCACCGCTTTCCCCTCATCCACAGAGCCTGTCACTTTATCGTAAACAGAAATCAGATTGTTCAGGCACAACTTGCTCTTGGTGGATCCATTCTGGTTGTTCCTGATCACTTTGTTCTCTAGGTGCTTCACAGCAGATTGCTGGAGTACCTGCTCCTTGATCTTTTCGGGTATTGGGGTCAGGCAGACTGGCCTGTAATTCTCCAGCCTCTCCTCCATTTTCCTAAAGATGGGCTCTATATTTGCTCTTTTCCAATTATTTGGGACCTCACCCAACCTCCACAAGTTCTCAGAAAGAGAGAACTTCTTCTCCAAAACTACCTCAGACACTTCTTTCATCACTGTAGACGTATCCCATCCAGCCCTGCTAGTCTGAAAGCATCTAGCTTCCCTGTCCTGTTCTGCCATTACTATAGGTTGTTTGACTCCTTCCCTATCTTTGCTGCCAACTGCACTCATCATATGATTGCTGCCTCTACTTGTAAAGGCTAAATAGAAAAAAAGGCATTGAATACTTCAGTCTTCCCTGCACCATTCATAACTAGATTGCCTTCTGCATTCCCTAAGTGACCTATGGTTTCTCTGTTCTTAATTTTACTTTTGACATACTTGTAGAATCCCTTTTGATTGCCTGTTTATGCCCCTTGCCAGCTGCCTCTCAAATGGTATCTTGGTCTTCCTAAGTTTCTCTCTGACTGCCCCTGCAACACTCTTATATTCTTCCATAGTAGAAGTTTCCAATTTCTATATGATTATTTTTTTAAGTTTCAGCCTATTGAAGAGATTGCTGTCTAGCTAAGCTGGATGCCCATTGCACTACCCATTCTTCCATCACATGGGGACAGCTTGCTCCTCTACCTTTAAAAGGTCCTCCTTAAAGTACAACCAGCTCTCCTGGACTCCTTTTCCCCTCAGACTTGTTTCTCATGGGATCCTTCCCACCAGTTCCCTAGGTTTGCTAAAGTCTGCTTTTCTGAAGTCCAATGTCTTTATTGACCTATTCTCCTTCCTTCCTCCCCTTATGACTTTGTGGTTTCTATTACCCAAACTATCTTTCACCTTCACATTCTCAGTCAATTTCTCCCTGTTTGTAAGCAAGAAGTTAAGGGAGACTTCCCCCTAAAATGGCCTGGCTACTATCTTTATCAAAAAGTTATCCCCAAAACACACTAAGAATTTCATAAAGTATCTCATGAAGTCAGGCATTTTTTCACTTTTTCCTCAGCCTCATATATGCTTTCTTCAATATCCTTCATCTCTAACAACAACAATCATAGTAATAACAACAATAGCACTTCATTTCAAAATACCTCATTTGTGAAGCAAGGAAACAGTTATTTTATACCTGAAAAATAGGTGCCCACTTTTAAATATATGGTGCTGGATTTTCAGGTGTTGTGTCCTCAATAATAGTGTTAGAAGTATGAGAAACCTCCTTTTTTTTCGCCTTCTGAAGAAGGTCACTTCTATTCAGGACATCTTACTTTTCACTTCTGCCTGGAAGTCTTCTCCATCTCACTTTCACCCTCCTGTGTAACAAAAGTAGGAGCAGGAGGGAAAAAGCTTTCCTGAAGGCAAGTTCCGAAAAAGGTATCCCATGGACTGGAGATAGGAAAGGTCTGCCATGCAAAAGTGCTTGCAATAAAACCCCGTTATTTAATATTTTCAGCTTCTTCGTTTGTAACCCACTGTTCCATCCTCCACATTGCGAACTCCACTCTGCCCTGGTCTGCCAACCTACCTCTCCTCTGCACTCCTATGGCACATTCAGACAAGTGTGCATGTGCAGGGGCATGAATTCACCATGGCAAAAATAGAAGGGGCACAAATTTCTGCTGCTGTGCACATCCCTGCTTTTTGGGTCGGGTGTGGGGCAAAATGCCCCACTTCGGGAAAACGGCCATGTCTGTGTTCATCCTGGCTTCTGGTGTGCTGGAACAGCTAGAGGAGGGGAGATGCTTTGCCAAGCAGCCAGAGCATCTCCCTGGGGGACCTAGCCTCTATGTCTGCTGGTACATACTCCTGGAGTGTGCACTACCACTTCTTTTTGAGGCATTTTTTTTATACCAGGATCGCCTGGTGTCAAATTTGCAGTGTGGTAAACAGTTGCATATGTGCCGCATGCAGTTTGTGGCACCTCAAACAACTTTGAGGTGCTACAGACCGCACGTGCATGCTTATCTGGACGATTCCCTAAAACGCGAGTTTCCTAGTAAAATTTGCTAAGACACGTACCCCAATTTTAAGTGTCCTTTGGAATACCTGCATTTGTTCACTGCCTAGAGGAATGGTTCCCTGCCATGTTTCAAGTTCCTGGAGATTAGAGTGTTGCACAGAAGTTCACCAATGAAGGACACAGAATAGAGGTAGGAGTACTTAATGGGCCCGCTATACTTCACAGGACTCCTCTGAAATCTTAAGTTTACCACTGTAAAAAAAAAAAAAAATGGTGTCATTTCAGATTTACACCAGGTTGACTGAATTCAGAATTCAGGCCTAAACCTACATGGATTAGTCTGAAAAAGCATTTAGAAAATTGTAAGTGAATAGGTGAAAGCAAAAATAGCATTTATGTCAACATAAATGCAATTTTCTAGACAGCATTAGAAATGTTCAGTAAAACAGACATGTGGATGTAGATGCACTTTACCCTATCAGAACTAATGCTGAAAGGACCTCTAGAGTGAAAGACTCTGGGGTCATTCAAGAATCCATTCCAAGCTATTTTGGGGGAAAATGGTGTATTAAAGCAAATGAAATATGTATAAGCTTTGCTAAGCCATTGTTCTAATTCCTTAACTTTTAACCTTTTCAGCAAATGCTAGTCTGCTACATTTCTACTGTAGTTTCTGACAAAGAATGATTTGTCAAATCTAGGTGTTCTGCACAATAAATCATTAGTTGATAACATTTCTTTAATATCTTTCAGTAGTAACCCCTTAATAGTTCAACCATCATTCTTTGTCTTTGACTGCAAAACTATTTTCTCAGTGTGCTACTGGCACGAATATGGTGATTTAAATGACATGATACAAGTTAGTATGCTGAAGTACTGTTTATGGTCTGTTGGACAGAGAATACTTATTAGAATTACTGTACATATCACCATGGAGGAAATCACTAGCTGAAGCTCTACTTAATGCTTGGTTGATTTGTTCCTTGCTACTTCATGAATGGTCAAACTCTCACAATAATCACACCCATGGACATGAATTGGTGCGTTTATGTAACATGCCTTTGTCTGGTGTTTTATCCACAAGAGCATCCTTGCTCTAGGTTAGTACTTGATATGAACTACAAAAGCATAAAGCATTATTTTCATTTTTAAAGTTGACGCACTCGTGATTCCCATTTCTGCTGTGATTTGCCTTCTTTCCTTGCTTGGGGGATCAGAGGAAAAGGAGGGAAGCAATATCCCCAGTACAGAACAGATATAGATCCAGCTCAGATTCTATGTCCTTCCTTCCTTGGATCAAAAACAATAGGCACTATCATTTTCTGTGGTTGTCATCCAGTTATCAAATAACAAAATCTATTTTTACTATTTTTTTTCAATTTCCCACAAAAGGGAGCTGGGTTGAAAACATGCTTTTTCAAAGACTGCTGTCCTACTGGCCCTCTTGACCCTACAACTGTAGTCACCTGCCTGTCATTTAATTCTTCTGTGCTGTAAGATAAAATGTCCAAAGATGAAAACCGTTCCTTATCCCCCAATCGCACACCAAGTTGTCTCCTGACAAAAACCAGGAACTATGAGATTTCTCACCCCCATCCTGGTGCATTAAGAGGAGACCAGGGTGAGAAACTAACATCCAAGATGTGCATACCAGCCCATGCTGGATTTATTTGCCTGAGTTATAAAAATGACACTGTATCCTGAGCAACATAACTCCTCTCTCTCATACTGCTGGAAGAAGCAGACACTTAACAGTAGGGGTGCACCGATAAAGATTTTCTTGGCCAGCATCGATGATTTCATCATCCGATAGCCGATGATTAACCAACCATATCAGCCGATCCTGATCCAATAACCAATATTTAGTAATACTGCAATGCATTTTTAAATTACTGACATAAATAAACCTTTTTCTGTTTGTTTTACATTTATCTCTCACACACACACACTTCTCCTGCCTGCCCCACCCCTCGACGAGGAGAGTGGTGACTGCCTTATTCCTACGCACATCACCCCCTTGCCCACAGGTCCCACGTGCAGCCCTGCTCCCTGCACAGCCTATGCTGCTATCCTGGGCAGGTGGGATGGACCCTAATGCAGACAGTGGCACTGGGCACATTTGGAGCTGCAGAGCATGCCACTGTCTCAGCACCAGTGGGTCCCACACAGCTGAGCTCCCGCATCCACCAGGGAGAAGCCACTTTTGCAAAGGAGCCCGGTGGAGCAGAATGTCCCTTGCGCAGTGCCTTACCCTGCCTGTGCACAGCCCAACGTCTCAACAGCAGCCCCAGTGCTCAGGCCCTGGCTTCATGTGTGGCATTACAATGGCAGCAGCAGAAGGCAGTAATGGTCCCTTTGTTGCTGAGCGTGGCACCCTGTGACCACTCCCCAGTGCCCTCTACCCCCTCCCACTGCTTGCTGGGACCTGTAATCTGCTGTAGGCTCAGGCTGGTGCCAGGGCACAGGGACCAAACTATGCTCGCCAGGGTGCTCCATGTACATGGCTGTTCTCATCAGCTACAATGACCAAAAAAAGCCAATAGCCAATAACGACATTTCTCCTTTAATTGGTGTTCATATGGTAGCCAACCAATCTATTGGGGCACCCCACTTAACAGAACCCCTCACTCCTTTAGCTGAGGGTATTCTATTGAGTATGCAATGCTGGAGTTTGTACAGAGTTCATCCAAGTCTGAAGAGCTTTCATTTGATGTCTGGGACAGAGTCTTATGTTGGCACATTGAGGTCTTGCATGTCCGTGCAATAATGCCCCTTAAGTTAACAGAACTGCCTATGTGTAACATTTGTAGGGATGAGAATCTGAGTGGGGCACTGCTTAGGGTCAGATACCAAATTAAAAGCAGGAAAACTTAACAGATCATTGAGGACTTGGGAAGAACATACTTATGGTTGATGTGGCAGGGCTATGACAAGTGAAATTCTCAGGAGGGATTTTTTAAATCAACTTCCTAAACAGTTGAGCCAAGACTGACTCCAGGCACTTTCATTATTTTGGATTCTACTGCATTGTTTTCTGGTAACAGCAGGTGGTATAGAAGTGAATGTCAAGCTGAGTTGTTAACATGGTTGCCATTTAATATCAAGTATTTGTGATTTTCTTCTCCATTTTACTGAAGTTTTTTCCTTAGGTATAAATTATAGGGAAGTAATGTGACATCATAGCTGACCCCCAACCTCGTGTACTGTAGACATAGATTAATGGTACTGGAAATAAATAATCAGGTATATTTTTTTTAAAGACACCACCAGGACCATTATGGCTGATTAACCAGGAAAAAAAAATTTTTTTTAGAGAAAATGACCCATTTACAAAGACATTAGAACAAAAATGCCAAACTGTTCTTCCTAAGCATGAATAAAGCATACCTAGAGGGAAGATGCAAGAGGCAAAACCAGGTGGTATTAAAAATGTAATTAGGCACTCAAAATTATACATCAAACAGAGATGTAACAAAGACAAGGGACGGGTTGGCAGCTTAGCTGTGGAATAACTATTGTAGGGTAGACAAACTGCATTTAGATTCTCCTCTTGATGGCATATTGAGGTAGCAATGTTTTGCAGAAGTATGTAATTACCGCAGCTCTAAGCAGCTGCTCAGAAAAATCTCAAGAGATTAGATTGGCAAGGTAAAATAGCCAGTTAGGTAACATAATTCACAGCTCTGCACAGAGGTCTGAAATTTGATCTCCAGAGGGGTTTTCATCAATATAGGTTTTCCCCTTATATGAGTCAAATGACTTCTAGTGGGTCAAGCAAGCATCAGGTCCACTAAAATGCCAGTTCAGTTCTTGGCAAGGATGACTGAGCCCTTCCTCCTTTGGACCAAGTTCCATGCCATTTAACCATGATGATTTCTACTGCCCCATCTGCTCAGCAAGGATGGTAAGCCTATGATACCAAAATGAAACCTATGCAAAAGTAGAAATATGCCTCAGGCATACTTTTTGGCCACCATTTCTGACCCTCCAGCTCGATGCAAAGCTCAGTAAACAAACTGGCACCTAGGTAAACACTGGAAACACTCACATTTAAAAAATTAAGTGGACTTGGACACTTGAGACCAGTTGCAATCACAGTTAACATCCTGGGCTGAAATGTTTCTGGAAGATCTCTGTCTGATGTAGACTTTTTGTTTTGTTTTTTGTTTTTTGAGAACCATATATTTGAGTCCTTGGGGAATTGTGAAAATACACATGCATTTTCTCTCAGTGGAAAAAATATATTTCTTGAGCGTGAGGGCTGGGGTCTGAACTGGGATTTGTAATTTTTCTCTGTCCTTTGCAAAACTGGCAGCAGCGAGGGAGTGGCAAAAGCAGCAGGTGCAGAAGCCACACTTTGGAAGCATGTGCTCTGTGCACATAGACAAACCAGCTGCAGCTTCCAGTAAAATTGAACACTTGGCCCTGGCTGGAGAGGCAGACTGGAGCAGCAGGGAGACAGCCAGCAACAGGACCAGGGCTGCTGAGAGTCTGCAGGTCTAGTGTGCTGCAGGTGGTCTCTGCACCAGAGGGAGAGGACATGTGAAGCCCGGGCCCAACAGAAGGTACTTGGAGCTGGGAACAGCTGACGGGGACTCACTGTGGCCAGGAGTAGACAAGACATGGATAGATCTGAAGGTAAAGAGGGTCCAGCGGGGCAAGACCAGAGTCCAAACATGAGTTAGAGGACCGGTGGGTCCAAGTGCTTTATGTTTTGTATTACTGTTTCTTTATCGCTCCAGTTACCATTTGTTGGTCCAAAGTAGATTTGATCATTGCCTAAATACAAGAACTAATAGAAGGGCTGAAGCAGACCCGACAGAGGGTCAAGCCCTGAGACTTTAAAAGAATACTGAGACTTTGTGACTTTGACTGCGTGTCAGGTGTATGGAATTTATTTCATGTCTCTTCCTTGATTTACAATCAGTCTTTCACTTCAGAAATACCTGGCTGGTGGATGGGGTAAAGGGAAGCAAGATCATCATGGGAAAGATCCATGGCCCCACAAGCGTAGCCCTAGTGACACTGGTAGCCTTCTGCTTATTCAGTAAGATCAAGATGTGGCAGGCGAGAACAGAAGGGCGGCTTGCAGGTGAGGTACATGTTCAGGCCAAGCTATCTTCATCTAAGACCAAATACGCAGAGGGGTTGGGTTCTTGCGCCTGGCGGTATCAGACGTGCCTGTGGCATTGAATATACTTTAGAACACAGTGACTTATGTAACAGTGTACTTGCACACTAATTCTACTTGGGGAAAGACCTCAAGACTTGGCACAGTGATTGTGTGGGAACTGATGTAAAATGCTGCTGCTGCTTAATACTATGCAGCTGTGTTTTGTTATATAAATAAAGCTTTGGCTTAATTTTCCAAAATATTATTACTGTGGTCATGCTTATTAACATATTGCAAGGATTAGCGTATCAGACATATTTTAACATTAATTTTGATACATTTTAATCATTGTAATTTGACTTACAGAAAATCAGGTGGTATGACCCAGAGAAAATAAATGATTATTTTTATTTTTTTAAAATATTATTCTGAGTACTTAGTATCTACTTAGATGTAGTTTGAATGAAATTTAACAGAAATTTAGAAAATACAAAGCAAGCTGATTTTTCTGCAGTGAAGGACAGAAGTTGGCAAACTGCTCCTCCACTAGGCAATACAGCTATATATAGTTACTATATATAGTTAATGCCCACTGGACAAGCAACAGTGCCTTTTAGCCTGACTCAATAAGTGATATGAGGTGTGTTACGAAGACTAAAATATTTTCTTTGATAGCTCTCTAAGAAGTAAGAAAAATACCATTTTTCTCCTCAGTCTCATAACACCTGCTAGGAAAACAAATGATGATTCAGAGTTTCCATTGTAAATGATAGCTACAAAGATCGACACAAACTATAATTAGTTCCTAGAAAGACTAAAGCCAATTTTTGCAAACTTGGGTACCTAAGCAAATAGGCCAACTTGCAAAAGGACCTAGCACTGAATGTGGCGGGCACCTTAGTTTTGAAAAATGTGACGCTTGTAGCCTAAAAATAAGATGTGAGGTCTGTGTGTCAAAGTTTTAACTGAACTGCTGTGGTTATCTAAAAATAATTGACACCAAGCTAACTAAAACCATACTCACACACGAAACAATACTCTGAACACAAGCTCTTTGGTCAGGGTCACCTTTTTGTTCTATTTATGTACAGCATATAGCACAGGGAGTTCCATTCACAACTGAGGCTGCCAAGCCCTATTACAAAATAAGCAATAATATATATTCATGAAATGAATATAATAGGTAAATGTAATCTAATGTGTAAATTGCTGCAGAGGTCTTTCACCACTCCCTTCCCGCCTTATCTTCTGCTCCGTTTTTGGCCCCAGTCCCTTTGGCCCTAAACCAATCAGAACCTGCCATCCCTGATTCTTCCTGGTTGGACTGGGGCTGCCATCACTGTTGATTGTCTAGAAAAGCAAAGTAGAGCACTAGAAGGTAAGGGACATAGGGAAGAGTGCCAGGAGGATGGAAGGCAGTCATGGGTGGGGGACAGTTGGGAGGGGTCAGGTACTGGCACAGGGGCAAAGGGAGGTAGACAGGTGGCATGGCGGACAGGTAAGGGGGCGGGCAGATGGAATATGAGGACAAAAACGCATGATGGTGTAGCGAAACCCCCCATTTTTTTAAAATTTAAAAATACATTCCCTTCCCTTTCCCAACCATTTCTGACTTTCTCTCTGCCCTCTCTATCCCTTATAAGTAGTCATAGATAAGCTAAGATGAGTTCTTAAATGCCATTACTGTGACAAACCCATTTTTATATTGTAAATAGTGTTATTTTTGTATTGATTTTTACTGTTTTATATTGATATTGTATGATTTAGACCTATTCCTATAAGTTAACCAAAGTAATGTCAACCCTTCATCTTGTAATGTCAAGTCTCCATTTTGTGTCCGCTGCCGGGGCATACCCTATTGTAACTGTGTTGCAACTATGACTCATACCTACCCCTCCTATGTAAGTTGGTTCTTAGGTGAAAGGGGATGAATGAGAGTGCTTGAGATGTAATGGTAGCAGGCCTAAAAATAGCTCCTGCTCAATGACCAGACCATCAACTCAACAACTGGATCATCAGCTCAATGACTGGACCACTGCCTTCCACTGGCTCTCCCTGAAACCACAGATCCACTCCCAGGACCCAATATTCGAAAGATAAAGACCCCCCAAGAAACCAGCAACATAGAAACAAAGAACAGAATACAAATGAGAAACTCCACCATTGTACCTCACCAGACATTGAGCACACCTGGAACTGCATGACCGCATCTGAACAGGACTGGGCCTTGCCTGGGCATGTCCTGCCCGTTGGAGTCACAGGAAGCCCACCCCTATAAAAGGGGTGTGACCTCTTTGGGATGCCCTCGCCATCTGGACCAGCACTACGCCATGCCACCTTCCATCCAAAGGCCCTGCCATTGACCCCCTCTGGACAATACCTTACTGGAAAAGACCCTGACTGACCATTGAGGATCAACTCGCAGCCTGGGATAGGTAGCTATCACCCAAATTTTCCCTCCAATTAAGGGACCTGAGTTCTATTTCTATCCACCTGATCTCAATTCCTCTACTAAGCCTTTTTCCTCCTGCTACCATTGTGTGAGTGCACATGGGAGTTTGCATGCGTGTGGGAACCAATAACTTCGTGGTGTGTATAGTGTACTTCCTGTCTAATAAAACTGATATTTTTGGACCCCAAGCTGGCCTTTGTCTTGCTACAGGCTCCCCACTTAATCCCCACTCTGTTTGCTCCTGCCTCTGACCCGACCTCATGTCTAACCCCCGTCCCTCTGTCTTCTGTCCCTCTGCTCCCCATCCTGTCTCTCTGCCACCTTGGACCCCCATCCCGGCTCTCTTTCTATGTCCCAGCTCCTCTGCTAGCTTCCTGCTCACTGCTGCTCCATCACTTCCACCTCTCCTGACCTCCTGGCTTTGCTCCATCACCTCCACCTCCCAGCTTTCAGCGGTTTTTTCCACCTCACAGCTTTCTACCCTGGTTTTCTCCACCGCCTCGCTGGCTTCCCTGTCAGCTTCCGCCTCCCCCCACCCCCCGCCAAGCTTCCTACCTCCACCTCCACTGCCTCCGCTCCCCCGACTCCATGGCTGGCTCTCCCAGTCATGCCTCCACCACCTCCTCTGTCCAGGGCCCCCAAATGCCCCCTAGTCACCAAGCATCCCAATTATCCCTAAGTGCCCCCTAGTGTTAAACACATGCAGCTACTGAAGCGCGTGTTTGCCTGCATATGTGTGTGGACCCATAGTGTTGTATGTGCAGTTTGTGTGAGTCTGTATAAGTTTGTGTCACACCCTCCTGCCTAAAAGCGCAATATTGAGACCCTGAGCATTGTGACGTGTGTCAAGTCAACAATGGCTGTAGTGGTTAGGGGCAAAGACTCCCAACCAGGCACTGGGGAGGGACACAGATTCCAGTGGTCAGGCATGGGGACAAGGAAGCAAGGGGCATTAGCAGCAGCAGGCAAGTAGAAAGGGGCGGGGGAGCAGCAGCACAGATGCTGGCATAGGCATCTGGGAACGGGGGCAGACAGCAGGTGAGAAACACGGAAAAGGGCAAGTGGTAGGATGGAGAGGCACTGTGGTAGACATGCGCCTGGACAGGCAAAGAGCAGTGGGAATAGGCAAGGGGCAGGGGAAGGGGCAGGGGGGTGGTTCCTCACCCACTATTGCTGCTTTCCTTGCCACAGCTGTGGTGGGCATGAATGTAAGACTACCCTCCAATAAATACATACTATGCCTGAAAATGATAATAAATTGATAATTTTTCATGGATATAATCTCATTATTGGGGGGTCATTTTGGATTTGGGTAAATGGAATGTTATTTTGTTGTTTTTTTAATTCACTGGTGATAAAATCCATACAGCATGCCAGTAGTACTTCATCTTCAGAGCAATCACATAGAGCTAACACGGAAGCATCCCATACAGCTGAAGGTGTCAAAATGGAAAAAGAAGTGACACCATTTTAACTTTCCACATGCACACCATATTAAAACATGAGACCTGATCAAGTATAATACTATAGATTACTTCTAATGCCGCCAATGGCCAACTCATCAGTTCCTTAGAGATATGTAATTAGCATAGTATTGCTGGATATCTCAGCAGCCAGTTTGTCTTCTTCATTGCAGCTCCACCCTGAGATTAACGTTTAAAGGATATTTTCCTCTACGATATTATTAAATCTTTTTTCTTTTTCCTGTAGCCCCTCATGGTTTAATACATCTTTCTTATTTTTCTACATTTATTCAGACTCAACTATATTTGCCAGATATTAGCACAGGTGTTTAAAAG
Organism: Crocodylus siamensis; assembly: GCF_052110815.1. Lineage (NCBI taxonomy): Eukaryota > Metazoa > Chordata > Crocodylia > Crocodylidae > Crocodylus > Crocodylus siamensis. Next base: position 21,054,283 of record NC_143398.1, on the reverse strand, counting down.
AGCCTTCTCTATTTATCTGCACTGTTTTCTTTGCTTAGTGTAATTGAAGTTGCCTTATTTTTATGGTAAGACAAAGAAGAAGGAAGTAAACTTTTAAACACAAAATATGAAAATGGTTTCAGAGGGTTGTAGATCATAACAACCAACATAGCCTATCAGAAAATAAAAGCTGATAAAATTAACTAAAATGGCAATATTTTAGCTATAGGGTTTCCCTTCTTCAGCGCCAACAAACAGGAACTGACAAGGCACAATTAATAGTGCCATTATAGCAAAAGAAGGAATAGATTATTTGTTATTTCTTTTTCTTTTGTCTTAATAATGAAAAAAATGGCACTTTCATAGTTATTTGGAGGCTTAGAGGCAACCTGGGTACAATAAGAGTGAAAATTTTGCTATTCTTACATCAAAGCAAGTTCATTAGAATCAGTTTATCCAAATCTCATCGTGGCATTCTTAATTCTTTAGTGCTACCAAATGTATATTTTACATCTCTGACAGCAACACTTATGACCTTGTAAATGTTAAGCCACTTTCTTTGTAAAGATCTGAATGGTATGATAATGGGCATGATACTCTAAAAAAGGTTAACTCTGGGCATGTCTACATGAGATGCTTTGAGAGCATTAGACTAATTTTACTGTGCATTAGCATGACATACAAAACCTGTGTTAATGCACTAATGTGCAGTAAATCTAGTCTAATGCGCAGTAGCACCACACAAAAACCATGCATGTGTGCTAATGCACAGTAGCACTGATTACAGCACTTTAAGTTAGTATCTGCCATTACAGGAATTAAGCTTAATGTGCCATAATTACAGTACATTAATAAATGTAGAGATGTGCCCATTATGTATTAGCAACAGTATGAATGCTATGCCTGAAAAACAACATGCATAAAGCAAAGAAAAGATTTTGTCAGTTTAATTGCTTGATCAGTTTTCCACCCCAGTACCTCTTCAAGCCCCTCCACAAGCTATTCCCAGCACAGCTGTCATCTTGGTGGGAATGCACTAAGAGCCATATATCCTTCAAGTACCCTGTCAATGTCCATTAGTCAACATCTAGGGAGTACTCAGTATGACATAAGTCTAAATGGATCCCTACATGACACCATTAAAAAAATTTGTATTTGTTAGGATTAGTAGCACTAAAGGCAAAATCCTGGCACCACCGAAGTTAGCCTAAGTTTTTACAGTGACTTCAGCAGTTTCAGGATTTTACCCTTCAGTTTTAATTTATACAATCTTTGAATTAAAAAATTATTACATCTTGGGTCATACAGACACTTAGCTTCTCCTTGGAGAGTCACTGCTCTTCCCAGAGAAACCACGAATGTGAAGACATACAGGTTTTCTCCAAGAGGAAAACTGGCTGCTTCAAGTGAAAAATGACCTGGGACCAACCAGGGTTAAATCCTTCCTGGAGGGGCAAATGTCTGTACATATTGTCTTCTGAGAGAAGCCATAGCACAGTGTTCCAACATCCCAGGGTATTTTGCTCCAATCTGCTCTCCCTCAAGGAGACAGTGAGTCATGCACTGGACTCTACTGTGCCAGCTGAGAAGGGAGAAGAACACACCCCATTTGTAACCCCCACATTGTGCTGCAGTAAGATGCAGACTGACCCTGAACTGTCTCGGTCTGCTATCTGCCACAAAGCAGGCTGAAGTAGCCTGCAGAACATGCTGAGATGTGTGTGCAGGAGCCTCTTGGCTGCACAGCATCATCACTGCAGTAACCCTAATCCTTTCAGTCTTTTCTCAGAAGTTGTACTTCCCAATCCACTGATCATTTTTGTTGTGCTGTTTTGGACTCTTTCCAAAAATTGTCCATTTCATTCTTGAAGTGTGTGACCCAAAACTAGACAGTACTCCAGGTGAGGCCTCACCAGTGCTGAATGGAGTGGAAGAATCACTACTCTTGATTTACAAGTGACATTCCTGTTAATACAACCCTGGATGCTGTTGGCCCTTTTGCAACAAAAGCACAGTTGGCTCACATTCAACTTTTGGTTCACCATAAACCCCCAGTTCATTCTCTGTAATAATGCAACATAGCCAGTAATTCTGCAGTCTGTATTTGTGGAATGGAATAACTGCATGCAAGGGCAGAACTTTGCACTTGCGCTTGTTGAATCTCATCTGGTTGATTGCAGACCATTTCTCCAGTCTATCCTGGTCATTCTGGACCCTAGCCCAGTCCTCCAGAGGGTCTGCAATTCTACCCAACTTGGTGTGATCTACAACTTTGCTAAGAATGTCATCAATCCCATCATCCAAATAATTAATGAAGATATCCGCCTTATAGTTCTTTCATCAGTGTTCCCTTTGTTAATGAGAATGGTGTGGGAGATGGTGTCAACAGCCTTGCTAAAGTCAAAGTATACCACATCTACTGCTCTCCCCTCATCCACAGAACCTATCACTTTCAATGTCCTCAAGTGCATCCCATCTGGTCCTGCCAATTTGAAAGCACCCAACTTTCTAAATAATCCCTAACCTGTTCTGCCATTACTCTAGGCTGTCTGTCTTCTTCAATATCTCTGCTGCCAACTGTCAACTGGTAGCTGCCCCTATTTGTGAAAACTGAAGTAAAAAAGGAATGAAATATTTCAGCCTTCTCTGCACTGTTTGTGACCAGATTGCTTTCTGGATTCCATAAGGGACCTATGGTTTCTTTGGTCTTCTTCTTACTTTTGACATACCTACAGAATCTCTTTTTATTGCCTTATGATGCCCTGGTACCACTTACCATGCATCAAGCCCTTCAGACTTCGGGCTCCAGTTTGACTTCAACTGGCTTCCTGATTCTGGTTCTAGTAAACCCCTGACTTGGTGTTTGAACTCTGGTTTGACCTTGGCTTGCTTCCTGAAGCTGGTTAGTTCCCTGGCTTGGCACTCAGATTCTGACTTCTGACCCTCTGGCTTACAAGTCAGATTTGCCCTCTGTTGCTCCAAACCGTGGCTCCTGTTGCACTGCCCATTCTTCTGTCACATTGGGATAGCTTGCTCCCGTGCCCTACATACAGACACTTAAGCAAAGTTTGACAATTAAAAACCTATCAAAGCCTGTAACGGGGACATGACCCTCTTCCTTGGATCTATCAAGATCCTCACAACAGCAAGACATTGGCCATCCTTTTCTCCCTGTCTTAACTGTGGCAGGTTAGGGTATTATGCCTTGTGGATGTGTCGGAGTTGACTGGGTAATTTTAATAATAGGTTAGACAATGGATTTTCACAGAATGATCCTGTCTCTGTACTAGATGATCCTGTCTCTTCTAGCCCTACTTTTACATGATTTTAAGACCATTCTTTTCTTTAAAGAACAGCCTTTTCTGGTTTGCAATGGAAATTATAATCTACCCAGTCAAAACTGGGACTATTCAGGTACAGGCACTCCTCACTTAACATTGTCCCAGTTTATGTTTTGTTATTATGTCGCTGATCTATTAGAGGACATACTCGAATAAAGTTGCACAATGTTTAGTTATAACATTGTTTGGCTGCCACCTGCTAGTAGGTAACTACTGTGAGGTAATTGGATTCACTTAACATCATTTTGCCTTAAGTCACATTTTTCAAGAACATAACTACAACGTTAAGCTGTATATGGTGTAGTTTCTAAATACGGCCTGTTACTTAACACATAACTGTATCCTTGCTTGTACTTTGTGTCATTCCTAAGGTGGTCAGTTACGCAAAAGAAATTCTGAGCATAAGCATAGAAACTTTCCCTTAAAGAACTGGATACCTATTTATCCACCTTCTTTTTTAAAGTTATCATATACCACATTTAATTGAATCAATCAGAAAAGGGAAGTGGGGTGGAAAGAGCCTTGCCTTGTATTCAAGTACCAGCCCAAGGCAAGTGGCGGTTCAGCTCTGGCTTCAGCCCTCCAACGTTTATGGCTGAAACTGGAGTTGAGCTATTGTTTGCCTGGGTTCAAGATAGCTTAGAGTCATAGAAAAGTAGACCTTGAAGGGACCTTCAGAGTTCATCTGGTCCAACCCCCTGCCTGAGGCAGGACCATCCCATATAATCCATAATCTAAACATATCCTTACCATCAAACTTGGCATGACATACCTAACACCCTACGCAGTCACAGATAAAGCATGGGGACCACAGTGACAGTGTTCTGCTTCAATAAAACATTGTCACTATATATATATATATATATATATATACTCAAGAGATCCTGGGTAGAGGGCCACAGACCCACTACATAGGAAGGCAACCCCCACCCCCCCCCACAACCCAAATGAATCTGACCACGGGGGTAACATTTCTTCCTGACACCAAACATGGTGATCAGTCTGATGCTGAGCAGAGGGCCAAGACCCTCTAGCCAGGAACCTCTGGCTTTGGTCCCAGCAGGAACATTGGCACACCCCTAAGTCCCCAGCCGTGGCTGCAGCCAACACCCAGTGTCTCTGGGAAAGCTTAAAAACATCCCGACACAAATGCAGCAGAAAAGCTGAGAGGGGGGAGCAGGGGTAGGGGCAGGGAGGATAACCAGCAGAGCCCAGAAGCATGGGAAATACTTATGGTAGAAGTCGGGCATAGCTATGCCTAGATCATCTCCGACCAGTGGCTGTCCAAACTTTTCTTGAACATCTCCAGTGATGCAAAGTCTACAATTTCCCTAGGCAGTCTATTCCACTGCCTCACTCTTCTAACAATAACCAATTTTTTCTGGATATCAAATCTAAACTTACTTTACTTCAACTGAAAGCCATTGGTTCATGTCCTCCTTTCTGCAGCAAAAGAGAAAAAGTGCTTTTCTCCTTAGGTGTGCATTAACAGGTTGGGGAGTGTAGGGGAGTGAAACAGGGGAGCCTCACCAGTACAGCTTGGACAGAGTGCGAGGGAGACTACACAGTCTGCTCCCCCACAGCTGTCATCCTTTCCCCCACCTGACTTTCTGCTCCAGCTCCCACCCCTCCTGCCCCAACCCATCATGGTCAGGTGTTGCCACTGCTCCTCCCTGACCAGGCTGGTCTGGGGCTGATTGCCACAGAGCAGAGCTGCAGCAGAAGGTAAGTGGTGGGCAGCCACAGGGGGAAGCCTTCAGGGGTCAGACAGGCACAGAGGGGGGAAAGGGGCATGGAGCAGGCATAGGCACTGCCTGGGGTAGATAGCCAGGGACCAGGCAAAAGGGGAGGGACAAGTGGCAGGGGGGAAACAGGCACTGGTCTGGACTCTTGCCCCCTACCACTGGTTTCCTTGCTGCAGCGGGGGGGGGGGGGGGGGACAAATTCAAGTCAACCCCCCGATAATTAGATTTTATACATAAAAAATTAGAAGATACTTATCATTGTCCATGTACAGAATCTAATTATTGGGAGCTCATCTTGAACTCAAAGTAGTCTTGGATTTGGATAAATACGGTATATATCAGAGAACTGGGTAAGTAAAATTATTCTAAATTGAAATTTTCTGAATATATCTACTACTGGATATCATATCCTAAACTAGTAAGCACTGAAGGGTGAGTGTCATGTGCAATCTGAAAAGTAATTTCTTCTAGATAAATAATAATATCTAAGATTTGACCTGTAACCTTAATGCAATGAAAATTCAGACATTCATAAAACATCTATCCTTTAGACTGTGATCTCTATTACAATATCTAGGAGAGAAAATAATAAAATACCACAAAATCATCATAAGCCTTTACATCTCAAAGCCAAAGCTGTATGAAATGTAAAATGACAACAGAAAATAGATTTGACATTTTACACAGTTAGAACAGTATAGAAAATGGTGAGCAAGACTTGACTTTACAGTAATGTAACTTACTAACAAAGTAATAAAGAGAAACATTAATTTTACATGATTCAAAGGTAAAACCAACACTTGTTTATTATGTTTCCCTTTATCAGGCACTTTCGAGGCCCAAACACTGAAGAGAGAACGGAGGGCATTCAGGCACTGAACGTATTTCTCTCTATATCACTACAAACAAACTACAGTTGATGTATTCAACACTTTGCAGTTGAAAATATACTGCAAGCTAAATAAGCATAAAGCTTGAAATACACCCTGTCTTCCAAACTAGACACCAGTCACTTTAGGGTAAGATGACAAGATATATAAATTCTCATTTATATATCAGCTTAGGAAACACTACCAGGGCAACTACTTGCTGGATGAGTTCAATATCAAGAGCTCCTAATTCCTCTGTATTTAGACATCCCTGTTCTCTAAAGTAGAGAAATAAATTCAAAGATGTTCAAATTTCACTTGTGACCATTGTCTCAGAAGAGCTCAAAGTTCACTTGCTTATGAACCAGAATATCCTTGTCGTTTTTTATAGATTTTACTGACAACAGGAAAGTTCAAATGGCTAAGAGCAAGGGAAGAACCAAATTTCATAAGACAGCTTTAAATGTTAGTCAAGTATAAGAGATTGCTTATGTACTTTAAGAACAGATTGCTGCCCCTTATGTGAAAATAGTTCTCTGCCAAACCCTGGCAGGACCAAAGAGACCACGAGAAAAATCTGAGCCATATTATTAAGGGACTGTGTGAAGGTGAGCAAAGAAAGCCTTATTTACGCTAATGGGGAAATGCACCAAATTGGTTTTGTTGGATGAGGAGCAGGAAAACATGTTCTATTCCATTAGTATCACATTTTACCCAGTTGCTTGGCAAACAACAAACTAATATATTTTATTTCATTATGCCTTATGGGGAATAGCAAACACTGGAACTGGCCCTGTTGCTCAGTAATATCAGTTATGTTACAGTAATGCTGCCTTTTAAACACCACTGTGTTTATAATGCACATTACATTACAGGGCATAAAATATTACATCTGTCCATTTACCATCACTTAAGTTGCTACTGTAATTGCACAGGTAGTATTTATCCCTGACAAGTAATTAGTCTGTGTTGGGAGGTAACTTCATCATTGAACTATTTGTTCCGCCCAAGAGCTTGATGGAATTGAACGTCTTTATTCCTCTTGCACCAAGTGATCAGTTCTAGATTCTTTTCTTTAATATGAAACTTTACAGCCATAATTCCTTATCAGTGCTTCCAGTAATGCTAGAAGTGAGTGCTACAGCACGCCAAAGTCTCTGGCATTTTTGCTACTGCACCATCTAACCATAAATGATTGTATCCTATCCACCATTATCCACTCTCTCATGGGATTAAAATAAAATTCCTTCATGGAGAGCCTGGTCCATGAAAGTATTTCCTATGGGGATTCTTGCATCGTCAGCTGGAGCAACTGATGGCAACCACTGTCAGAGACAAGACAGTAGACTAGATGAACAATGGTTTAACTTACCATAGCAGTTCTTATATTCTTATGTCAATACATTTAAGGATTCATTAGGCAGAGATACAGACCTGGAATTAAAATTAGAACAACTCAAATCTCACTTTACACTTTCCATAAGAACTGTAGAGGAGTCTAGGATCCTGTAAGCTCCTCTACTATGCAGACTCCTTATAACAGAGAAAAAAAAGATCGATTAAGATGGCTCTCATACCACAAAATGTTGTGGAATGATGCCAATAGGTGGCCTTGTATACAACTAAAAAAGGAGGAGCCCACTGCCTTCAACCGAATGTCAGAGCAACACACGTTCTGGTTTACTTTACTGCTGTGCCCAGGCTCTTTTACCCTAAACTGAACGTCATCTCCCAGAACTTCCCAACAAGCAGAGGGAGCAGGGCTTCTCTTCTACATCTGAAGAAGTTACCCCAAGTATACTCTACAGAGCCTTGCAACGAAAGGGGTAGAAGAAGAGCTCCGACAACTTCTCTGCCTGTCTGTTTCGGTGTGGCTTGTTATAACAATAGCATTGATCTTGGGGGCTATGTCAAGTGTAGGAATAGTGATGGAGATCAGGGATATGGGGAGCTCCGTGCAGCCTACTTGCTCTTCACCCATGTTGAAACCAGGAACATTGTGGTTGATGCTTAAAGCCGATATTTAGACTGATTCTTTAATCATTACCGAAAGCAGACTCTTCAAATGCATTTCCTTAATCACTGGCACAGTTTTACACCAGTTGCTAGGGCACATGCTATCAAGTACTAGAGCAGGGGGGAAAAGCAGCTCTTGAAATGAGCTGATTTGAAAGAGATTATGAATAATAAAGCAATTTTGGACTTCTGTCTGAGACTTTTCAAACCAACACATTTAATATGAGGACCCCCTGCAAAGTGAGTAAGTAGTGTATTATCATGTTTTCGCACAGGAGGAAACTGTAGCAAAGAGAGCTTAAGTGATGTGCCCAAGGTCACAGAAGAAACCTTTGGAAACAGAGAAGTGAAGAGAATGCAGCTGTTCTGGCCAACTATACAACAGGCTTTGCCTGCTTTATAAAACAAAGTCCCATTACATAAAAACAGACCCTGTGGGATGCTGTTTTATATTAGCACTGTTACATGCACAAACGTTTCATAAGGTAAGTCCAAAGATTTCAAACAGGAAACCAGGATATCAAAAGCATTCTGTCCCGTTGTGTTTTTTTTTTTAGTTCTTTGTTGCAAAAGAACTACTCTTTTATGTCTTTGTATTAAAAAACAAACCAAAAGGAATGAAAGATAAGAGCTGGAATTTTCTGAGGGGTGCCTCGAGTCCAACAAGGCTGAGAACCATGCCATAAAGCATCACAGTTGCAATGCTCTCATCCAGCCCTGGTTTTGGACTGAGGCTTGCTATTCTGTTTGGCACAATCCACTTTTTTTCTGTTTAAACCTATATAATACATAAAACAGTTAAGAAATTTTGCTACTGGAGGCTGGTTAAAGTGGATTTAGGTAGTATCACTTATTTTTTAGAAAAGAAATGAGAGAAGGAAAACAAAAAGGCTTAGGAAATCTAATGCAGTTGTTTCCATGTTCAGTTGTTTCTCTTATTTAAGGCAATTTTCAGACTCATTTCCTTCCAATGATGCCCAATGTTAGCATTAAATGAGGGAGATAGTCACCTTGCCAGAGGGGTCCATTAAGAAATGATATGATTTTATATCAAAGGACTGAAGGAGGACAGAATGCGTTTTGTTTCTCTCCTATCCCTGAATTTTTAATCCCTGAATTTTCTGCAGCCATGTTAAGATTTGTCCACATAGGTATAGCCAAAGAGATCATTCATAAAGACAAAAGACAAAACCAAAATTCAATTCTTTTAAGTTAGGACAGTGGCTAGCATATTCCATCTTTCTTCCTTTCCTTTTTCTTGCAAGCCTCATTAAACAAAGCCAGAGAATGAGGACTTCCACATACGTCAAGACAGGCAGAATTATATTTAAGTCCTTTAACAGGATTTGAGGGGTGCATGTTTCATTCCTTGGACAAGCAACTTGAATCCATGTGCTTCAGATGCCCACTTGAGGCACACAGATTCACATTACTTCCCCAAGTAAGTCTGCCCACAGCCCTTGGCCTGCTTCATTTAAATTGTAATCCCTTCAGGAAAATATTATCTCCTGCTATGTGCCTGCAGTCTAGTACAAAGGGTGTCTGATTCTTGCTGGGGATGCTATTGGAGCAGTAACAACAAACCACCACATGGCTAGCAAAGCACTGCTGCATAGTTACTTGAATTTGTCCTGCCTGAATTCTTCACATACTAGTTTCTGGGCATTTATATTACATGACAGCCCTCCTTATCTCTGAGGAAACGCATCTTAATTTCTGGAACAAGGCTTGTGTTGGCAAACAGTACTGTTTGGTTCATTTTTGCTGGAAGACCCACAAATGTAGAACAACTGTTTGGCAGAGCACCGTGCTCCATCCGTCTTTTGCATAAATTCAGGTGACAGTGTTCAGGTTTAACAAATAACTGTTTAATGCATTAATATTTCTAGCTGGGGTATGAATCCTGCATTCAGAGCATATCTCCAATATTATTCATTGCTTAGTGAAAAGCTTTGAGGTATAGCACATGAAAAGCTCTAAACAATCCCCCACAGAAATCAAAATGAACAATCTCATATTTAAAGATTAATGATTCTTCCAGTTGCATAACTGACTTATGGAACGGTCTGTGATCCTGTGCAGAAAGCATGGCTGGATTGTTTGTACTGACGTAAGGAAAGAAGGTTAATTTACCAACACTTTTCTCAGTAGCTATTTACCTGTACTTTGTAACTGCCTAATGGCAAAACAAAGTATGTGTTTTTAAGGGCCATTACATTGCAGTGCATACTGTTTACATTACATTGCAGCGCATACTGTTCTCTTCCTGTCACTTGCGGTGCTCGTTTCTTTTTGGCCATTTCAGCTACTTGAAATTTCTTCAGTTCAGTGCATTTCTTTCATTCTGCTTTTCTCATTTTATGGACTCAATGTTACCTCAAAAGAGGCCTTGGGAAGTTGCCAAAGAGAGGGAAGAAATAGGACACTGACAAAACAAATGGCAAACCTACATTAACAAGAGAAAACACAGGAAAAAAATGAACCACTGATCACAGCATTGCTCTGAAACTGCAGAGAAAAGAAAGCAGTCCACCACATCCCCAGAAATGTCCTTCTTACCAATCCCTAAAGAATTTAAACACTGCCTCTTTCCTTTTTTGTTTCAGCTAAAGGAAAAACAATGGTACTCAAAGTTGCAGATCTCCAACCTACCCTCAACTCACAGTTATTAAAGATCCAAAGTATTGCACATACTCTGGACTGTGGTTTGGCTCCTCTGAGTTAGCTGTGCAGAAAAAGTGGATAATAGGGACATGCTTCTACACTGGGGTGGGCAATTATTTCAGCTGGAGGGCTGCTTAATGAGTTTTGGCGAGCTGTCCAGGACTGCAAGTGTAGCCCCATTCCATGACAGGTGCCCTGTTCCCTGTACACCATCTTGGGACCAAAAATCCTACCCCCTAACCTGTGACCTTTGGCACTGCAAGCCCCTCCCTTTGCCCCAGAAGTGCTTCTTTTAGGATGGGAGAGGTTGCCATTGTAGAACTGGAAAAAAATGTCATATACTAAAAATCAAATATCCACTATAACATATTTTAATTTCATTTAAAAACGATTGCCCTGATTTGTGTGTGTTTGCATAGTGTATATGGCAGCAATTGCATAATAGTTCAAAATAAAGTTTTAGTTTTGTATATCGCATGGGAAGGTGTGTGGGGTGTGTATTTGGGGGAATGTGTTTGGGGGAATGGGTGCATGTGGGGGAAGATGTGGGTGTGGACATGGTGATGGGGTGTGGGAGGGTGTGGGTGTCTATGTGGGTATGGGGTGTGTGGCGGGGGAGGGTCCTCTGGATCCACACATGCCAGCAACATGTTGGCCCAGCCCGACCTGGCCCCGTAGGGCAGATCTGCCCATGACTCCGGCCTCAAATGACAGCAACGTGTGGGGCCAGCACTGCCAGGCCTCAGAGCACACAGCTACTGCTCTCCCACCTGACTCTCCAGGCCCACGTGGCTGCCCAGCCCTATAGAATGCAGCTCCCACCTGAGTCCTTGGCCACATGTGGCACACCATGTGGGGCCAACCCAGCCTGGCCCCATAGTGCACAGCTCCCAGGCAACTGGACCTCTTTCCCACTATAGAGACCCTGGCCCCTGACTTAGTGGGGCTTTTACTTAAATTTCCACTCTGGCAGGAAGGGAGGGCTGGGAAAAAGCCACAAGGTCACCAGGCAGAAGCTTCTCATCTCTAGCACCTGCCACCTTATTGTGGAAGGTACCATGGGGCAGGCCAAGCCAGGCTGGAGTGGGATGCGGTGGTGGTTGGCAACTAGAGCTGGAGCAGTGGGTTCCAGTGCCTCCTCTATGGAGGCAATGGCTTTCAGAGGGGCAGCCAAGGGTCAGGGCTGCTGATAATTACCTTCTGGCTTTCAGAGGGGTCCAGCAGGTTGGATGGAGTCACCTGGTGGGCCAGATCCAGCCCACAGGCCATATGATGTAGAACAGGCCCACCCCTGTTCTACACCATATACTCTGGAACAGAAGGGAGGCAAAGATCCTGCGCACTGAACTTTCTAATAACAAGGCAAAGAAAATATTCGCCTGTCAGCAGTTTTAAAGACCCCCAAACCTAAAGGACATTCTTCCATTCATTAAAAACCGTGGCTAGTTCCTGGAATTTAGATTTAGACTAAGTTACTCCTGTCTCATGAGAAACGTAATATTTGAGCAAAGTTCATCCTTAAATCACAGAAGTGCCTACCTGTTGACAAAGAAACAAGCTGTAGGGTATACTAGGGACAAATGTAGTGTGGTCCTTCCCTCTCCTTCTCATTTCCCCCACCCAGACAGAACTATCCAGTGGAGGCTGATGAATGATACAATCTGAAGTGAAACCATTAAAAAACCAAAAAACAAATCAACAATTAAAGTACTGTAGTTGGAGGAAAAGGTTAATTAAAAATTGTGCATTACCTCTTTACTTTTTTTCAATTTAACAGGATTTTGGATTAAATAATTCAACCTAAGCCATAGTTGGGGAAGAAAAAAATCTGCATTACTATTATTGCTACTGACACCACCATTGTACTTAATACCAGCAACTGAGAGACTGCTGCCATTGCACAATGCACTATATTGTAAGGACAGGGCCCTGCCCTGAAAAATTCTGAATCTTAAATTTAACAGATAAGAGCAAATGAACGAGACACACAAATGAAGCCAGTGCCCTAACCTTATGCAGTTTCTTATTAAGAGAAGCAGTTCCTTGCTCTCCTTAGTTGTAGTCCCATGTTTTATCTATCCAGTGTCCTACATGTGTCAGGGTGTTTTTAAGCCCTTCAGAGGCACTAGGAGTTGGCTACAGTTAAGGCTGGGGACTTTGAATGGGGTGTGCCAAAGCTCCTGCTCAGACCAAAGCTGTTTCCTGGCTAGAGGGTATTGTCCCTCCACTCAGGGTCAGGCTGATCACCACATTTGGGGTCAGGAAGGACTTTTACCCCTTGGTAGGTTGGTACAGACTGTGGGAGTTTCTGTAGCAGGGAATGTGGTCCTCTACACAGAATCCCTTGAGTATATCTTGATTGCATTTCATAGAAGCAATTCATTAGCTGCCATGGTTTTCCTGCCTTGCCTGTGGTAGGTCTGTGTTGTGTCAGGGTTGATGGTAACCTCATATAGAGTTTAGATTATGGATTGTCTAGGATGGTCTGAATAGGCATTGTCTTGCTGCCTCAGGCAGAGGTTGGACTAGATGACCTTTGGAGGTCCCTTCTATCCATACTTCTCTGTGATTCTTCCCTCTCCATCTCACAGACACAATAAATATTAACTCATTTACCACTTCATGTTTTCTTATGTTTGTGTAATAGCCTAGTTCACAGCCCTATATCCCTAGTATCTGCTCTCACTTTATGTTACGTACTGCCTGCTGCATATGACCATCAACAATATTCTTGTTTGGATGCAGAAAATTAACTCCCATTAGGAGACTTTCCTCATGCGATGCTTCTCTAAAGGACTATGAAAGGTTTTGATGTATTTGTGCTGTAGGGATTTTAAGCAAAACCATTTACCATGATTTGCATTAATCCTAAACATTGCACTACAAGTGGAAATGATCCGTGGCAGCATTCAGAATCAGAACCCTGTAGCTTAACAGTTGTAAGTTGCTCAGAACTTCGCCTTTGGCTGTTCAAGCTTAAAAAAAAAAAACAATTTGCTGCTTTAAACTCTGTGCTGCTAATGTCAGTTTTTAGGCTCATATTTAACTCAACAAACTGAAAATTTCAGGGAACAAGATGATGAAAAATTGCTCCTCACTTCACACAATTTAAAAGAAAAGATGACTGGAGCTGAAATCTTCAGTTCATTTTAGAGTTCCAGTCTGATATATAGATATCAATTATTTTTATAGTATCAGCATAATATTCACTGAACAGCAACTTTGAATATACTGGATAAAAGATTTGGGGCCTATGTTCTCTTTGAATCCTGTTTCATTCATAAAAGCTGTTAATCATTCCACAACTGAATTTTACAATTGATGTTTATGGATCATTTCTATGCTCTTAGGTTCAGGCAGTCCCACTGAAGCCCATGGTAAAAAGATGCAACAGAGACCAGAATTTACCTCTGCTTATGAAAAACTCTAATGAACAAAAAATGCTATTCCAATGACAGTTGTACTTATGTGTGTCCTAATGTATTTGAGGAATTATTTTGATATTGTGTCTGATCTCAAACTCATTCTCCTTTGTGCATCAAACATAGTACAGCTCACAGATAACCACCCAAGTCATTTGACACATCTTTAAAAAGGAATAATTTGTCTCGTTAATTTCTACTAGGTGCTAGAATAATAAGTTCACACATTAATACCATAACTAATCCATCTCATGATCCTTTTCATAAGCCAACTGATTATTCAAGCTTTTCTGTAGATGATATTTTCCATTAGTAGACTTTTTTGCCCCTGAACCTCTGCGTATGCAGATGATTCTGTTTTCTTCTACACTCTTTCTGCCATTTTAAACTGATTGCCTCTATGACTCTGCTTTTAGAGTTTGGAATTAAAGCTCTGAAAATGTCAGCATGTAAGCTACAATGTCTTTGTCTTGATTACATCAACCAGTAGACAATCTCTTGAAGTCCTTGTTTCCTTAACAATATTTGAGTACCACCTACATGGCACTAAAATATAAGCCTCCTGAACAGAACTGGTGGCAAACTGAGTGCCTATTCCTTCACTAGGAGTAAACATACAAAAATCACAGAACCAGTCAGCGGGAAAATGCTAATTCCTGGATGTTTGGCTAGTAATTACAGAGCAGAGAAAACTCCCTCTGAACCTAGAGGCAGAATTGGAAAGGGCAGAAACTAAAATCAATGGACATATTTTGATAACAACTCCATGATATTCTGAATGAGTCAGCTGTAAGATTAGTTTTGCTAAAGTCAATGAGAGCCAGCAGTTACCACAATATGTTTTGGGATATATCACAGAAGGGTTTGTTTGTTTGTTTTCTGCCTTAACAAAGAATTATTCCATTCTTGCAGCTACCATAGTGGTGCGCCTATTATTATATGCTGACTCCTTAAAGGCAACCACTATATAACAGTCAGCATATGCACATTCTGCCTCAAGGCATACAAAATCGTAGCTTTTTCAATCATATCTTCTAGAGAGAAAGTGACTATTATGACATCATTTGAGCTCTACAAGTGGTGGGTCCAGACCGAGCATGGACATTTTTCCTAACTACTACATTTAAGTATCTGAAGTTCTTATTTTGAGGCAGAAAGAATGGAGAGAAACACTTCTGCTTTTTTCACAGCTTGTTTTCATAAAAAACGTATCTAATAAAAAAGTCACAATGGTACAGCATTTCCATCCACAGTAAAAAATAAAAAAAAAATGCTTCCACGGTAAGAAAGAGAACCTTGAGCACAACCCAGATCTGCTGCAACTATACTTTTCATGGGCTATTTCAAATTCCCATTAGTATCTTTAAGCTAACAGTACGCTGCAAGGCAGCATGACCGAATACAATTAACAAAAAGCAAGAAGATAAGAAGTGTGGTCACTACTTTGCCAGTAAACTGAAATGTGAGTGTAATCCGATATTATACCAATGTGTAATTTAATAAATAACAGACGTGAGGACCAGGAGAAAAGAATAACTTGCAGCACCGTACGTGTTCTCTTTGGACCATAAAGCCAGGGGACATCAGACAGACTTGCAAAAAACTTCTAGTAACAGAATCTGTTGCTATTGCTTCTCTTCATAAAAGATAAGGCGGTCTAATGAAGTCTGCTCTACATGGGAGTCAGAACATCATGTTTCTAGCCCAAGTTCTGCTGTTGACCCATAAAGTGAGCTTGGGCCAGTAAGTTCATCCACTCTTTCCTTGTCCTTTACCAGTATTTATATGACCTAGAAGCTCTGAGGGGCAAGAATTCTCTCTCATTATGCATTTGCACCTCAAGCAGTTGTGTGTACATATGTAATTAAATAATTAAAAATGACGAATATAACAAATTACGTCCCAAATTGGTAGAATGTCTAAGAAAAGTCAAGCACTGGAAGTAAGGAGGTATTCCTTCATTTATGTCCATTAAAATACAGTCCTTCATTGTACTTACTAGGGTCCCCCCTGTTGGATAATTGCTTCATTCACACATCAGCTGTGTTCTCAGAACATACCACAGAGTGGTACTGATATGTTACTTGCTGCACATGAGCAGGTCTGTTATTTGCTGGACCCATGCTTTGTTTTGTAGATGTTTGAAAGTATGTAGTGAGGGAGGCAGAGAAATGCCTGTGCTTGTAAGGCTTCATTTTTAAAAGGCAACTAAAGAACTTCACCCTATCCCTGCCTGTCTTATGGGATTCCTGTGTGATGTCAGGAAATTACATAAACCACCATTTTCATTAGTAGCTCTTGTGTGTTTATCATTTATTGGGTGCTTCATTTACAAGTGTTGGACACTCAGTGTTAAAGTCAATGACTGTGTTGCTTTTACTAAATCAAGTGTAGTAAAAAGATACAAACTCAGAGTTGATGACAGGGGACATGGCTGTGCTCACTTTAGGTACTTCACATGCAAAATCAGTGAATGCTGTTGACCTTACCCTCCCCTTCCACATGTGTAAAAGAAGGATACAACTCATAGATTTCATAGACTTTAGGCCTGGAAGGGACCTTGCAAGATCATTGGGTCCCAGAGGCAGCAAGTCAACTGGGGTCAAAGTCTCCCAGCAAAATAGGCATCCATGTGTCTCTTGAAAGTGTCCAGAGTAGGTGCTTGCACCACTGCCTCTGGGGGGAGTTTATTCCAGGCCAGTAAAGAAGTTGGACTTGGACAGTAAAGAAGTTTTTCCTTATGTCCAACAGAAGTGTTAAGGAGTGAAAATGAATTTATAAAGAAGTAAAACAGTAATAAAAAGCACTGCAGGAAAAAATCCCTTGAGGAAATTAACTAGTCTGCATTCAGTACAGGGATTGGATGCTGTGTACTAATGGAGCGATGTACTAATGTTGATAAAATAAAATACTGACTGGCTACCCATGCAGTACATATACTCTACCCTGTGCACTAAATGAGATAGAAGTCCTGCAAAAGAAAAAATAGCATGTGCTCATTAATTTAGAAAATTACATACCAAAGAGTTAGGTGAAAATATGAAAAATATGTCCTGTAGAGTACTACTGACATTGCAGTTGGGTTAGGATATTTAGAGACACAAGTAAGTCCTTTTCCATCTGAGTTGAAAGAATGGCATAAGATGGCTGCCTGTCAGAGATGGCAAACTTATGGCACAGGCAATCGCAGTAGATCGGGGAGGGGACAGGCAGCAGAAAGCAAAACATGAGAGCAGGCAGGAAGCAGAGATCAGGGAGCAGAAAGCCCAGCAGCATATCAGTAAGGAAAAGGGATTCGAGTGGCACTCAAGGAATGTGGGGGCTAATTTAGGGCACGCCTCTCAAACAGCTTGGCCCCACTATTCTTTAGTGAACCAGCCACTAGAAGTGCTGATGACACTTACTTTGCCTGTGGACTTTACAACTAGTTGCTCGACATTAGGAGCACTGAAACTCAGGATCCGGTTTAGGTGCAAAGGGTGTTATACTCATTACAGACAGTGCTGAGCCACTCTTTCAACCTCTTCATGTCCCCAGACTCCAATACCTGCTCCCTCTTTTCCTGATCCTGCCCCATCCCTGCCCCATCCCCCTATTTTTGCTCCAGCTATTATTCTCTTAATACTCCTATTCCCCACATCTTCTGAATCATTCTGTTCCTTCCCCACACCCCTCATTTCCTGAATCCTAACCATCATTTCCCCACAGGCACTTATTCCTCAAAAAAGTCTGACTAAATAATACAACAAGCAAACAACGTCTTGTAATAAGAAATTTCCAGTCACCTTGAGCCACTGTTTTGCTCATGTTCAACATTGTTGCTCATGTCACTTATTTTTAGATTGCTTGCATCCTAATGGACTGTACTCCCTGTTTTTCTTCAAATGCAATAGTCAGTGAACTCTTCCTAGATCCTGCTGCATAGGAGTCTCTCAAGACTCTTTGATCCATTAGCCATTAATCTTCTGAACCCTCTCAATTAAGCTGTGTAATTTAAAGTTTGCAGTTCTAACAAATGACTCTGAAATATGGAAAAATTTTTATAAATACTTTCCTAAAAATATACTGCTGAATGGAGCAAATCATTGAATTTAATCCTTATAAAACAGACAAGAATTGTGGCTGATTCTCCAAATTGTCTAGTTAGTGTACTTGCTTATCATTAAAGACTAGTGATGTTATCCTTCCCACCTCTTCCTCATGAGGTTACATCAAAAGCCTCTACCAGAGCCTTTATAGGAGTATATCCTGCACTCTTCTTTGTATGGTAGTATAATGCAAGTCTTATTGATATCCTGGTGTGTGTGTGTGTGTGTGTGTGTGTGTATATGGTAAGATGTCAAAGGCATCTTTTCCAAGGAATAAAAGTCATACTTGTATTACAAAAAAAGGAAAAATGGTTAGAGCCAATAGTAACCTTTTTTCCTTACTGCCCACTCAGAATCATAGTAGTGCTAATGAGAAATCTGCTTTCATAAAGAGGGGATATTCCTACCTCTATTGATAGATGTGCATGTGTGCATGTATGCATATAAACAGGACTACCTGAAGGGTTTAAATATCTAATGCAACTTAGCCAAAGTGTAGGATCCATCGTAAGCCAGAGCAGGTGCTTCTCTGTGAAGTAGAAGTATCTTGACACTAAAGACCATTCATGACTCTACCACTTATTATATATCCATTTTGTTGTGTTGCCAGCTTCTGTAAATACAGTCATTGAAGTGTGCCAGGTGATAACTGCATTATCAAGCCAACTTGGTATGAGCATTTTTGAGCTTGAGGTATGAAAAAAATAGTCCTTTCCTAAAAGAGAATGGTGAGATGGTCTGAGCACACAGATGATTAAATACTTAGAGACCCTCAGGTTAATATGCAAGGCTCTGAGCTCAAAGTGAACTGCTTAACATCTTCGGGATAAAATGGATTACAGGGCAAAAGTGAAATGAAATTCAGATGAAAATTCTCACAGGAAAATGTACAACCTGTTCTTATTAAAGTTGGCCACAAGCCTAAAGCTCCAGTAATATTTATTTTATTTGTGTGATTTATAGGGACAGACATTCAAAAAGCCTGACCCTGGATTGATTCAGTCTTTGCTGAACCTTAGTCTAACCTGCAGAGAGTGAATTGGTTTGCAAGTGGACGGACATTTGGCACATGCCTGCAGTGGCTCAAGCCAGCGTGGAGCCCCAGGGATAGAAGCAGCCAGTGCTGTGCTAGGGGCGAGGAGAGCAGCCCCGCACGGCCTGCCTGACTGCTTCTATCCCTGCGGTCCCACGCTGCGCCTGCAGCTCCACACTCGCACAGGGAAGCCCCACACTGGACTCTGCAGGGAAGCAGGGGGTGGGGTCCCCTCCACTCCCAGCACGGTGCCAGGACCTGCACAGTGGGGGTGGGGGAAGCAGCTGGCTCCAGTGCAGGACTGGAGCTGCAGGCTCAGGCTCTGCTCTCTCCCCCAGTGCAGCGCTGGCCAGAGCCCTGCCTGCACTGGGCATGAGCACCCTGACTTCACTGCCTGCTGCTGCTTCCAGGCAGAGGGGGTTGCACACCATGGGGGGAGTGTGTGGGGGCCCCTACACCCTCCACCCTCCTTCACACGCCACACACCCACCCCGTGCCCAGCTGAGCTCCATGCTCCTGCTGCCCCTCTTGGGGGAGGAGGAGGAAGAGGGGGAAGAGTTCCCCCAGCATGCAACAAGGCCTCCCCCTGCCTCCCGCCCCCTCTCTGGGGCTGGGCAGCATCACAGGGGCGGGGGGTGAAGGGGAGGAGGAAGAAGAGTCACCATCCAGTGCCTCACCGAGTCCCCCTTCCCAACCTGGGAGGAGGAGGAGGGGAAAAGAGTCCCCCCACCCCCAGCACAGAACAGAGCCCCCCTCCCCACCTTGCAGGACAACCTACCCAGCATGGCCCCGTTAAGGTGAAGGGGGCAGGGAGAAGGGTTAATTCCTCCCTCCATCCCTTCCCTGCAGCCATGGTCTGCCAGCTCCAGAGGCCACCACTGCAGCCCCCGCCCCCCTGCGCCCTAGTAGACAGGCTGACCCCAGCTGTGGTGGGGAAGGAGGGAAGAATTAACCTATCCACTTTGCCTTAACAGGGCCATGCCGGCCAGTGTCTCTGTTAGGGCCGGTCCCTAGAGCAGTCCCACGGCTGGAGCAGAGCCCTGCTCAGATGCTGGGGGTGTCTGGTTTATCTTAAACCAGCAAGGGGTCTGGGACAGACACTGCATAAACTGTTTTGAGCCAAATCAGTTAAGTTTGATAATATATTCAACCAGGTTTATTTCAAACTGGTTTGGGCCATTTTGAAACTAGTTTATGCATGGAATGTCTGTTCTGTTGCAGGTTTAAACCAGTTTCTGATCACTTCGACTGGTTTATGTGTAATCTCTGTCCCTAGCCTTAAGGTCTAGGAAGCTCTGATTCAAGGCTATATCCCTAACTCCCCTACTCAATAGCTACTCATGTCCTTTTCCTCCAAGAATTTGTCCAATCCCTTTTTGAATCTGTCTAAACTGTCAGCTTCCACAACGTCTGGTAGTAATGAGTTCCATACTTCAATTATATTCTGTGTGAAAAAAGAATTTCCTTTTGTTAACTTTAAACTTACTACCTACTTGTTTTATTTTGTGACCCCTGGTTCTTGTATTGTAAAAAAATAGTAAAAAAATAAATCCCTATTTACTTTTCAGGATTTAGTATTTTGTAAACCCTTATCACGTACCATCTCAAGCGCCTCCTTTTCCAACCTGAATAGGCCTAGCCTCTTTAGTGTTTCCTCATATGGAAGCACCTCCATACTGCTAATCATCCTTGCTGCCATTCCCTGTACTTCTCTAGTTGTATATAAATCAGACAGGACTGAGCTTCCTTGACCCTGAAGTCTGACTCTGCATCAAAAGTGATAGTCTACAGGCTGTGCTGGATATTGGTGATTTTTTTCTGCAATCAGGTGAAAAAACACACCACAGCAAACTGAAGAAGACTCAGTTTCTAGACAGAGAGAAGCTGGCCATTCACCACCCAGGACAGTTCTACCAGAAGCACACTTATAGAATGGGAAACTCCCTTCCTGAGAGCACGGAGGCAGAAAGGGATCTTGGAGTCATTATTGACTCCAAGATGAACATGGGCCGACAATGCGAGGTCACGGCTGGCAGGGCTAACCGGACCTTGTCGTGCATCCACAGGTACATCTCTAGCAGGGCCAAGGAGGTGATCCTCCCCCTCTCCGCTACACTGGTCAGGCTGGAGTACTGTGTCCAGTTTTGTGCGCCCCACTTCAGGAGAGATGTGGACAACATTAAGAGGGTCCAGAGGAGGGCCACCCGCATGATCTGGGGACTACAGGGCAGACCCTACAATGAGAGACTGTGGGACCTGAACCTGTTCACAAGAGAAGGCTGAGGGGGGACCTGGTGACCTCACTAGGAGGGACCAGAAGGGTTTGGGAGAGACCTTGTTTCCCCTAGTGCCCCCTGGCATAACAAGGAATAACGGTCATAAGTTGTTGGAGAGGAGGTTTAGATTAGGCATCCGTAAGAACTACTTCACAGTCAGGGCGGCTAGGATCTGGGACCAACTTCCAAGGAAAGTGGTGCTGGCTCCTACCCTGGGGGTCCTTAAGAGGAGGCTTAATGCCTACCTACCTGGGATCATTTGAGCCCAGTTTTTTCTCCTGTCCTGGCAGGGGGTCGGACTTGAAAGAGCTATAAGGTCCCTTCCGACCCGACTTCTACGATTCTATACCAGATAACACATTGTAGATTCAAGAGCAGTAGAGAAGAAAAAGCTTTTCTGCTGCTGCCATTGACATACCACAGTCCTTTAGAAAAGATCTATGAAACAGCCATTCAGCTTTGGCATTAGTTGAGTGCCATTTGCCCCCCAGCCACCTATCCTCCTTCTCCATAGTCCAGTAGCTCCCACTAATTCAAAGAAGATGTATACAAAGCCATAAGAGAAGAGACTGAATTATGGAAAACCTCCCTAATGCAAAAGATTTTAAAACTAAGGAGCAAGGACAACTGTGATGATGGGTTGACAATGGCTGGTTTGCAGATTCATCTCAAAGCAGTGTATCTAGGAAAGTCAAGGTGATAAATGTTAGGCATTGAGGTGCATATCCATTCAGAACAGGATTTGGGAATGTCATGATCTTAGCTGCCTAGTGGCTGTTCAAGTCAACTAGAAGGTAGAGGGGATTAAAGAAACAACTAAAGAAACAAATAAAACACAGGGCAAGACTTTCTTTCTCCCATAAACTGTCACTGCCCTTGGGATGCTGAATATGGGAGCACTGTTACCCTAGGGGTACAATCAAACAAATTATTCTGACTTATAGTTAGGTGGGATGGAGGACTTACTTTGTGTCAGCTGTTCTGTTCTGTAGCTTAAGGCAGGCTGAAAGAACCAGGGTAATTTGTTTTGAAGAAAAAAAGACAGGAGGAGCTGATAATATTCTTCAAGTAACTGATGGGTAATTATAAAGAGGACTATGTCCTGTGGCATTCGTAGGGGATGGACTAGAAGCAATGGCCTCAAGCAGCAGCAGAGGACATTTAGGTTGGAGATTAAGAAGAACTTCCTAACGATAAGGCTGGTTAAGTAACGGAACACGTTACCTAGAGACGCTGTGGAAACTTCATCCCTAGAAATTTTCAAGAACAGGTTAGATGGAACAAAAAGACCTACATGAAAGGTCAGCAGTTGAGCTACTGATATGACAAACCTATTCAAGCCTGAATCATACTGAGTTACTGCAGAAAAGCGGTATTTTAAGAAGATGTTTCATTGGATGAACTATGGAATAAATCCAGGACAACAGAGCCGTGAATATTAAAGAGCATGTGCTACTTATTCAAAACACATGAATGAGTTCCTACTTCAACAAGAATCTGGAGGCTAAGAGTGAACTCTGGCTTCCAGAGTTTGAAGAAAATGAAGCCTAACCCTCAACCAAATGTTACAGTGCAAATTAGAAGAGAAATACAGATCAAATTCACTTAAACACTTGCAAAACTTAGCCCAACTTTGTTTTTATTTCTCCTTTTTTTCTTTCTTAGAAGAACAAATCATCAGCATCTCTTCTTATAGACTCTACTTATCCTACCACAGAATGGTATATAACCTATTATGGTCAAGTCATATACAATAAGAGTTATTCCTATTCTTCAAGAGAAGAATTGGTTTAAATCATACTGGGAGTTAGAAACTACAAAGAACTGTTGGAGAGCAATAGGTCCAAATACAAATAAGACAATTTATCAAGCTTTAGTCTCACTTTTTATAAATACTTTAGTTGGAATTCCAGGGTGTCTTTACACAGGCTCTGCAGGGGTGGGGGGGTGAGAGGCGCTTTAAGCAGAGCCACTCAGAAAGCCACTCTAATTAAAGTGCCCACAGTGTCTCGTGTATTCAGCATCCCTGCACTTCAAAATGGTGGCAGGAACACCAACTACAGCTTGTTCAATGAACTTTAGTTAAAATGCCCTCACCACCATTTTGAAGTGCAGGGATGCTGAATACATGAGATGCAGAGGCTGCTGGAGTGCTTTAACTGGCAAACTTCAGCAGATTTGATTAATTGAATATGCTCCAATGTGCTGTAATTACAGTGCATCAGAGAAGTGTCCCCGCATGTCTACCGGCACCCCCAAAGACTAAGTAGAAATTTACACTTGAGGATTCAGGCACTTTCAGTGTGGAGATTACACTGTATCCATTCATAGTTTCATAGTAGCTAGGGCAGGAGGGACCTGAACAGATCACCTAGCCAGACCCCCTGCCACAGGCAGGAATGAATGCTTGGATCACAACACCCCAGACAGGTGACCATCTAATCTCTTTTTGAATTTGCCCAAGGTAGGGGCGAGGACCACTTCCCTGGGAAGTTGGTTCCAGATTCTGGCCACCCTAACTGTAAAATATTGCCTTCTGATCTCTAACTTAAACCTATTCTCCATCAGCTTATTACCATTGTTCCTCGTCACCCCAGGTAGTGCCGGGGAGAAAAGGGCTCTACCTATTCGCTGATGATCTCCCCTGATGAGTTTGTAGGCAGCCACCACTCTTAAGGGGTGAACCTACATGTTGCACTTAGACCACACTAAGGGCACTTAAAATGCCAGCATCCACTTGTTAAACTTGTTAACTCATGTTAAAATGCCCTCTCAACATCTCAAAGTTATGCCATTTCAAACGAGGGTTAATTCTGGGTCATGCTGCCTAGCTTGTGTTAGGGTAACTTCAGTTTGCCTCATGGAGATGAAACAAGCAATTTTCAGCATCCCAGGATGCACCATCCTCAGCCTTCTCCACCCCCCCCCCCCCCCAGCAGGGATAGAGCGTTTTAATGGAAAGTAAGAGCTATGTAGGTAAGAAACAGTATTAACCCTTAATGTGAGACTGCACATTCTACCTTTAATACCACCTAACATTTCACAGATTTAGTATAGTCTAAGTGTAACATGTACTGTCACCCTTATAACATTAGTTTTTAATTTTTCTAATCTTCATCAGTCGGGAGGGGTCAATTTTTTCATAAAGTTACTAGATATACATTAGAAAATTATACCAGCAGCACAATTGAATTCTTTTGGTTTTTATTCTTCTCGCACTTAATTTCTAATCAGCAGTAAGTTGTTCTGACCCAGTACTGAACTGTTCTTTCAGCATCATCTTACAAGCAGCAGAGCAGGTACAATACAAAGCAAAGCAACATTAAAGCATGTCATTTGGAGCAATAACGTTATCTCATTGGACAAACAGTATCCCTGTAAGGCCTATTTTGCTGATAGCGTGAGCTACTTATGACTGCAACTCACTGTGAAATTTCACACTGTGAATTATTAATATCACAGTAATATTCTGAGGCCTCAGTCAGGAAAAGAATCCCAGCTGCATGGATTCATGGTAAGAAACCATCACAAACCTACACTGCTTACAGTTCAGTCGAAGACAAGACATACCAAGTTGCTTTAATAAATGAAATATGGTGGAGGGACAACAAAAGGTAAAAACTGTACAAACACAGAGATTGGCTCTGTGCACAATTAAAGAATGTCAGGAATTTTAAGGAATTTTAAGATATTAACAAGGAATATTACTGTTATCCACTGGGCAGCCCCTGCACCATTAACACTTATATCTGCTTTAAGGGTATTGAAATAGATGGTAGAAATAAGAGGATAAGAAAGTGATTGCTATATTCATGCTCTCTAAGTTATGTAGTGCTGAAACAGCTTGCCACCCTTAAAGAGGACAGAAGGATATGAACTGTACTGCTGTTAAACATAAACTGCAGGAAAAAAGATCTCTGATTAGGAACGGATTTAGAAATATTCCTTTGTTCTGGTTCTTGTTTTAAAAAATGAAACTATTTTAAATTATGTACCTACTGGAAACAGGGTTTCCTGTTCCTAAAATGCAACTCCTCAATTATTGGAGTGATCCAAAATCTATTGAAGGCAATAACAGTTTTTCCATGGACTTGTATTTTAAGTTGACTGCAGCATTTGTAGTGTTAATATAGGCATTGAATAGATAATAATACCTAATTGCAGATGTGACATTGTGTAGACATCTGTGTATAATATTTACCTTGTATTTCCCACAAAGTATCTAGATTGCCTTTTTGTTTTAAGTCTTATTTTAAATACAGCTTTTGTTTTGAGGAAAAAAAAAATCAGAGGAACATACTCATTTAAAACCGGTTATGTATGGGATAATTTGTAGGTGATGATTGCCAAGAGTGTTGGTCTATTCAAAGAACAGACCTGTAATAGATGGCAAAGGTTATTTCATAAAAAGGAAAGAACATGCTGCACAGCCTTTTTTCGCATGAAAAGGTTTGGGAGCAGCAGTGATTTCAGTCATTTAAAAGCATTGCAAAAATATGTCCTATACTAATTTTGAATAGCAGCACCATTATCTTGAAAATTAATCCATCAAGAGCAATGCGGTATGCATAAATCTTTTGTCTATCACTTCAATACTTCATCAGTATTCTCATTCAACAGATCAGTCAAAAATAACCAGAACTATTCATTCAGTAAAAACAAATATTAAAAGGTTTTTCTTCAGGTGGTACCCTTAATGATGGTAACATTTTCCTATTTTACTAATATTCTTTTTTTTTTTTAAATTATGTGACCACAAGATTAATGTACTAATTAACATGTCAGTCCTGGACATTCCTAATTAGAAGGCCCTCCACCGCATCCAATGTCTGTGAGCCAGATCCAGCCCGTAGGCTGTAGGTTGTTGATCCCTGATATATACCTTTGCCTTTGAGTGGCTGATATTAGAGTCCCAGCAAAGTTAAGATGACAGGTATTAATTTCAAGGGGCACCTACAGTCACTCATATAATCTTGAAGACTGTTCTGATTTACATTCAGCTATTGTATTCATTACAGTTCATGAAGTATCCAACAATGTTTGAAATTTATAATACTTTACATATATAAAGTTACTGGGATCCTGGATTCCAGTATTTTCTTAAACAAGCACCTAAGGGCTCCCACTTTTTTTAAACAATAATATATATACATATATACACATATACATGTATACATATATAAAAACAAAACCACTTTACTTTGCAGTATCTAGATTTTCCTAAATAGCTTGTCTTCTACAAGCCAGTTTCATGGAAATGTGGATGAGGGAAAAGCAGTGAAAGCAAACAAAAACAAATCTTCATGAATTACTGACAAAGGAAATATTATTATTAAAATGTTTACCCTGTTCTTTGTTTCTGTCCCAATCCACAGAGTGCAGTCCAGAACAGATCTTATTCTAGCTCTTAGACATCCAAGTGTGATCCTATTTTACTTTGCTCAAGCTCCTGAAAAACTCAACAACAAAAAAGGAATGGCTCCTCCTTCCCACTGCTTTTTATGACCTTAAGACTAAGATGCTGCTGCTTTACAAAAGTAAATGTATTAAACAGCTTTTCAGGGACTACAGCAAGGAGAAATAAGATCACATTAAAGCATTTGATGTGTGGGAAAGGATCTGGTCCTTACTGATCACATCTCTGAAACATCAAAACTCCATGGGAATGGGGACAAATATACAATTTGCTGCACAAGAAAAACTTCAGTTAGTGTTAAGTAATTGTGTTTCTTCCTTCATGAAGATGGCCATCCCTGTTGGCCATCAGAGTCCCAGGAATGGTTCCTGGGTGGGCAGAGTAAAGTCCGAGTGAGGACAGAGGGAACTGTTTGTTTTGAAGCAGAGTCTGTTGTGCTTTTTGGAGACAATTGGCACTCTGCTTATCCTCCTTTTTTTATAGAAGAAAACACTCTCCCTCCTTTCCAGACACTGACCAGAAAAGGAAGGAAGAGATCACTGGGGAAGCCAAGGACTGAGAAGAGCCAGGGTCTCAAAGGCAGAGGCTTACCCCTTGTGAAGCCATGCTAGGCCTGGCTGCAGGGGGGCCTCTCAGGAAAGGGAGACCAACTAAGGCTTCTTCTTGGGGGAGTCCTGAGAAAGAGGTTACCCCTTCCTCTCTGAAAAGGGGAAGGTGGTCCTTTTTGTTTATCACGGACAAATGCCAACTGTAACAAGAAAACTGAAGGGTGAATTTAAACCATTTTCCCAAAGCAGCTATCAGACATAATTTCCATATCTAAATGCTAAATATATACCTGTCTTAAAAAATATTTACCACACACTTACAATCTTTTTCTCTTCTATTCTAAATCAATATTAGTGGCCCACTATATACAGTATTCCCAAGCAAGCATTTTCAGTCCCTAAACAGTATTACTCATGCCTTTAGAGTTCTTAGTAACAGAGGAAAAAATAACTGGGAATATTCTTAGTTTTGGGTTTCTGTTCCTTGGGAAATGGTATGTATGTACAGTAGAACAGGCACGGGACACACAAAGACAAAAATGTTTCACTTCACACCAGGAAGGGTATTTTTAGTCATAATGAGTAAAAATATCTGAAAAGCTTAAGTCTTAGAGAAACTGATTAGTTTAACATCAAATTTGATAATGCAGAATCCCTTTGCATATTTTCATTGGACAGTGCAAGTAAAATGCTGAAGCCCTGAAGGTATGTTAGAGAACAGATTTCAGGACCATGGACAGAAACATCCTGCAATATTTCAGTCAAATGAACCATTTAGCAACCACACAGCGCACTTCAATGTTATTCTATAGTTCTTTACTGGGGTGGGCAATTATTCCGGCTGCCTGGCCACTTAACGAGTGTTGGTGAGCTGTTGAGGGCTGCACACAAAATCTTTTAGAAGACATCATTTGAACAAATGATAGATAAGAAAACAAATCACATCCTAAAAGCATCTACTATAATATATTTTAATTTTATTAAAAAAAAGTAATTTCTGTCCAAATTTATGTTTTTTTGAGTAGTGTACATAGACATTAGTGCATAATAGCTCAAAAAAAGTCTCACTCTGGTATATTGTAAATGGCAGGGTGTGGGGTGGGTGTGGGTTGGATGGGTGTACATGTGTGTGTGTGTGGGGGGGGGGACTGCTCACACATTAGGTCCCAGGAGCCATCTGGAGGTGGGGGAAGAGTGGGTAGAGTCAGGGGGCACATGCAAAAGAGTCTGCCTAGGCAGTGCAGTGCAGGTGTAGTCCACGCCTTTCCCACTCAGTCCAGTCTGTGGTTCCTCCCCCTCCAGCTGCTCCTCTGGGTAACAGATAGTATGGGGACACATACCGGGCACCACATGCCCACACAGGTGACGAGGGGGAAACTGCTCCCAGGTGGCTGCTTCCTGAGTGTGTGGAGCTCCAGCTCCAGATCCACCCCCGCCTCCCAGTCACCTTTAACCTATTCCACCCTCCCAGCATGATAAGCAGGGCGGCCAAGTGGCTGGAAGGCAGTCCTGCTAGAAAGTTGTGTATTCTGGCTATAGCTCGGGTCGTTGTCAGGCACAGGGTAGGTATGAGCAGGAGTGTGCCATAGGACTGCCTCAGACAGGAATGAGTACGGCTCAGCCCCATGCAAAGTGCTGCAAGATGGATACAATAAATTGGCAGGCTGAATCCAGCCCACAAGTCAATTTTTGCCCACCCATGTCCTATACTGTAATTTAGTATACTTAATTATTCACCTAAGCATTTTCTCATCTGTAACAAAATGTGGGAAAAAGCCAAGGCCTTTGCTGTAGCTACCAAAGTAGCTACCATCTTGTCACTGAAGGTAATCAGGTTGGTCAGGAATGACTAGCCCTTGGTGAATCAATACTGACTGTTCCTAATAACCTTCTCCTCCAAGTGCTTAGACATGGATTCCTTGAGGACCTGCTCCATGATTTTTCCAGGGACTGAGGTGAAGCTGACTGATCTGTAGTTCTCCAAACCTCCTCCTTCCCTTTCTTGAAGATAGGAACTCTATTTGACCTTTTCCAATCACCCAGGACTTCTCCTAATTGCCATGAATCTTCAAAGATAATGGCCAGTGGCTCTGCAATCACATTAGTCAACTCTCTCAGTTCAGTTTTCTGACCATTTGTGGGTTTTACAGGCTTCTCTTGTACTTTCTGCAAAATTATAACTATATCCACAGCACCATATTGGCACCTAGTAACTTTACAGATAAATTAAACAATGATCTATGCTAGGAATGCTGAATTTATAACATAGGAGATCAATCAGAGAGACTTTTCTGATACAAGTAGCCCCAGTGACTGCTTGTGTGTGTAAGTGTTCTTAATTACCAGCTTTTTTGTTTGTGCATGGTATCCCTATGCTTATTTCCCATCTGAATCAATATTTTATTCCTATTTAAAAGTTTCCCTGGATGCTTACTAGAACATGTACTGCTTTGTCACATACAACCTGTGTGATCATTTAGACTGTAAACAGATGTTTCATTCGAGGAGGTTCAACTATCTTGAGGGTTAAGGAATGGTGCACTTAACCCTTTTAACATGTTACCCTTTTAAGATGTTACGGCTCCTCTGCCAATAGGTAGAGAGACTTGTCCCTAGAGAGACTTGTCCCTAGAATGAAATGCAATTCAGTCAAATGAGCTACAATTAACTTAGGTACATCAGTGTCTCAAGGGAAAAACAGAAGAAACACAAAAAAACTGTTAGCACATTTTATCTGGACTACTTCAGAAGTACTTGAAGTGGGACAAAGGGTGTGAAGGTCCATAAAAGCACGGCACAAGTGATTTTCTCCCAAGGAACAATGAAACACCCTGTCCATATCTGCTGCCCCTGGGAATTTCTCTTATCCCTTTGCACAGCTGTTTTTTACTGTGCCTGGCTCCTTGCGATCAGACTTGAGGAAGAATGTCTTGCATTCAAAAGCTTGTATAATTCTATTCCAAACACATAGTTGGTTGAATAAAGTTGTCACCCTAAGAAATCCTTCTGTCTTACAGCCATGCTCTAATCTTGATTAATAAAAGTCACTTAAAGCATTCGTGAGCTCCATTATGTGCAAAATGTGGGTACTGCAAACTTCAGTGTGTTGGGTCAACAGAAACATATTGGTCTAATCCCGTCTTCATCCAACTGACTCACTCCTAGTCTACTTTCAAAATTATTCCAAAGCATTATACATGATCATCAGTGCAAAAGGCTTAAGAGACAACTATATGTGCAATCACATTTCCAATCAAAATCTGCAAATTTTGAGACAAGGCCATGCACAAAAAAAACACTGGTTAACATGCATGAAGGTACCAATAATCTGGTCTGCTAATACTTCTACACTAAATACAGCTCCTCTGAAAGCCACTCCCCTCATGCTGACATAAAGGGAGGAAGAATATTCCAGTGGCATTACAAAAACAAAGGTCTTCTTGAGTGCAAATCAATACAACTCTCCAGAACCATTCGTTTACCTATTATGTAACCCCATTAGAAATATTTAATCAAAATAGATCTCCAGCAAACGAAAATGGAGACAAAGCCACAAGTGACCTCCAATGTAAGTATATCTAATATTGCTGAGAAGAGCTTAAACTAAACAGTGGAAGCTACAGAAAGCAAAGATTTAATATTTTCCTTCACTTCCTTGCCAAAGATCTGTCTTCTGTTGCAATGTACTGTGAAACAATTGAGCTAGGGACAGAAGTCATCAAAAACTGGTTTAAATCTGTAACAGAATAAAAGTTCAGTGCATATAACCCAGTCTCAAAATGGCTGAAACAAATTTAAGATAAATCTGGTTGAATGTAATATCAGACTTAACTGATTTGGGTCAAATGGGTTTATGAAACTTTTGTCTCAGCCCCCTTCCTAGTTCAAGTTAAATCACAGTCCCCCAGCATCCCAGCATGCTTTCCAGCCTTGAACTGGGCTATGTTGTCTGCTCCAGCAGAGATGGGTTGTCAAGGGAGGCAAAGACTACCTCCCTCAGACAAACCCTGTCGGGGCCCTGGGGGCAGGGTGTCCCCTTTCCCCAGTACAGAGCTGCCTGCTAAAAACTTACTGCAGGCTGCAACTATGGACTACAAATCCCATAGACACCTGGAATCAGGAAGAGGAAATGTTGACTAATCCTGCAGAATCCTGCTGCTGTGATGCTGGACTGCAAATCTTGGGGGAAGCAGGAAGAGGAAGCAAATACACAGTCCACGCTAGCTTCATGCCAGAGAGATGTGCTGTAGTGCCCCACAAGTTCTGGCCTGAGCCACTTTGGGAATATGGCTGCATTTCCTGAATCAAAAGTGAATATCTGTCTAGTTGTTTCTCAGTTTAATTGCTACAGTTTAGACTAAATTGATTCAGCCTTGGGCTTTTTGGCTATCTGTATCTTAGCCTTGTGCTTTGCCCTAGGACTGACTGGTAGATTTCACTGGTGGTTGAAACAAACTCTGAATGCATGTATATCATTTGTATTTTAGCTTGCAAACCATTTTGGGACTCATTGGGATGAAGAACACTATTTAAGTTCTCTCTATTACTATAAAAAAGTAAATCGGGCAATAATTTACTGAACTTCTTCCTGCTTCCTGGACACAGACAAGATTGTTTCTCAAGATCTGTTAAGAAAGCAAATGCTATTATTTCCTGCTCCTCAAATATATTCCTGAGTGTCATTTTAACATATTATTACACACATGCATGTGTGTGCACGTGCACCCGCACATAATCTTAATGAAAAATGCCAAGTGCTGGACCATATTTCACTATTGTATAATTAAAGAGCTGAATTTCAAAAGACACCTTCATTCTGCCCTAATCCACTATTTTAACAAATCCCTATTGCTATCACTTTATTTCACAATGTAAATAGAAGCAGTAATGCTTCACTAGAATTCTTCTCACTCCTCTAAATAATTTTTTTTGAAGATAGTAAACCTGTCTTGAATTAAGAAGTTGGTTTCAACAGCTTACCATTTGTCCTTACTCTTTATTTAAAGGAATACATTCTTTATAACTTAGATCTCTTCTCTTCTATAAACAATGTACAAAAACAGAACCAGTAAATGCCATTCGAAATGAAATTGTAAAGTTAATAGCCTTACCATTTACAGCGTCAAATATAATACTCCCAATCTGATTAATAAGATTTGTTTTCAGCACCCTGTTGGCTACTTATTGTAACCTCTTTTGTTATTAAATCCACTTGCATTGCTCTAAATCCCAGTCCATAAGTGGAGTCATCTCATATAAATAAAATGTTTATTTTGAATTATCCCTAAGAAAACTGCCTCACATTTCCTCAGTAGTTACAGTGATCACAGTCTATTACTCTTTTAAAAAGTTGGTGCTGTCATACAAGGTGAAATATTATACTAGATGTTAGAACATGTTCACAAGATGGAGCAATGTGGGGATGAATTTAATCAGGAATAATATAACAAAAGGATAAAGACCTGGGTTCCGGCATGAAGGAATGAGGCAAACTACATTAATGTTAACTAACCAAAATAATAGAAATGAAAAACAAGTAAAGAAAACAAAGACAAAACTGCATTGTAAGGTCATGGGAAGCCAGCATGCCATCCATGATCACTCATGTGTAATTATATGGCATATAAAGTCAGATATTTGCAATCCTACATTTGTGCCAGTCAACATGCTTGCAGGATGGAAGTAGCGGTCAAAAGCACGTACAGCAGTACATGCCTGGGACAGCAGTACAGAGGCGGTGTCTTTCAAACGGTCTGGAGCAATCAGAAGGGCGGCTGGCCCAAAGGAATGGGAATTAGGCAAATGCTCATTTCCTCCAAAATTAACCTATCTTTCAGCCATAAAGTAAAAGGTACATCACAGTCTTTATAGCATCAGCAAGCAAATAAGCATACACAGTGTAAATGGTGGGCATCATGGGCTGGTTGGCCCATCAAGATACATGTACAGGATCAGAAATCTCCCGGTTTCTCTGTCTCTTGCTTCCACTCTCACATACATAGATCCAGTGTCCCATAAGAGCAGTCACACTGCCATACTCAAACAGGCAAAAACAAGAGGCAAGCAGAATCCACAAGAGCTCTAAGGCACTCACTCACATGCTTGTAACAAACTGCTATTATTATATACAGGGATATAGGCCATTGCTTGTGGCATAACTTGTAACATCATTTACATAAAGAAAATTTCTGTGTAAAACAAAAACTGGTTATTGGAGCATTATGAGAAGCATTATGTTGCTTTAATGATGTCTCCAAGCACCTAGCACACTGTTGGGTGCTCTAAAAATAATAAATAATGATAATAATGTTGGCTAGAGCAGATGAGCTACTGCTCCTTTCACATTGCCACCAACTTCCCAGCTGCACAGATCTGTGCTTACAAGATAGTAATATGCACACTAATGAGAGTGCACTGGCACATGAGCACTGGGGAAAAAAGAGGGAGAACAAACATTATTCATGCTAGTCTCCAGTTGAAAAATTAGCTGCTGTACATTTTTTACTCCCAGAGGATCCTCCAGTGTCTTTCAACATAGGAATGTACAATGGTTATTTCCCTAGCTGAAATGCAAACTAAACAGAAACCTCAGAAACATGCTACTTAAATTATTTGAAAGCTATAGGTCTCTGACCAGCAACAACTCCAGAGAAGTATTAGTAATAAAAAGAAACAGTGGATTAGTGCAGGGGTTCTCAACCTCCAGCCAGCAGGCCCCATGTGGCCTAAGGAGCCATTTTCATTTGGCCCATGGGGCTCTCTCACAGAGGCCACCCTTCTCCCACACCAAATATCCTAACCCCAATCCCTGTACGGCCAGTCAGAGCCAATGTATGACCCCCCCTTCCCCTATGGGGTCAGGCTGTGCCCTCTTTTCCTCTTTGTGGCCAGAATGGTTGAGCCATGTCCCCTTCCTTCTCTACCGGGCTGGGTTGAGGACTGTCCATGCTCCCTTCTCTCTCCACAGTGAGTTAAACTCCTTTTCTTGCAGGGCTGGCCTGCCTCCTACCCCAGATGGTGCCAGCTGTGCCCACCTGATTGGGAAAATCAGCTGAATATGGCCTGCAAACAGAATAGGCATTACCATTTCAGCCTGCTGGGCAAAAAGATTGGGCACCACTGGACTAATGCTTGCACATGTTGTTTTTATATAAAGGGCATCTTGTCTCTATGAGTATAGCAAAAACCCTGACTCTGAATGCTCAAAAGATCATCTTCTCCCAATAATTATGAGTTTCAAGTCAAGATCAAATTGTTGAAAATATGCAATGGTCTATGAGAAGCGGATGACTTGCCATTGACGCATCATAATTTCCTTTGCATAACAGCAAATCCCTTCTATAGACAGTTGTTGACAGTTAGGCTGCAACCTTTGCAAGAACAATGCAAGACAATGCTCCTTAAAAACAGCAGATACAACAAAATGCAATAGCTATGTTGTAAAAGAATCCAAATCTTAACATTTCTCTTACCCTTTTAGAGCTTCCTCAAAAGATTAGAATGAATTAAAAAAATCTAAAAAAGTAAGAAGGAATAAAACTAGATGGCTATTTGTTCCATTGATTTTGGTTGAGATGGAGTGAAAAAGGGAGAGAAAAGTAAAAAATTAATTGAAGAGTTTGTTTTTTTTGCTGTGTAAATCAAAATAATTTTTTTACAAAATCATTTAATTACATTTTTTCATTGAAAAATTGTTTGGAAAAATTAACTTTCCTATAAAATAGATCTTTTTTATTAACCTTATTTTTCAATGGGAACATTTTTTTCCCCAGCAGTGCTTCTCCCACCATTGTTTTTCCTAATACCTCTATGGAATACACTCATTCTGCTGTAGCTCCATCACGGGAGGATATAGAAAGTAGCTACCATTATGCAGCCAGAAGTGCTGGGACGCCTCTTTAAGTCGCTTCTAAAGCTCCCCCGGTATTACTGCACCATACCCAACACAGGTTAGTACCTTGCAGACATGAGCTGTTATGTTTTTCATCACTGGAATTCAAAATGTCTTGAAGTCTCCTGTGGAAGATTGTAACTATATTTTCTTTTTCATTATGTACTTGTTTTCACCTTGGGCAGATCCTGAGGGTGGGTGGTGGTGCAATCATAACCTACTTTCTACAGTGTAGCTTGGTGATTCTGGTCCCCTGCCTATGTCCACTGCAAAGTGCAGACCATGCTGTGGGAGCAGTGGCCAGGGACATTTTAAGGCCCTGAAATAGGTAAAAATCCTCCATCTCAGCACCTCCTTTTTTCCCCCTTTGTGCTTAGCAGCACTCCCCTCATTCCCTTCTCCCCCACTCTGCTTATGTCCCTGGACACAAGGGGGAACCCATCCACTGGTATTCTGTCCCTGGCTGACCTGCAGGCAGCGGGAGCCCCAGAGTTGCTCCTACCCTACTCCAGCTAGGGCTGCGAGGAGCTGCTACCCAGGGACCCAGGCTCGGCCAAGGACAGTGACAGCAGTAGGTGGGTTTCCCAACCCTGCCTGGTCCACCTTGATGTTCTCAGCCAGCCTGGAAGCAGGCACAGGGGGGGAAATCCACCTGCCACCTCCATTGCTCTTGGCTGGAGCAAGGCAGAGCAGCTGGGCAGCATGTGGGTCTCTCCTTCCTGCATCCAGAGACATTAGTAGAGATGGTGAGGGTGGAAATGGGATGGAAGGGGGATGTCAAGAGGAGGAAGGATTCTTAAATGATTCTGGGATTTTAAGATTCTAGCTGCTGCTCCCACTGCACACCTGTGGTCTGTCTACCCCAGTGGGATGGAGGGTGGGAGCGGGGAGTGCAGCTATTCATGAACACTAGTTATTGCATCTGCACGCTCTCCTTTTTCAGAATCCTGGATCCACCTATGGCTCTCACTATAGCTGAGGGGATTTATTTCTGCTACTTCAACAAAGGTGGGAGAAGTCCCCTAAGAGGGCACAATTGAAAATGTCCCTCTAAGTTCTGCTGCAACCGAGTTAAAATGTAGGTGCCCCCTTTTAATACCGGCAACTTTAGAGCCTCCACTCAAACACAGGCAGCAGAGTCCAGAGTGGTACAGCAAATGCCATGCCTGCATCATTTAAATGAAAGGTCAAAACAGCATGCAGGCTAAATCAATTGGACATAAAGCAGGGATGAAAGAAAATGTATTTATGCTTGCAGTGCCAAAGCCAGAGGTATTCTTGAGTTCTAATGGGACAGAAATTGGAGTCCAGAGCTTTAGTTCCCAAACTGTGGTTCACGGCTTACCATTGGTGCACGCAGTTTACATTCCAACTCTTTACTCTGTAAGAGTTTAGGAAGCTGGTATGTGAACCAGTAAAGTTTGGGAACTGCTAACTGTCTTGCTTCTACAGACTGTTAACCAAGATAAATTGCCAAAAAATCTCTATCTCCTTACCCATTCAAGAATGAAAACTTTGTGCCAATATCTTATGAGTTTCATGTTCAAGATAATTTAGTACCTAATGCAAAACCTTCCTATGCCCCATTTATGTTAAGTGAATACTATCTTGTATTATAAATACATCTGATGCATGGATTACCCCTATGTGCGTGTAGTGAGTCCAGTCCTGTTGAAGCTGACTGCTGAATTATCACCGCTTTCAATAGAAAGGGACTGTTAGTGAGCTTCACAGACAGGACTTTCAGAATCTTGGTTCAAAAAGCATGCATTTGTAATGGCCTCACAATGTTGTCTACATGAATGCTGCCTGAAGTGACCTACTGTTCCTCAGATAGAGATAATGACTTGATCTTCAAGGATTAAAGCAAATGAATTAAAAGGTATGTGTTACTGTTCTTTGAGATAATATGCATCATCATAAAGGACTGTTCTGATTTTTAAAATATATAATTAGGAGTTCCTGTAGCTTCAGATATCTATCTTCTATGACTAATCTTTAATAATAATGTGTCAGTTGCTTAGTTATCACCTTTGAAAAGCTTCTGAATTTCTGATGAATAATATTGGTGCTGACCTCAGGATTAACACACCAAAATACATAATTAATTGTCTGCTACACCAAGATGCTGTAGGTAGGACAAGATGTTTAAGAAATGCTCTTTCCCAATGAAAAATTCTAAGTTCTTTAAAGGGCTGATTGGGAGAACACAAACTACTAAACAGAAAATACAGAAGATTTTTCTCCAGGATCCATGATGAAGACAACCTAATAAAATAATGCTGGCTTAATATTTAAGGATTCATAGATGTTAGGGTCAGAAAGGACTTCAGTAGATCATTGAGTCTGACCCCCTGCCCAAGGCAGGAAAGAGCGCTGAGGTTAGATGACTCCAGCCAGGTGCACATCTATCCTTCTCTTAAAGACTCCTAAGCTAGGGGAAAGTACCACCTCACTTCTGACCACCATTCCAGATTCTGACAACCCTTAGTAAAGAAGTTCTTCCTCATGTCCAACTTAAATCCGCTCTCTGCCAGTTTGTGGCCATTGTTCCTGGTTACTGTAAGTGGTGCCCTGGTAAATAGAGCATCTCCTATTCCCATCCCCATGAATTTGTAGGCGGCCACAAGATCCCCTCTCAGCCTTCTCTTGTGGAGGCTGAAGAGATCCAGGTTCCTCAATCTCTCCTCATCAGGCTTGGTCTGCAGGCCCTTAAACATATAAGTGGCCCTCCTTTGAAGCCTCTTGAGGTTGTACACATTCCTCTTGAAGTATGGTGCCCATAACTGGATGCAGTACTCCAATTGCAACCTGACCTTTGCTGCATAGAGGAGAAGTATCACCTCCCTGGACCTCTTCGTCATGCACCTTCTAATGCATGATAAAGTGTGGTTAGCTTTACTTATCACTTCCATCACATTGATGACTCATGTTCATCTTGGAGTCAACAATGACCCCGAGATCTCTTTCTGCTTCTGTGCTGCTGCGAAGGTCCTCCCCCAGCCTGTATGGGTATTGGCAATTCCTTTGCCCAAGGTGCATCACTTTGCACTTGTCTTTGTTGAACTGCATTGCATTGTGTTCTGCCCACCTTTCCAACCTGTTCAGATCCACCTGGAACTGTTCCCTACCCTCTACCCTGTTAACTCTATCCCATAGAATCATAGAAGTAGGGTCGGAAGAGACATTGTAGATCTTCTAGTCCAACCCCCTGCCTTGGACACGAGAAAAAACTGGACTCAAATGACCCCAGCCAGGCAGACGTCAAGCCTCTTCTTAAAGACCCCCAGGGTAGGAGCCATCACCACTTCCCTTGGAAGTTGGTTCCAGAACCTAGCTGCCCTGCCTGTGAAGTAGTGCCTAAACCTACTCTCTAACAACTTGTGGCCATTATTCCTTGTTACCCCGGGGCGCGCTCGGGGGAACAAGGTCTCTCCCAAACCCTGCTGGTCTCCCCAGTGAGTTTATAGATGGCCACCAGGTCCCCCTCTGCCTTCTCTTGCAAAGGCTGAATAGGTTAAGGTCCTGTAGCCTTTCTTCATTGGGTATGCCCTGCTGTCCCTGGATCATGTGGGCAGCCCTCCTTTGGACCTTCTCAATGCTGTCCACACCCCTCCTGAAGTGCAGGGCCCAGAACTGGATACAGTACTCCAGCTGCGGCCTGAACAGTGTCACATAGAGGGGGAGGATCGCCTCCTTGGCCCTGCTTGACATGCATCTGTGGATGCAAGACAAGGTACGGTTAGCCCTACTGACCGTGATCTCGCATTGTCGGCCCATATTTATCTTGAAGTTAATAATGACTTCAGGATCTCTTTCTGCCACCGTGCTCTCAAGGAAGTAGTTTCCCAGCTTATAAGTGTGCTGCTGGTTCCTACTGCCCAAGTGCAGCACCCTGCACTTGTCTGTATTGAAACCCATCCTATTTTCATTAGCCCACCCCTGTAACCTGTCCAGGTCCTGCTGTAATCTGTCCTTCCCTACTAGCGTGCCCACCTCACCCCAAATCTTGGTGTCATCAGCGAATCTGAACAGGCAGCTTTTGACCCTGTCGCCCAAGTCACTAACAAAGAAATTGAACAGTGTGGGCCCAAGGACCAAGCCCTGGAGGACTCTATTGCCCACTCCCCTCTGGGTCGAAAATGACTTATCCACCACTACCCTCTGAGTATGACCCTTCAGCCAATTTGCAATTCATCTAACTGTGCAGGCATCAGTGCCACAGTCACCTAGTTTTTTAATGAGAATGGGGTGGGAGACCATGTCAAAGGCCTTGCTGAAGTCCAGAAAGACTACATCCACTGCAATTCCTGTGTCCAATGCTTTTGTAACCTGATGATACCCCATATTTTGGTAACATTCACAAATTTGGACAGAGTGCTCTCCACGCCCTCATCCAAGTCACCAATGAAGACATTGAACAGTACAGGTCCAAGGACCAAACATCTTTATTTTAATAAAAATGACACATTTTTAAAGTAGCATACACCCAGAAGTAACTTTTCCCTTTAGATTTTCAAAACTTACAAAAAATGACCAAAACCCCCAAATAAAGCAAAGCAACAAATATGGGATGTGGAGTGGGGGTTGTTTGGATTCCTTGGTAAGTTTGTTTTTTTTGTTTTTAAGTTTTGGAGGTACATGTGCTTCTGTGTTTCATGC